>NW_027478968.1:0-315101 GCF_051014685.1 Ptiloglossa arizonensis
GGGGCTAGTTTCTACTTTCAGATGCAACAGAAACTTTGCGGATTGGTCAATCCGTTCGCGAGTAATGGCAGTTTTGAGGTAAGAAACGCTTGAGAAACTCCAAATTTTCGCAGTTCTGATGCTCGAAACGAATAACTAGAACGGCCTAGGGGAAAACTACTCATACCGTTGTAATGGGGCGAGTTTCTACTTTCAGATGCAACAGAAACTTTGCGGATTGGTCAATCCGTTCGCGAGATATGGCAGTTTTGAGGTAAGAAACGCTTGAGAAACTCCAAATTTTCGCAGTTCTGATGCTCGAAACGAATAACCAAAACGGCCTAGGGGAAAACTACTCATACCGTTGTAATGGGGCTAGTTTCTACTTTCAAATGCAACAGAAACTTTGCGGATTGGTCAATCCGTTCGCGAGATATGGCAGTTTTGATATAAGAAACGCTTGAGAAACTCCAAATTTTCGCAGTTCTGATGCTCGAAACGAATAACTAGAACGGCCTAGGGGAAAACTACTCATACCGTTGTAATGGGGCGAGTTTCTACTTTCAGATGCAACAGAAACTTTGCGGATTGGTCAATCCGTTCGCGAGATATGGCAGTTTTGAGGTAAGAAACGATTGAGAAACTCCAAATTTTCGCAGTTCTGATGCTCGAAACGAATAACCAGAAAGGCCTAGGGGAAAACTACTCATACCGTTGTAATGGGGCTAGTTTCTACTTTCAGATGCAACAGAAACTTTGCGGATTGGTCAATCCGTTCGCGAGATATGGCAGTTTTGAGGTAAGAAACGCTTGAAAAACTCCAAATTTTCGCAGTTCTGATGCTCGAAACGAATAACTAGAACGGCCTAGGGGAAAACTACTCATACCGTTGTAATGGGGCTAGTTTCTACTTTCAGATGCAACAGAAACTTTGCGGATTGGTCAATCCGTTCGCGAGATATGGCAGTTTTGAGGTAAGAAACGCTTGAAAAACTCCAAATTTTTGCAGTTCTGATGCTCGAAACGAATAACTAGAACGGCCTAGGGGAAAACTACTCATACCGTTGTAATGGGGCTAGTTTCTACTTTCAGATGCAACAGAAACTTTGCGGATTGGTCAATCCGTTCGCGAGATATGGCAGTTTTGAGGTAAGAAACGCTTGAAAAACTCCAAATTTTCGCAGTTCTGATGCTCGAAACGAATAACCAAAACGGCCTAGGGGAAAACTACTCATACCGTTGTAATGGGGCTAGTTTCTACTTTCAGATGCGACAGAAACTTTGCGGATTGGTCAATCCGTTCGCGAGATATGGCAGTTTTGATATTAGAAACGCTTGAGAAACTCCAAATTTTCGAAGTTCTGATGCTCGAAACGAATAACTAGAACGGCCTAGGGGAAAACTACTCATACCGTTGTAATGGGGCGAGTTTCTACTTTCAGATGCAACAGAAACTTTGCGAATTGGTCAATCCGTTCGCGAGATATGGCAGTTTTGAGGTAAGAAACGCTTGAGAAACTCCAAATTTTCGCAGTTCTGATGCTCGAAACGAATAACTAGAACGGCCTAGGGGAAAACTACTCATACCGTTGTAATGGGGCTAGTTTCTACTTTCAGATGCAACAGAAACTTTGCGGATTGGTCAATCCGTTCGCGAGTAATGGCAGTTTTGAGGTAAGAAACGCTTGAGAAACTCCAAATTTTCGCAGTTCTGATGCTCGAAACGAATAACTAGAACGGCCTAGGGGAAAACTACTCATACCGTTGTAATGGGGCGAGTTTCTACTTTCAGATGCAACAGAAACTTTGCGGATTGGTCAATCCGTTCGCGAGATATGGCAGTTTTGAGGTAAGAAACGCTTGAGAAACTCCAAATTTTCGCAGTTCTGATGCTCGAAACGAATAACCAAAACGGCCTAGGGGAAAACTACTCATACCGTTGTAATGGGGCTAGTTTCTACTTTCAGATGCAACAGAAACTTTGCGGATTGGTCAATCCGTTCGCGAGATATGGCAGTTTTGATATAAGAAACGCTTGAGAAACTCCAAATTTCGCAGTTCTGATGCTCGAAACGAATAACTAGAACGGCCTAGGGGAAAACTACTCATACCGTTGTAATGGGGCGAGTTTCTACTTTCAGATGCAACAGAAACTTTGCGGATTGGTCAATCCGTTCGCGAGATATGGCAGTTTTGAGGTAAGAAACGATTGAGAAACTCCAAATTTTCGCAGTTCTGATGCTCGAAACGAATAACCAGAAAGGCCTAGGGGAAAACTACTCATACCGTTGTAATGGGGCTAGTTTCTACTTTCAGATGCAACAGAAACTTTGCGGATTGGTCAATCCGTTCGCGAGATATGGCAGTTTTGAGGTAAGAAACGCTTGAAAAACTCCAAATTTTCGCAGTTCTGATGCTCGAAACGAATAACTAGAACGGCCTAGGGGAAAACTACTCATACCGTTGTAATGGGGCTAGTTTCTACTTTCAGATGCAACAGAAACTTTGCGGATTGGTCAATCCGTTCGCGAGATATGGCAGTTTTGAGGTAAGAAACGCTTGAAAAACTCCAAATTTTTGCAGTTCTGATGCTCGAAACGAATAACTAGAACGGCCTAGGGGAAAACTACTCATACCGTTGTAATGGGGCTAGTTTCTACTTTCAGATGCAACAGAAACTTTGCGGATTGGTCAATCCGTTCGCGAGATATGGCAGTTTTGAGGTAAGAAACGCTTGAAAAACTCCAAATTTTCGCAGTTCTGATGCTCGAAACGAATAACCAAAACGGCCTAGGGGAAAACTACTCATACCGTTGTAATGGGGCTAGTTTCTACTTTCAGATGCGACAGAAACTTTGCGGATTGGTCAATCCGTTCGCGAGATATGGCAGTTTTGATATAAGAAACGCTTGAGAAACTCCAAATTTTCGAAGTTCTGATGCTCGAAACGAATAACTAGAACGGCCTAGGGGAAAACTACTCATACCGTTGTAATGGGGCGAGTTTCTACTTTCAGATGCAACAGAAACTTTGCGAATTGGTCAATCCGTTCGCGAGATATGGCAGTTTTGAGGTAAGAAACGCTTGAGAAACTCCAAATTTTCGCAGTTCTGATGCTCGAAACGAATAACTAGAACGGCCTAGGGGAAAACTACTCATACCGTTGTAATGGGGCTAGTTTCTACTTTCAGATGCAACAGAAACTTTGCGGATTGGTCAATCCGTTCGCGAGATATGGCAGTTTTGAGGTAAGAAACGCTTGAGAAACTCCAAATTTTCGCAGTTCTGATGCTCGAAACGAATAACTAGAACGGCCTAGGGGAAAACTACTCATACCGTTGTAATGGGGCTAGTTTCTACTTTCAGATGCAACAGAAACTTTGCGGATTGGTCAATCCGTTCGCGAGATATGGCAGTTTTGAGGTAAGAAACGCTTGAAAAACTCCAAATTTTCGCAGTTCTGATGCTCGAAACGAATAACTAGAACGGCCTAGGGGAAAACTACTCATACCGTTGTAATGGGGCTAGTTTCTACTTTCAGATGCAATAGAAACTTTGCGGATTGGTCAATCCGTTCGCGAGATATGGCAGTTTTGAGGTAAGAAACGCTTGAAAAACTCCAAATTTTTGCAGTTCTGATGCTCGAAACGAATAACTAGAACGGCCTAGGGGAAAACTACTCATACCGTTGTAATGGGGCTAGTTTCTACTTTCAGATGCAACAGAAACTTTGCGGATTGGTCAATCCGTTCGCGAGATATGGCAGTTTTGAGGTAAGAAACGCTTGAAAAACTCCAAATTTTCGCAGTTCTGATGCTCGAAACGAATAACCAAAACGGCCTAGGGGAAAACTACTCATACCGTTGTAATGGGGCTAGTTTCTACTTTCAGATGCGACAGAAACTTTGCGGATTGGTCAATCCGTTCGCGAGATATGGCAGTTTTGATATAAGAAACGCTTGAGAAACTCCAAATTTTCGAAGTTCTGATGCTCGAAACGAATAACTAGAACGGCCTAGGGGAAAACTACTCATACCGTTGTAATGGGGCGAGTTTCTACTTTCAGATGCAACAGAAACTTTGCGAATTGGTCAATCCGTTCGCGAGATATGGCAGTTTTGAGGTAAGAAACGCTTGAGAAACTCCAAATTTTCGCAGTTCTGATGCTCGAAACGAATAACTAGAACGGCCTAGGGGAAAACTACTCATACCGTTGTAATGGGGCTAGTTTCTACTTTCAGATGCAACAGAAACTTTGCGGATTGGTCAATCCGTTCGCGAGTAATGGCAGTTTTGAGGTAAGAAACGCTTGAGAAACTCCAAATTTTCGCAGTTCTGATGCTCGAAACGAATAACTAGAACGGCCTAGGGGAAAACTACTCATACCGTTGTAATGGGGCGAGTTTCTACTTTCAGATGCAACAGAAACTTTGCGGATTGGTCAATCCGTTCGCGAGATATGGCAGTTTTGAGGTAAGAAACGCTTGAGAAACTCCAAATTTTCGCAGTTCTGATGCTCGAAACGAATAACCAAAACGGCCTAGGGGAAAACTACTCATACCGTTGTAATGGGGCTAGTTTCTACTTTCAGATGCAACAGAAACTTTGCGGATTGGTCAATCCGTTCGCGAGATATGGCAGTTTTGATATAAGAAACGCTTGAGAAACTCCAAATTTTCGCAGTTCTGATGCTCGAAACGAATAACTAGAACGGCCTAGGGGAAAACTACTCATACCGTTGTAATGGGGCGAGTTTCTACTTTCAGATGCAACAGAAACTTTGCGAATTGGTCAATCCGTTCGCGAGATATGGCAGTTTTGAGGTAAGAAACGCTTGAGAAACTCCAAATTTTCGCAGTTCTGATGCTCGAAACGAATAACTAGAACGGCCTAGGGGAAACCTACTCATACCGTTGTAATGGGGCTAGTTTCTACTTTCAGATGCAACAGAAACTTTGCAGATTGGTCAATCCGTTCGCGAGATATGGCAGTTTTGAGGTAAGAAACGCTTGAAAAACTCCAAATTTTTGCAGTTCTGATGCTCGAAACGAATAACTAGAACGGCCTAGGGGAAAACTACTCATACCGTTGTAATGGGGCTAGTTTCTACTTTCAGATGCAACAGAAACTTTGCGGATTGGTCAATCCGTTCGCGAGTAATGGCAGTTTTGAGGTAAGAAACGCTTGAGAAACTCCAAATTTTCGCAGTTCTGATGCTCGAAACGAATAACTAGAACGGCCTAGGGGAAAACTACTCATACCGTTGTAATGGGGCGAGTTTCTACTTTCAGATGCAACAGAAACTTTGCGGATTGGTCAATCCGTTCGCGAGATATGGCAGTTTTGAGGTAAGAAACGCTTGAGAAACTCCAAATTTTCGCAGTTCTGATGCTCGAAACGAATAACCAAAACGGCCTAGGGGAAAACTACTCATACCGTTGTAATGGGGCTAGTTTCTACTTTCAGATGCAACAGAAACTTTGCGGATTGGTCAATCCGTTCGCGAGATATGGCAGTTTTGATATAAGAAACGCTTGAGAAACTCCAAATTTTCGCAGTTCTGATGCTCGAAACGAATAACTAGAACGGCCTAGGGGAAAACTACTCATACCGTTGTAATGGGGCGAGTTTCTACTTTCAGATGCAACAGAAACTTTGCGAATTGGTCAATCCGTTCGCGAGATATGGCAGTTTTGAGGTAAGAAACGCTTGAGAAACTCCAAATTTTCGCAGTTCTGATGCTCGAAACGAATAACTAGAACGGCCTAGGGGAAACCTACTCATACCGTTGTAATGGGGCTAGTTTCTACTTTCAGATGCAACAGAAACTTTGCAGATTGGTCAATCCGTTCGCGAGATATGGCAGTTTTGAGGTAAGAAACGCTTGAAAAACTCCAAATTTTTGCAGTTCTGATGCTCGAAACGAATAACTAGAACGGCCTAGGGGAAAACTACTCATACCGTTGTAATGGGGCTAGTTTCTACTTTCAGATGCAACAGAAACTTTGCGGATTGGTCAATCCGTTCGCGAGATATGGCAGTTTTGAGGTAAGAAACGCTTGAAAAACTCCAAATTTTCGCAGTTCTGATGCTCGAAACGAATAACTAGAACGGCCTAGGGGAAAACTACTCATACCGTTGTAATGGGGCGAGTTTCTACTTTCAGATGCAACAGAAACTTTGCGGATTGGTCAATCCGTTCGCGAGATATGGCAGTTTTGAGGTAAGAAACGCTTGAAAAACTCCAAATTTTCGCAGTTCTGATGCTCGAAACGAATAACCAAAACGGCCTAGGGGAAAACTACTCATACCGTTGTAATGGGGCTAGTTTCTACTTTCAGATGCAACAGAAACTTTGCGGATTGGTCAATCCGTTCGCGAGTAATGGCAGTTTTGAGGTAAGAAACGCTTGAGAAACTCCAAATTTTCGCAGTTCTGATGCTCGAAACGAATAACTAGAACGGCCTAGGGGAAAACTACTCATACCGTTGTAATGGGGCGAGTTTCTACTTTCAGATGCAACAGAAACTTTGCGGATTGGTCAATCCGTTCGCGAGATATGGCAGTTTTGAGGTAAGAAACGCTTGAGAAACTCCAAATTTTCGCAGTTCTGATGCTCGAAACGAATAACCAAAACGGCCTAGGGGAAAACTACTCATACCGTTGTAATGGGGCTAGTTTCTACTTTCAGATGCAACAGAAACTTTGCGGATTGGTCAATCCGTTCGCGAGATATGGCAGTTTTGATATAAGAAACGCTTGAGAAACTCCAAATTTTCGCAGTTCTGATGCTCGAAACGAATAACTAGAACGGCCTAGGGGAAAACTACTCATACCGTTGTAATGGGGCGAGTTTCTACTTTCAGATGCAACAGAAACTTTGCGGATTGGTCAATCCGTTCGCGAGATATGGCAGTTTTGAGGTAAGAAACGCTTGAAAAACTCCAAATTTTCGCAGTTCTGATGCTCGAAACGAATAACCAAAACGGCCTAGGGGAAAACTACTCATACCGTTGTAATGGGGCTAGTTTCTACTTTTAGATGCAACAGAAACTTTGCGGATTGGTCAATCCGTTCGCGAGTAATGGCAGTTTTGAGGTAAGAAACGCTTGAGAAACTCCAAATTTTCGCAGTTCTGATGCTCGAAACGAATAACTAGAACGGCCTAGGGGAAAACTACTCATACCGTTGTAATGGGGCGAGTTTCTACTTTCAGATGCAACAGAAACTTTGCGGATTGGTCAATCCGTTCGCGAGATATGGCAGTTTTGAGGTAAGAAACGCTTGAGAAACTCCAAATTTTCGCAGTTCTGATGCTCGAAACGAATAACCAAAACGGCCTAGGGGAAAACTACTCATACCGTTGTAATGGGGCTAGTTTCTACTTTCAGATGCAACAGAAACTTTGCGGATTGGTCAATCCGTTCGCGAGATATGGCAGTTTTGATATAAGAAACGCTTGAGAAACTCCAAATTTTCGCAGTTCTGATGCTCGAAACGAATAACTAGAACGGCCTAGGGGAAAACTACTCATACCGTTGTAATGGGGCGAGTTTCTACTTTCAGATGCAACAGAAACTTTGCGAATTGGTCAATCCGTTCGCGAGATATGGCAGTTTTGAGGTAAGAAACGCTTGAGAAACTCCAAATTTTCGCAGTTCTGATGCTCGAAACGAATAACTAGAACGGCCTAGGGGAAAACTACTCATACCGTTTTAATGGGGCTAGTTTCTACTTTCAGATGCAACAGAAAGTTTGCAGATTGGTCAATCCGTTCGCGAGATATGGCAGTTTTGAGGTAAGAAACGCTTGAAAAACTCCAAATTTTCGCAGTTCTGATGCTCGAAACGAATAACCAAAACGGCCTAGGGGAAAACTACTCATACCGTTGTAATGGGGCTAGTTTCTACTTTCAGATGCAACAGAAACTTTGCGGATTGGTTAATCCGTTCGCGAGATATGGCAGTTTTGAGGTAAGAATCGCTTGAGAAACTCCAAATTTTCGCAGTTCTGATGCTCGAAACGAATAACTAGAACGGCCTAGGGGAAAACTACTCATACCGTTGTAATGGGGCGAGTTTCTACTTTCAGATGCAACAGAAACTTTGCGGATTGGTCAATCCGTTCGCGAGATATGGCAGTTTTGAGGTAAGAAACGATTGAGAAACTCCAAATTTTCGCAGTTCTGATGCTCGAAACGAATAACCAGAACGGCCTAGGGGAAAACTACTGATACCGTTGTAATGGGGCTAGTTTCTACTTTCGGATGCAACAGAAACTTTGCGGATTGGTCAATCCGTTCGCGAGATATGGCAGTTTTGAGGTAAGAAACGCTTGAAAAACTCCAAATTTTCGCAGTTCTGATGCTCGAAACGAATAACCAAAACGGCCTAGGGGAAAACTACTCACGCAGTTGTAATGGGGCTAGTTTCTACTTTCAGATGCAACAGAAACTTTGCGGATTGGTCAATCCGTTCGCGAGTAATGGCAGTTTTGAGGTAAGAAACGCTTGAGAAACTCCAAATTTTCGCAGTTCTGATGCTCGAAACGAATAACTAGAACGGCCTAGGGGAAAACTACTCATACCGTTGTAATGGGGCTAGTTTCTACTTTCAGATGCAACAGAAACTTTGCGGATTGGTCAATCCGTTCGCGAGATATGGCAGTTTTGAGGTAAGAAACGCTTGAGAAACTCCAAATTTTCGCAGTTCTGATGCTCGAAACGAATAACTAGAACGGCCTAGGGGAAAACTACTCATACCGTTGTAATGGGGCGAGTTTCTACTTTCAGATGCAACAGAAACTTTGCGGATTGGTTAATCCGTTCGCGAGATATGGCAGTTTTGAGGTAAGAAACGCTTGAGAAACTCCAAATTTTCGCAGTTCTGATGCTCGAAACGAATAACTAGAACGGCCTAGGGGAAAACTACTCATACCGTTGTAATGGGGCGAGTTTCTACTTTCAGATGCAACAGAAACTTTGCGGATTGGTCAATCCGTTCGCGAGATATGGCAGTTTTGAGGTAAGAAACGCTTGAGAAACTCCAAATTTTCGCAGTTCTGATGCTCGAAACGAATAACCAAAACGGCCTAGGGGAAAACTACTCATACAGTTGTAATGGGGCTAGTTTCTACCTTCAGATGCAACAGAAACTTTGCGGATTGGTCAATCCGTTCGCGAGTAATGGCAGTTTTGAGGTAAGAAACGCTTGAGAAACTCCAAATTTTCGCAGTTCTGATGCTCGAAACGAATAACTAAAACGGCCTAGGGGAAAACTACTCATACCGTTGTAATGGGGCGAATTTCTACTTTCAGATGCAACAGAAACTTTGCGGATTGGTCAATCCGTTCGCGAGATATGGCAGTTTTGAGGTAAGAAACGCTTGAGAAACTCCAAATTTTCGCAGTTCTGATGCTCGAAACGAATAACTATAACGGCCTAGGGGAAAACTACTCATACCGTTGTAATGGGGCTAGTTTCTACTTTCAGATGCAACAGAAACTTTGCGGATTGGTCAATCCGTTCGCGAGATATGGCAGTTTTGATATAAGAAACGCTTGAGAAACTCCAAATTTTCGCAGTTCTGATGCTCGAAACGAATAACTAGAACGGCCTAGGGGAAAACTACTCATACCGTTGTAATGGGGCGAGTTTCTACTTTCAGATGCAACAGAAACTTTGCGAATTGGTCAATCCGTTCGCGAGATATGGCAGTTTTGAGGTAAGAAACGCTTGAGAAACTCCAAATTTTCGCAGTTCTGATGCTCGAAACGAATAACTAGAACGGCCTAGGGGAAACCTACTCATACCGTTGTAATGGGGCTAGTTTCTACTTTCAGATGCAACAGAAACTTTGCAGATTGGTCAATCCGTTCGCGAGATATGGCAGTTTTGAGGTAAGAAACGCTTGAAAAACTCCAAATTTTTGCAGTTCTGATGCTCGAAACGAATAACTAGAACGGCCTAGGGGAAAACTACTCATACCGTTGTAATGGGGCTAGTTTCTACTTTCAGATGCAACAGAAACTTTGCGGATTGGTCAATCCGTTCGCGAGATATGGCAGTTTTGAGGTAAGAAACGCTTGAAAAACTCCAAATTTTCGCAGTTCTGATGCTCGAAACGAATAACTAGAACGGCCTAGGGGAAAACTACTCATACCGTTGTAATGGGGCGAGTTTCTACTTTCAGATGCAACAGAAACTTTGCGGATTGGTCAATCCGTTCGCGAGATATGGCAGTTTTGAGGTAAGAAACGCTTGAAAAACTCCAAATTTTCGCAGTTCTGATGCTCGAAACGAATAACCAAAACGGCCTAGGGGAAAACTACTCATACCGTTGTAATGGGGCTAGTTTCTACTTTCAGATGCAACAGAAACTTTGCGGATTGGTCAATCCGTTCGCGAGTAATGGCAGTTTTGAGGTAAGAAACGCTTGAGAAACTCCAAATTTTCGCAGTTCTGATGCTCGAAACGAATAACTAGAACGGCCTAGGGGAAAACTACTCATACCGTTGTAATGGGGCGAGTTTCTACTTTCAGATGCAACAGAAACTTTGCGGATTGGTCAATCCGTTCGCGAGATATGGCAGTTTTGAGGTAAGAAACGCTTGAGAAACTCCAAATTTTCGCAGTTCTGATGCTCGAAACGAATAACCAAAACGGCCTAGGGGAAAACTACTCATACCGTTGTAATGGGGCTAGTTTCTACTTTCAGATGCAACAGAAACTTTGCGGATTGGTCAATCCGTTCGCGAGATATGGCAGTTTTGATATAAGAAACGCTTGAGAAACTCCAAATTTTCGCAGTTCTGATGCTCGAAACGAATAACTAGAACGGCCTAGGGGAAAACTACTCATACCGTTGTAATGGGGCGAGTTTCTACTTTCAGATGCAACAGAAACTTTGCGGATTGGTCAATCCGTTCGCGAGATATGGCAGTTTTGAGGTAAGAAACGCTTGAAAAACTCCAAATTTTCGCAGTTCTGATGCTCGAAACGAATAACCAAAACGGCCTAGGGGAAAACTACTCATACCGTTGTAATGGGGCTAGTTTCTACTTTCAGATGCAACAGAAACTTTGCGGATTGGTCAATCCGTTCGCGAGTAATGGCAGTTTTGAGGTAAGAAACGCTTGAGAAACTCCAAATTTTCGCAGTTCTGATGCTCGAAACGAATAACTAGAACGGCCTAGGGGAAAACTACTCATACCGTTGTAATGGGGCGAGTTTCTACTTTCAGATGCAACAGAAACTTTGCGGATTGGTCAATCCGTTCGCGAGATATGGCAGTTTTGAGGTAAGAAACGCTTGAGAAACTCCAAATTTTCGCAGTTCTGATGCTCGAAACGAATAACCAAAACGGCCTAGGGGAAAACTACTCATACCGTTGTAATGGGGCTAGTTTCTACTTTCAGATGCAACAGAAACTTTGCGGATTGGTCAATCCGTTCGCGAGATATGGCAGTTTTGATATAAGAAACGCTTGAGAAACTCCAAATTTTCGCAGTTCTGATGCTCGAAACGAATAACTAGAACGGCCTAGGGGAAAACTACTCATACCGTTGTAATGGGGCGAGTTTCTACTTTCAGATGCAACAGAAACTTTGCGAATTGGTCAATCCGTTCGCGAGATATGGCAGTTTTGAGGTAAGAAACGCTTGAGAAACTCCAAATTTTCGCAGTTCTGATGCTCGAAACGAATAACTAGAACGGCCTAGGGGAAAACTACTCATACCGTTTTAATGGGGCTAGTTTCTACTTTCAGATGCAACAGAAAGTTTGCAGATTGGTCAATCCGTTCGCGAGATATGGCAGTTTTGAGGTAAGAAACGCTTGAAAAACTCCAAATTTTCGCAGTTCTGATGCTCGAAACGAATAACCAAAACGGCCTAGGGGAAAACTACTCATACCGTTGTAATGGGGCTAGTTTCTACTTTCAGATGCAACAGAAACTTTGCGGATTGGTTAATCCGTTCGCGAGATATGGCAGTTTTGAGGTAAGAATCGCTTGAGAAACTCCAAATTTTCGCAGTTCTGATGCTCGAAACGAATAACTAGAACGGCCTAGGGGAAAACTACTCATACCGTTGTAATGGGGCGAGTTTCTACTTTCAGATGCAACAGAAACTTTGCGGATTGGTCAATCCGTTCGCGAGATATGGCAGTTTTGAGGTAAGAAACGATTGAGAAACTCCAAATTTTCGCAGTTCTGATGCTCGAAACGAATAACCAGAACGGCCTAGGGGAAAACTACTCATACCGTTGTAATGGGGCTAGTTTCTACTTTCGGATGCAACAGAAACTTTGCGGATTGGTCAATCCGTTCGCGAGATATGGCAGTTTTGAGGTAAGAAACGCTTGAAAAACTCCAAATTTTCGCAGTTCTGATGCTCGAAACGAATAACCAAAACGGCCTAGGGGAAAACTACTCACGCAGTTGTAATGGGGCTAGTTTCTACTTTCAGATGCAACAGAAACTTTGCGGATTGGTCAATCCGTTCGCGAGTAATGGCAGTTTTGAGGTAAGAAACGCTTGAGAAACTCCAAATTTTCGCAGTTCTGATGCTCGAAACGAATAACTAGAACGGCCTAGGGGAAAACTACTCATACCGTTGTAATGGGGCTAGTTTCTACTTTCAGATGCAACAGAAACTTTGCGGATTGGTCAATCCGTTCGCGAGATATGGCAGTTTTGAGGTAAGAAACGCTTGAGAAACTCCAAATTTTCGCAGTTCTGATGCTCGAAACGAATAACTAGAACGGCCTAGGGGAAAACTACTCATACCGTTGTAATGGGGCGAGTTTCTACTTTCAGATGCAACAGAAACTTTGCGGATTGGTTAATCCGTTCGCGAGATATGGCAGTTTTGAGGTAAGAAACGCTTGAGAAACTCCAAATTTTCGCAGTTCTGATGCTCGAAACGAATAACTAGAACGGCCTAGGGGAAAACTACTCATACCGTTGTAATGGGGCGAGTTTCTACTTTCAGATGCAACAGAAACTTTGCGGATTGGTCAATCCGTTCGCGAGATATGGCAGTTTTGAGGTAAGAAACGCTTGAGAAACTCCAAATTTTCGCAGTTCTGATGCTCGAAACGAATAACCAAAACGGCCTAGGGGAAAACTACTCATACAGTTGTAATGGGGCTAGTTTCTACCTTCAGATGCAACAGAAACTTTGCGGATTGGTCAATCCGTTCGCGAGTAATGGCAGTTTTGAGGTAAGAAACGCTTGAGAAACTCCAAATTTTCGCAGTTCTGATGCTCGAAACGAATAACTAAAACGGCCTAGGGGAAAACTACTCATACCGTTGTAATGGGGCGAATTTCTACTTTCAGATGCAACAGAAACTTTGCGGATTGGTCAATCCGTTCGCGAGATATGGCAGTTTTGAGGTAAGAAACGCTTGAGAAACTCCAAATTTTCGCAGTTCTGATGCTCGAAACGAATAACTATAACGGCCTAGGGGAAAACTACTCATACCGTTGTAATGGGGCTAGTTTCTACTTTCAGATGCAACAGAAACTTTGCGGATTGGTCAATCCGTTCGCGAGATATGGCAGTTTTGATATAAGAAACGCTTGAGAAACTCCAAATTTTCGCAGTTCTGATGCTCGAAACGAATAACTAGAACGGCCTAGGGGAAAACTACTCATACCGTTGTAATGGGGCGAGTTTCTACTTTCAGATGCAACAGAAACTTTGCGAATTGGTCAATCCGTTCGCGAGATATGGCAGTTTTGAGGTAAGAAACGCTTGAGAAACTCCAAATTTTCGCAGTTCTGATGCTCGAAACGAATAACTAGAACGGCCTAGGGGAAAACTACTCATACCGTTTTAATGGGGCTAGTTTCTACTTTCAGATGCAACAGAAACTTTGCAGATTGGTCAATCCGTTCGCGAGATATGGCAGTTTTGAGGTAAGAAACGCTTGAAAAACTCCAAATTTTCGCAGTTCTGATGCTCGAAACGAATAACCAAAACGGCCTAGGGGAAAACTACTCATACAGTTGTAATGGGGCTAGTTTCTACCTTCAGATGCAACAGAAACTTTGCGGATTGGTCAATCCGTTCGCGAGTAATGGCAGTTTTGAGGTAAGAAACGCTTGAGAAACTCCAAATTTTCGCAGTTCTGATGCTCGAAACGAATAACCAAAACGGCCTAGGGGAAAACTACTCATACCGTTGTAATGGGGCTAGTTTCTACTTTCAGATGCAACAGAAACTTTGCGGATTGGTCAATCCGTTCGCGAGTAATGGCAGTTTTGAGGTAAGAAACGCTTGAGAAACTCCAAATTTTCGCAGTTCTGATGCTCGAAACGAATAACTAGAACGGCCTAGGGGAAAACTACTCATACCGTTGTAATGGGGCTAGTTTCTACTTTCAGATGCAACAGAAACTTTGCGGATTGGTCAATCCGTTCGCGAGATATGGCAGTTTCGAGGTAAGAAACGCTTGAAAAACTCCAAATTTTCGCAGTTCTGATGCTCGAAACGAATAAGCAAAACGGCCTAGGGGAAAACTACTCATACCGTTGTAATGGAGCTAGTTTCTACTTTCAGATGCAACAGAAACTTTGCGGATTGGTCAATCCGTTCGCGAGATATGGCAGTTTTGATATAAGAAACGCTTGAGAAACTCCAAATTTTCGCAGTTCTGATGCTCGAAACGAATAACTAGAACGGCCTAGCGGAAAACTACTCATACCGTTGTAATGGGGCGAGTTTCTACTTTCAGATGCAACAGAAACTTTGCGAATTGGTCAATCCGTTCGCGAGATATGGCAGTTTTGAGGTAAGAAACGCTTGAGAAACTCCAAATTTTCGCAGTTCTGATGCTCGAAACGAATAACTAGAACGGCCTAGGGGAAAACTACTCATACCGTTGTAATGGGGCTAGTTTCTACTTTCAGATGCAACAGAAACTTTGCGGATTGGTTAATCCGTTCGCGAGATATGGCAGTTTTGAGGTAAGAAACGCTTGAGACACTCCAAATTTTCGCAGTTCTGATGCTCGAAACGAATAACTAGAACGGCCTAGGGGAAAACTACTCATACCGTTGTAATGGGGCGAGTTTCTACTTTCAGATGCAACAGAAACTTTGCGGATTGGTCAATCCGTTCGCGAGATATGGCAGTTTTGATGTAAGAAACGCTTGAAAAACTCCAAATTTTCGCAGTTCTGATGCTCGAAACGAATAACCAAAACGGCCTAGGGGAAAACTACTCATACCGTTGTAATGGGGCTAGTTTCTACTTTCAGATGCAACAGAAACTTTGCGGATTGGTTAATCCGTTCGCGAGATATGGCAGTTTTGAGGTAAGAAACGCTTGAAAAACTCAAAATTTTCGCAGTTCTGATGCTCGAAACGAATAACTAGAACGGCCTAGGGGAAAACTACTCATACCGTTGTAATGGGGCGAGTTTCTACTTTCAGATGCAACAGAAACTTTGCGGATTGGTCAATCCGTTCGCGAGATATGGCAGTTTTGAGGTAAGAAACGCTTGAAAAACTCCAAATTTTCGCAGTTCTGATGCTCGAAACGAATAACCAAAACGGCCTAGGGGAAAACTACTCATACCGTTGTAATGGGGCTAGTTTCTACTTTCAGATGCAACAGAAACTTTGCGGATTGGTCAATCCGTTCGCGAGTAATGGCAGTTTTGAGGTAAGAAACGCTTGAGAAACTCCAAATTTTCGCAGTTCTGATGCTCGAAACGAATAACTAGAACGGCCTAGGGGAAAACTACTCATACCGTTGTAATGGGGCTAGTTTCTACTTTCAGATGCAACAGAAACTTTGCGGATTGGTCAATCCGTTCGCGAGATATGGCAGTTTTGAGGTAAGAAACGCTTGAAAAACTCCAAATTTTCGCAGTTCTGATGCTCGAAACGAATAACCAAAACGGCCTAGGGGAAAACTACTCATACCGTTGTAATGGGGCTAGTTTCTACTTTCAGATGCAACAGAAACTTTGCGGATTGGTCAATCCGTTCGCGAGTAATGGCAGTTTTGAGGTAAGAAACGCTTGAGAAACTCCAAATTTTCGCAGTTCTGATGCTCGAAACGAATAACTAGAACGGCCTAGGGGAAGACTACTCATACCGTTGTAATGGGGCTAGTTTCTACTTTCAGATGCCACAGAAACTTTGCGGATTGGTCAATCCGTTCGCGAGATATGGCAGTTTTGAGGTAAGAAACGCTTGAGAAACTCCAAATTTTCGCAGTTCTGATGCTCGAAACGAATAACTAGAACGGCCTAGGGGAAAACTACTCATACCGTTGTAATGGGGCGAGTTTCTACTTTCAGATGCAACAGAAACTTTGCGGATTGGTCAATCCGTTCGCGAGATATGGCAGTTTTGAGGTAAGAAACGCTTGAGAAACTCCAAATTTTCGCAGTTCTGATGCTCGAAACGAATAACCAAAACGGCCTAGGGGAAAACTACTCATACCGTTGTAATGGGGCTAGTTTCTACTTTCAGATGCAACAGAAACTTTGCGGATTGGTCAATCCGTTCGCGAGATATGGCAGTTTTGATATAAGAAACGCTTGAGAAACTCCAAATTTTCGCAGTTCTGATGCTCGAAACGAATAACTAAAACGGCCTAGGGGAAAACTACTCATACCGTTGTAATGGGGCGAATTTCTACTTTCAGATGCAACAGAAACTTTGCGGATTGGTCAATCCGTTCGCGAGATATGGCAGTTTTGAGGTAAGAAACGCTTGAGAAACTCCAAATTTTCGCAGTTCTGATGCTCGAAACGAATAACTAGAACGGCCTAGGGGAAAACTACTCATACCGTTGTAATGGGGCTAGTTTCTACTTTCAGATGCAACAGAAACTTTGCGGATTGGTCAATCCGTTCGCGAGATATGGCAGTTTTGAGGTAAGAAACGCTTGAGAAACTCCAAATTTTCGCAGTTCTGATGCTCGAAACGAATAACTAGAACGGCCTAGGGGAAAACTACTCATACCGTTGTAATGGGGCTAGTTTCTACTTTCAGATGCAACAGAAACTTTGCGGATTGGTCAATCCGTTCGCGAGATATGGCAGTTTTGAGGTAAGAAACGCTTGAAAAACTCCAAATTTTCGCAGTTCTGATGCTCGAAACGAATAACTAAAACGGCCTAGGGGAAAACTACTCATACTGTTGTAATGGGGCTAGTTTCTACTTTCAGATGCAACAGAAACTTTGCGGATTGGTCAATCCGTTCGCGAGATATGGCAGTTTTGAGGTAAGAAACGCTTGAGAAACTCCAAATTTTCGCAGTTCTGATGCTCGAAACGAATAACTAGAACGGCCTAGGGAAAAACTACTCATACCGTTGTAATGGGGCTAGTTTCTACTTTCAGATGCAACAGAAACTTTGCTGATTGGTCAATCCGTTCGCGAGATATGGCAGTTTTGAGGTAAGAAACGCTTGAAAAACTCCAAATTTTTGCAGTTCTGATGCTCGAAACGAATAACTAAAACGGCCTAGGGGAAAACTACTCATACCGTTGTAATGGGGCGAATTTCTACTTTCAGATGCAACAGAAACTTTGCGGATTGGTCAATCCGTTCGCGAGATATGGCAGTTTTGAGGTAAGAAACGCTTGAGAAACTCCAAATTTTCGCAGTTCTGATGCTCGAAACGAATAACTAAAACGGCCTAGGGGAAAACTACTCATACCGTTGTAATGGGGCGAATTTCTACTTTCAGATGCAACAGAAACTTTGCGGATTGGTCAATCCGTTCGCGAGATATGGCAGTTTTGATATAAGAAACGCTTGAGAAACTCCAAATTTTCGCAGTTCTGATGCTCGAAACGAATAACTAGAACGGCCTAGGGGAAAACTACTCATACCGTTGTAATGGGGCGAGTTTCTACTTTCAGATGCAACAGAAACTTTGCGAATTGGTCAATCCGTTCGCGAGATATGGCAGTTTTGAGGTAAGAAACGCTTGAGAAACTCCAAATTTTCGCAGTTCTGATGCTCGAAACGAATAACTAGAACGGCCTAGGGGAAAACTACTCATACCGTTGTAATGGGGCTAGTTTCTACTTTCAGATGCAACAGAAACTTTGCAGATTGGTCAATCCGTTCGCGAGATATGGCAGTTTTGAGGTAAGAAACGCTTGAAAAACTCCAAATTTTTGCAGTTCTGATGCTCGAAACGAATAACTAGAACGGCCTAGGGGAACACTACTCATACCGTTGTAATGGGGCTAGTTTCTACTTTCAGATGCAACAGAAACTTTGCAGATTGGTCAATCCGTTCGCGAGATATGGCAGTTTTGAGGTAAGAAACGCTTGAAAAACTCCAAATTTTCGCAGTTCTGATGCTCGAAACGAATAACCAAAACGGCCTAGGGGAAAACTACTCATACCGTTGTAATGGGGCTAGTTTCTACTTTCAGATGCAACAGAAACTTTGCGGATTGGTCAATCCGTTCGCGAGTAATGGCAGTTTTGAGGTAAGAAACGCTTGAGAAACTCCAAATTTTCGCAGTTCTGATGCTCGAAACGAATAACTAGAACGGCCTAGGGGAAAACTACTCATACCGTTGTAATGGGGCTAGTTTCTACTTTCAGATGCAACAGAAACTTTGCGGATTGGTCAATCCGTTCGCGAGATATGGCAGTTTCGAGGTAAGAAACGCTTGAAAAACTCCAAATTTTCGCAGTTCTGATGCTCGAAACGAATAAGCAAAACGGCCTAGGGGAAAACTACTCATACCGTTGTAATGGAGCTAGTTTCTACTTTCAGATGCAACAGAAACTTTGCGGATTGGTCAATCCGTTCGCGAGATATGGCAGTTTTGATATAAGAAACGCTTGAGAAACTCCAAATTTTCGCAGTTCTGATGCTCGAAACGAATAACTAGAACGGCCTAGCGGAAAACTACTCATACCGTTGTAATGGGGCGAGTTTCTACTTTCAGATGCAACAGAAACTTTGCGAATTGGTCAATCCGTTCGCGAGATATGGCAGTTTTGAGGTAAGAAACGCTTGAGAAACTCCAAATTTTCGCAGTTCTGATGCTCGAAACGAATAACTAGAACGGCCTAGGGGAAAACTACTCATACCGTTGTAATGGGGCGAATTTCTACTTTAAGATGCAACAGAAACTTTGCGGATTGGTCAATCCGTTCGCGAGATATGGCAGTTTTGAGGTAAGAAACGCTTGAGAAACTCCAAATTTTCGCAGTTCTGATGCTCGAAACGAATAACTAAAACGGCCTAGGGGAAAACTACTCATACCGTTGTAATGGGGCGAATTTCTACTTTCAGATGCAACAGAAACTTTGCGGATTGGTCAATCCGTTCGCGAGATATGGCAGTTTTGAGGTAAGAAACGCTTGAGAAACTCCAAATTTTCGCAGTTCTGATGCTCGAAACGAATAACTAGAACGGCCTAGGGGAAAACTACTCATACCGTTGTAATGGGGCGAGTTTCTACTTTCAGATGCAACAGAAACTTTGCGAATTGGTCAATCCGTTCGCGAGATATGGCAGTTTTGAGGTAAGAAACGCTTGAGAAACTCCAAATTTTCGCGGTTCTGATGCTCGAAACGAATAACTAGAACGGCCTAGGGGAAAACTACTCATACCGTTGTAATGGGGCTAGTTTCTACTTTCAGATGCATCAGAAACTTTGCAGATTGGTCAATCCGTTCGCGAGATATGGCAGTTTTGAGGTAAGAAACGCTTGAGAAACTCCAAATTTTCGCAGTTCTGATGCTCGAAACGAATAACTAGAACGGCCTAGGGGAAAACTACTCATACCGTTGTAATGGGGCGAGTTTCTACTTTCAGATGCAACAGAAACTTTGCGGATTGGTTAATCCGTTCGCGAGATATGGCAGTTTTGAGGTAAGAAACGCTTGAGAAACTCCAAATTTTCGCAGTTCTGATGCTCGAAACGAATAACTAGAACGGCCTAGGGGAAAACTACTCATACCGTTGTAATGGGGCTAGTTTCTACTTTCAGATGCAACAGAAACTTTGCGGATTGGTCAATCCGTTCGCGAGATATGGCAGTTTTGAGGTAAGAAAGGCTTGAGAAACTCCAAATTTTCGCAGTTCTGATGCTCGAAACGAATAACTAAAACGGCCTAGGGGAAAACTACTCATACTGTTGTAATGGGGCTAGTTTCTACTTTCAGATGCAACAGAAACTTTGCGGATTGGTCAATCCGTTCGCGAGATATGGCAGTTTTGAGGTAAGAAACGCTTGAGAAACTCCAAATTTTCGCAGTTCTGATGCTCGAAACGAATAACTAGAACGGCCTAGGGGAAAACTACTCATACCGTTGTAATGGGGCGAGTTTCTACTTTCAGATGCAACAGAAACTTTGCGGATTGGTTAATCCGTTCGCGAGATATGGCAGTTTTGAGGTAAGAAACGCTTGAGAAACTCCAAATTTTCGCAGTTCTGATGCTCGAAACGAATAACTAGAACGGCCTAGGGGAAAACTACTCATACCGTTGTAATGGGGCTAGTTTCTACTTTCAGATGCAACAGAAACTTTGCGGATTGGTCAATCCGTTCGCGAGATATGGCAGTTTTGAGGTAAGAAAGGCTTGAGAAACTCCAAATTTTCGCAGTTCTGATGCTCGAAACGAATAACTAAAACGGCCTAGGGGAAAACTACTCATACTGTTGTAATGGGGCTAGTTTCTACTTTCAGATGCAACAGAAACTTTGCGGATTGGTCAATCCGTTCGCGAGATATGGCAGTTTTGAGGTAAGAAACGCTTGAGAAACTCCAAATTTTCGCAGTTCTGATGCTCGAAACGAATAACTAGAACGGCCTAGGGGAAAACTACTCATACCGTTGTAATGGGGCTAGTTTCTACTTTCAGATGCAACAGAAACTTTGCTGATTGGTCAATCCGTTCGCGAGATATGGCAGTTTTGAGGTAAGAAACGCTTGAAAAACTCCAAATTTTTGCAGTTCTGATGCTCGAAACGAATAACTAAAACGGCCTAGGGGAAAACTACTCATACCGTTGTAATGGGGCGAATTTCTACTTTCAGATGCAACAGAAACTTTGCGGATTGGTCAATCCGTTCGCGAGATATGGCAGTTTTGAGGTAAGAAACGCTTGAGAAACTCCAAATTTTCGCAGTTCTGATGCTCGAAACGAATAACTAGAACGGCCTAGGGGAAAACTACTCATACCGTTGTAATGGGGCGAGTTTCTACTTTCAGATGCAACAGAAACTTTGCGGATTGGTCAATCCGTTCGCGAGATATGGCAGTTTTGAGGTAAGAAACGATTGAGAAACTCCAAATTTTCGCAGTTCTGATGCTCGAAACGAATAACCAGAACGGCCTAGGGGAAAACTACTCATACCGTTGTAATGGGGCTAGTTTCTACTTTCAGATGCAACAGAAACTTTGCGGATTGGTCAATCCGTTCGCGAGTAATGGCAGTTTTGAGGTAAGAAACGCTTGAGAAACTCCAAATTTTCGCAGTTCTGATGCTCGAAACGAATAACTAGAACGGCCTAGGGGAAAACTACTCATACCGTTGTAATGGGGCTAGTTTCTACTTTCAGATGCCACAGAAACTTTGCGGATTGGTCAATCCGTTCGCGAGATATGGCAGTTTTGAGGTAAGAAACGCTTGAGAAACTCCAAATTTTCGCAGTTCTGATGCTCGAAACGAATAACTAGAACGGCCTAGGGGAAAACTACTCATACCGTTGTAATGGGGCGAGTTTCTACTTTCAGATGCAACAGAAACTTTGCGGATTGGTCAATCCGTTCGCGAGATATGGCAGTTTTGAGGTAAGAAACGCTTGAGAAACTCCAAATTTTCGCAGTTCTGATGCTCGAAACGAATAACCAAAACGGCCTAGGGGAAAACTACTCATACCGTTGTAATGGGGCTAGTTTCTACTTTCAGATGCAACAGAAACTTTGCGGATTGGTCAATCCGTTCGCGAGATATGGCAGTTTTGATATAAGAAACGCTTGAGAAACTCCAAATTTTCGCAGTTCTGATGCTCGAAACGAATAACTAAAACGGCCTAGGGGAAAACTACTCATACCGTTGTAATGGGGCGAATTTCTACTTTCAGATGCAACAGAAACTTTGCGGATTGGTCAATCCGTTCGCGAGATATGGCAGTTTTGAGGTAAGAAACGCTTGAGAAACTCCAAATTTTCGCAGTTCTGATGCTCGAAACGAATAACTAGAACGGCCTAGGGGAAAACTACTCATACCGTTGTAATGGGGCTAGTTTCTACTTTCAGATGCAACAGAAACTTTGCGGATTGGTCAATCCGTTCGCGAGATATGGCAGTTTTGAGGTAAGAAACGCTTGAGAAACTCCAAATTTTCGCAGTTCTGATGCTCGAAACGAATAACTAGAACGGCCTAGGGGAAAACTACTCATACCGTTGTAATGGGGCTAGTTTCTACTTTCAGATGCAACAGAAACTTTGCGGATTGGTCAATCCGTTCGCGAGATATGGCAGTTTTGAGGTAAGAAACGCTTGAAAAACTCCAAATTTTCGCAGTTCTGATGCTCGAAACGAATAACTAAAACGGCCTAGGGGAAAACTACTCATACTGTTGTAATGGGGCTAGTTTCTACTTTCAGATGCAACAGAAACTTTGCGGATTGGTCAATCCGTTCGCGAGATATGGCAGTTTTGAGGTAAGAAACGCTTGAGAAACTCCAAATTTTCGCAGTTCTGATGCTCGAAACGAATAACTAGAACGGCCTAGGGAAAAACTACTCATACCGTTGTAATGGGGCTAGTTTCTACTTTCAGATGCAACAGAAACTTTGCTGATTGGTCAATCCGTTCGCGAGATATGGCAGTTTTGAGGTAAGAAACGCTTGAAAAACTCCAAATTTTTGCAGTTCTGATGCTCGAAACGAATAACTAAAACGGCCTAGGGGAAAACTACTCATACCGTTGTAATGGGGCGAATTTCTACTTTAAGATGCAACAGAAACTTTGCGGATTGGTCAATCCGTTCGCGAGATATGGCAGTTTTGAGGTAAGAAACGCTTGAGAAACTCCAAATTTTCGCAGTTCTGATGCTCGAAACGAATAACTAAAACGGCCTAGGGGAAAACTACTCATACCGTTGTAATGGGGCGAATTTCTACTTTCAGATGCAACAGAAACTTTGCGGATTGGTCAATCCGTTCGCGAGATATGGCAGTTTTGAGGTAAGAAACGCTTGAGAAACTCCAAATTTTCGCAGTTCTGATGCTCGAAACGAATAACTAGAACGGCCTAGGGGAAAACTACTCATACCGTTGTAATGGGGCGAGTTTCTACTTTCAGATGCAACAGAAACTTTGCGAATTGGTCAATCCGTTCGCGAGATATGGCAGTTTTGAGGTAAGAAACGCTTGAGAAACTCCAAATTTTCGCGGTTCTGATGCTCGAAACGAATAACTAGAACGGCCTAGGGGAAAACTACTCATACCGTTGTAATGGGGCTAGTTTCTACTTTCAGATGCATCAGAAACTTTGCAGATTGGTCAATCCGTTCGCGAGATATGGCAGTTTTGAGGTAAGAAACGCTTGAGAAACTCCAAATTTTCGCAGTTCTGATGCTCGAAACGAATAACTAGAACGGCCTAGGGGAAAACTACTCATACCGTTGTAATGGGGCGAGTTTCTACTTTCAGATGCAACAGAAACTTTGCGGATTGGTTAATCCGTTCGCGAGATATGGCAGTTTTGAGGTAAGAAACGCTTGAGAAACTCCAAATTTTCGCAGTTCTGATGCTCGAAACGAATAACTAGAACGGCCTAGGGGAAAACTACTCATACCGTTGTAATGGGGCTAGTTTCTACTTTCAGATGCAACAGAAACTTTGCGGATTGGTCAATCCGTTCGCGAGATATGGCAGTTTTGAGGTAAGAAAGGCTTGAGAAACTCCAAATTTTCGCAGTTCTGATGCTCGAAACGAATAACTAAAACGGCCTAGGGGAAAACTACTCATACTGTTGTAATGGGGCTAGTTTCTACTTTCAGATGCAACAGAAACTTTGCGGATTGGTCAATCCGTTCGCGAGATATGGCAGTTTTGAGGTAAGAAACGCTTGAGAAACTCCAAATTTTCGCAGTTCTGATGCTCGAAACGAATAACTAGAACGGCCTAGGGGAAAACTACTCATACCGTTGTAATGGGGCGAGTTTCTACTTTCAGATGCAACAGAAACTTTGCGGATTGGTTAATCCGTTCGCGAGATATGGCAGTTTTGAGGTAAGAAACGCTTGAGAAACTCCAAATTTTCGCAGTTCTGATGCTCGAAACGAATAACTAGAACGGCCTAGGGGAAAACTACTCATACCGTTGTAATGGGGCTAGTTTCTACTTTCAGATGCAACAGAAACTTTGCGGATTGGTCAATCCGTTCGCGAGATATGGCAGTTTTGAGGTAAGAAAGGCTTGAGAAACTCCAAATTTTCGCAGTTCTGATGCTCGAAACGAATAACTAAAACGGCCTAGGGGAAAACTACTCATACTGTTGTAATGGGGCTAGTTTCTACTTTCAGATGCAACAGAAACTTTGCGGATTGGTCAATCCGTTCGCGAGATATGGCAGTTTTGAGGTAAGAAACGCTTGAGAAACTCCAAATTTTCGCAGTTCTGATGCTCGAAACGAATAACTAGAACGGCCTAGGGGAAAACTACTCATACCGTTGTAATGGGGCTAGTTTCTACTTTCAGATGCAACAGAAACTTTGCTGATTGGTCAATCCGTTCGCGAGATATGGCAGTTTTGAGGTAAGAAACGCTTGAAAAACTCCAAATTTTTGCAGTTCTGATGCTCGAAACGAATAACTAAAACGGCCTAGGGGAAAACTACTCATACCGTTGTAATGGGGCGAATTTCTACTTTCAGATGCAACAGAAACTTTGCGGATTGGTCAATCCGTTCGCGAGATATGGCAGTTTTGAGGTAAGAAACGCTTGAGAAACTCCAAATTTTCGCAGTTCTGATGCTCGAAACGAATAACTAGAACGGCCTAGGGGAAAACTACTCATACCGTTGTAATGGGGCGAGTTTCTACTTTCAGATGCAACAGAAACTTTGCGGATTGGTCAATCCGTTCGCGAGATATGGCAGTTTTGAGGTAAGAAACGATTGAGAAACTCCAAATTTTCGCAGTTCTGATGCTCGAAACGAATAACCAGAACGGCCTAGGGGAAAACTACTCATACCGTTGTAATGGGGCTAGTTTCTACTTTCAGATGCAACAGAAACTTTGCGGATTGGTCAATCCGTTCGCGAGTAATGGCAGTTTTGAGGTAAGAAACGCTTGAGAAACTCCAAATTTTCGCAGTTCTGATGCTCGAAACGAATAACTAGAACGGCCTAGGGGAAAACTACTCATACCGTTGTAATGGGGCTAGTTTCTACTTTCAGATGCCACAGAAACTTTGCGGATTGGTCAATCCGTTCGCGAGATATGGCAGTTTTGAGGTAAGAAACGCTTGAGAAACTCCAAATTTTCGCAGTTCTGATGCTCGAAACGAATAACTAGAACGGCCTAGGGGAAAACTACTCATACCGTTGTAATGGGGCGAGTTTCTACTTTCAGATGCAACAGAAACTTTGCGGATTGGTCAATCCGTTCGCGAGATATGGCAGTTTTGAGGTAAGAAACGCTTGAGAAACTCCAAATTTTCGCAGTTCTGATGCTCGAAACGAATAACCAAAACGGCCTAGGGGAAAACTACTCATACCGTTGTAATGGGGCTAGTTTCTACTTTCAGATGCAACAGAAACTTTGCGGATTGGTCAATCCGTTCGCGAGATATGGCAGTTTTGATATAAGAAACGCTTGAGAAACTCCAAATTTTCGCAGTTCTGATGCTCGAAACGAATAACTAAAACGGCCTAGGGGAAAACTACTCATACCGTTGTAATGGGGCGAATTTCTACTTTCAGATGCAACAGAAACTTTGCGGATTGGTCAATCCGTTCGCGAGATATGGCAGTTTTGAGGTAAGAAACGCTTGAGAAACTCCAAATTTTCGCAGTTCTGATGCTCGAAACGAATAACTAGAACGGCCTAGGGGAAAACTACTCATACCGTTGTAATGGGGCTAGTTTCTACTTTCAGATGCAACAGAAACTTTGCGGATTGGTCAATCCGTTCGCGAGATATGGCAGTTTTGAGGTAAGAAACGCTTGAGAAACTCCAAATTTTCGCAGTTCTGATGCTCGAAACGAATAACTAGAACGGCCTAGGGGAAAACTACTCATACCGTTGTAATGGGGCTAGTTTCTACTTTCAGATGCAACAGAAACTTTGCGGATTGGTCAATCCGTTCGCGAGATATGGCAGTTTTGAGGTAAGAAACGCTTGAGAAACTCCAAATTTTCGCAGTTCTGATGCTCGAAACGAATAACTAAAACGGCCTAGGGGAAAACTACTCATACTGTTGTAATGGGGCTAGTTTCTACTTTCAGATGCAACAGAAACTTTGCGGATTGGTCAATCCGTTCGCGAGATATGGCAGTTTTGAGGTAAGAAACGCTTGAGAAACTCCAAATTTTCGCAGTTCTGATGCTCGAAACGAATAACCAAAACGGCCTAGGGGAAAACTACTCATACCGTTGTAATGGGGCTAGTTTCTACTTTCAGATGCAACAGAAACTTTGCGGATTGGTCAATCCGTTCGCGAGATATGGCAGTTTTGATATAAGAAACGCTTGAGAAACTCCAAATTTTCGCAGTTCTGATGCTCGAAACGAATAACTAAAACGGCCTAGGGGAAAACTACTCATACCGTTGTAATGGGGCGAATTTCTACTTTCAGATGCAACAGAAACTTTGCGGATTGGTCAATCCGTTCGCGAGATATGGCAGTTTTGAGGTAAGAAACGCTTGAGAAACTCCAAATTTTCGCAGTTCTGATGCTCGAAACGAATAACTAGAACGGCCTAGGGGAAAACTACTCATACCGTTGTAATGGGGCTAGTTTCTACTTTCAGATGCAACAGAAACTTTGCGGATTGGTCAATCCGTTCGCGAGATATGGCAGTTTTGAGGTAAGAAACGCTTGAGAAACTCCAAATTTTCGCAGTTCTGATGCTCGAAACGAATAACTAGAACGGCCTAGGGGAAAACTACTCATACCGTTGTAATGGGGCTAGTTTCTACTTTCAGATGCAACAGAAACTTTGCGGATTGGTCAATCCGTTCGCGAGATATGGCAGTTTTGAGGTAAGAAACGCTTGAGAAACTCCAAATTTTCGCAGTTCTGATGCTCGAAACGAATAACTAAAACGGCCTAGGGGAAAACTACTCATACTGTTGTAATGGGGCTAGTTTCTACTTTCAGATGCAACAGAAACTTTGCGGATTGGTCAATCCGTTCGCGAGATATGGCAGTTTTGAGGTAAGAAACGCTTGAGAAACTCCAAATTTTCGCAGTTCTGATGCTCGAAACGAATAACTAGAACGGCCTAGGGAAAAACTACTCATACCGTTGTAATGGGGCTAGTTTCTACTTTCAGATGCAACAGAAACTTTGCTGATTGGTCAATCCGTTCGCGAGATATGGCAGTTTTGAGGTAAGAAACGCTTGAAAAACTCCAAATTTTTGCAGTTCTGATGCTCGAAACGAATAACTAAAACGGCCTAGGGGAAAACTACTCATACCGTTGTAATGGGGCGAATTTCTACTTTCAGATGCACCAGAAACTTTGCGGATTGGTCAATCCGTTCGCGAGATATGGCAGTTTTGAGGTAAGAAACGCTTGAGAAACTCCAAATTTTCGCAGTTCTGATGCTCGAAACGAATAACTAAAACGGCCTAGGGGAAAACTACTCATACCGTTGTAATGGGGCGAATTTCTACTTTCAGATGCAACAGAAACTTTGCGGATTGGTCAATCCGTTCGCGAGATATGGCAGTTTTGAGGTAAGAAACGCTTGAGAAACTCCAAATTTTCGCAGTTCTGATGCTCGAAACGAATAACTAGAACGGCCTAGGGGAAAACTACTCATACCGTTGTAATGGGGCGAGTTTCTACTTTCAGATGCAACAGACTTTGCGAATTGGTCAATCCGTTCGCGAGATATGGCAGTTTTGAGGTAAGAAACGCTTGAGAAACTCCAAATTTTCGCGGTTCTGATGCTCGAAACGAATAACTAGAACGGCCTAGGGGAAAACTACTCATACCGTTGTAATGGGGCTAGTTTCTACTTTCAGATGCATCAGAAACTTTGCAGATTGGTCAATCCGTTCGCGAGATATGGCAGTTTTGAGGTAAGAAACGCTTGAGAAACTCCAAATTTTCGCAGTTCTGATGCTCGAAACGAATAACTAGAACGGCCTAGGGGAAAACTACTCATACCGTTGTAATGGGGCGAGTTTCTACTTTCAGATGCAACAGAAACTTTGCGGATTGGTTAATCCGTTCGCGAGATATGGCAGTTTTGAGGTAAGAAACGCTTGGGAAACTCCAAATTTTCGCAGTTCTGATGCTCGAAACGAATAACTAGAACGGCCTAGGGGAAAACTACTCATACCGTTGTAATGGGGCTAGTTTCTACTTTCAGATGCAACAGAAACTTTGCGGATTGGTCAATCCGTTCGCGAGATATGGCAGTTTTGAGGTAAGAAAGGCTTGAGAAACTCCAAATTTTCGCAGTTCTGATGCTCGAAACGAATAACTAAAACGGCCTAGGGGAAAACTACTCATACTGTTGTAATGGGGCTAGTTTCTACTTTCAGATGCAACAGAAACTTTGCGGATTGGTCAATCCGTTCGCGAGATATGGCAGTTTTGAGGTAAGAAACGCTTGAGAAACTCCAAATTTTCGCAGTTCTGATGCTCGAAACGAATAACTAGAACGGCCTAGGGGAAAACTACTCATACCGTTGTAATGGGGCTAGTTTCTACTTTCAGATGCAACAGAAACTTTGCTGATTGGTCAATCCGTTCGCGAGATATGGCAGTTTTGAGGTAAGAAACGCTTGAAAAACTCCAAATTTTTGCAGTTCTGATGCTCGAAACGAATAACTAAAACGGCCTAGGGGAAAACTACTCATACCGTTGTAATGGGGCGAATTTCTACTTTCAGATGCAACAGAAACTTTGCGGATTGGTCAATCCGTTCGCGAGATATGGCAGTTTTGAGGTAAGAAACGCTTGAGAAACTCCAAATTTTCGCAGTTCTGATGCTCGAAACGAATAACTAGAACGGCCTAGGGGAAAACTACTCATACCGTTGTAATGGGGCGAGTTTCTACTTTCAGATGCAACAGAAACTTTGCGGATTGGTCAATCCGTTCGCGAGATATGGCAGTTTTGAGGTAAGAAACGATTGAGAAACTCCAAATTTTCGCAGTTCTGATGCTCGAAACGAATAACCAGAACGGCCTAGGGGAAAACTACTCATACCGTTGTAATGGGGCTAGTTTCTACTTTCAGATGCAACAGAAACTTTGCGGATTGGTCAATCCGTTCGCGAGTAATGGCAGTTTTGAGGTAAGAAACGCTTGAGAAACTCCAAATTTTCGCAGTTCTGATGCTCGAAACGAATAACTAGAACGGCCTAGGGGAAAACTACTCATACCGTTGTAATGGGGCTAGTTTCTACTTTCAGATGCAACAGAAACTTTGCGGATTGGTCAATCCGTTCGCGAGATATGGCAGTTTTGAGGTAAGAAACGCTTGAGAAACTCCAAATTTTCGCAGTTCTGATGCTCGAAACGAATAACTAGAACGGCCTATGGGAAAACTACTCATACCGTTGTAATGGGGCTAGTTTCTACTTTCAGATGCAAAAGAAACTTTGCGGATTGGTCAATCCGTTCGCGAGATATGGCAGTTTTGAGGTAAGAAACGCTTGAGAAACTCCAAATTTTCGCAGTTCTGATGCTCGAAACGAATAACTAGAACGGCCTAGGGGAAAACTACTCATACCGTTGTAATGGGGCTAGTTTCTACTTTCAGATGCAACAGAAACTTTGCGGATTGGTCAATCCGTTCGCGAGATATGGCAGTTTTGAGGTAAGAAACGCTTGAGAAACTCCAAATTTTCGCAGTTCTGATGCTCGAAACGAATAACTAGAACGGCCTAGGGGAAAACTACTCATACCGTTGTAATGGGGCTAGTTTCTACTTTCAGATGCAACAGAAACTTTGCGGATTGGTCAATCCGTTCGCGAGATATGGCAGTTTTGAGGTAAGAAACGCTTGAGAAACTCCAAATTTTCGCAGTTCTGATGCTCGAAACGAATAACTAAAACGGCCTAGGGGAAAACTACTCATACCGTTGTAATGGGGCGAATTTCTACTTTCAGATGCAACAGAAACTTTGCGGATTGGTCAATCCGTTCGCGAGATATGGCAGTTTTGAGGTAAGAAACGCTTGAGAAACTCCAAATTTTCGCAGTTCTGATGCTCGAAACGAATAACTAGAACGGCCTAGGGGAAAACTACTCATACCGTTGTAATGGGGCGAGTTTCTACTTTCAGATGCAACAGAAACTTTGCGGATTGGTCAATCCGTTCGCGAGATATGGCAGTTTTGAGGTAAGAAACGATTGAGAAACTCCAAATTTTCGCAGTTCTGATGCTCGAAACGAATAACCAGAACGGCCTAGGGGAAAACTACTCATACCGTTGTAATGGGGCTAGTTTCTACTTTCAGATGCAACAGAAACTTTGCGGATTGGTCAATCCGTTCGCGAGTAATGGCAGTTTTGAGGTAAGAAACGCTTGAGAAACTCCAAATTTTCGCAGTTCTGATGCTCGAAACGAATAACTAGAACGGCCTAGGGGAAAACTACTCATACCGTTGTAATGGGGCTAGTTTCTACTTTCAGATGCAACAGAAACTTTGCGGATTGGTCAATCCGTTCGCGAGATATGGCAGTTTTGAGGTAAGAAACGCTTGAGAAACTCCAAATTTTCGCAGTTCTGATGCTCGAAACGAATAACTAGAACGGCCTAGGGGAAAACTACTCATACCGTTGTAATGGGGCTAGTTTCTACTTTCAGATGCAAAAGAAACTTTGCGGATTGGTCAATCCGTTCGCGAGATATGGCAGTTTTGAGGTAAGAAACGCTTGAGAAACTCCAAATTTTCGCAGTTCTGATGCTCGAAACGAATAACTAGAACGGCCTAGGGGAAAACTACTCATACCGTTGTAATGGGGCTAGTTTCTACTTTCAGATGCAACAGAAACTTTGCGGATTGGTCAATCCGTTCGCGAGATATGGCAGTTTTGAGGTAAGAAACGCTTGAGAAACTCCAAATTTTCGCAGTTCTGATGCTCGAAACGAATAACTAGAACGGCCTAGGGGAAAACTACTCATACCGTTGTAATGGGGCTAGTTTCTACTTTCAGATGCAACAGAAACTTTGCGGATTGGTCAATCCGTTCGCGAGATATGGCAGTTTTGAGGTAAGAAACGCTTGAGAAACTCCAAATTTTCGCAGTTCTGATGCTCGAAACGAATAACTAAAACGGCCTAGGGGAAAACTACTCATACTGTTGTAATGGGGCTAGTTTCTACTTTCAGATGCAACAGAAACTTTGCGGATTGGTCAATCCGTTCGCGAGATATGGCAGTTTTGAGGTAAGAAACGCTTGAGAAACTCCAAATTTTCGCAGTTCTGATGCTCGAAACGAATAACTAGAACGGCCTAGGGGAAAACTACTCATACCGTTGTAATGGGGCTAGTTTCTACTTTCAGATGCAACAGAAACTTTGCTGATTGGTCAATCCGTTCGCGAGATATGGCAGTTTTGAGGTAAGAAACGATTGAGAAACTCCAAATTTTCGCAGTTCTGATGCTCGAAACGAATAACCAGAACGGCCTAGGGGAAAACTACTCATACCGTTGTAATGGGGCTAGTTTCTACTTTCAGATGCAACAGAAACTTTGCGGATTGGTCAATCCGTTCGCGAGTAATGGCAGTTTTGAGGTAAGAAACGCTTGAGAAACTCCAAATTTTCGCAGTTCTGATGCTCGAAACGAATAACTAGAACGGCCTAGGGGAAAACTACTCATACCGTTGTAATGGGGCTAGTTTCTACTTTCAGATGCAACAGAAACTTTGCGGATTGGTCAATCCGTTCGCGAGATATGGCAGTTTTGAGGTAAGAAACGCTTGAGAAACTCCAAATTTTCGCAGTTCTGATGCTCGAAACGAATAACTAGAACGGCCTAGGGGAAAACTACTCATACCGTTGTAATGGGGCTAGTTTCTACTTTCAGATGCAAAAGAAACTTTGCGGATTGGTCAATCCGTTCGCGAGATATGGCAGTTTTGAGGTAAGAAACGCTTGAGAAACTCCAAATTTTCGCAGTTCTGATGCTCGAAACGAATAACTAGAACAGCCTAGGGGAAAACTACTCATACCGTTGTAATGGGGCTAGTTTCTACTTTCAGATGCAACAGAAACTTTGCGGATTGGTCAATCCGTTCGCGAGATATGGCAGTTTTGAGGTAAGAAACGCTTGAGAAACTCCAAATTTTCGCAGTTCTGATGCTCGAAACGAATAACTAGAACAGCCTAGGGGAAAACTACTCATACCGTTGTAATGGGGCTAGTTTCTACTTTCAGATGCAACAGAAACTTTGCGGATTGGTCAATCCGTTCGCGAGATATGGCAGTTTTGAGGTAAGAAACGCTTGAGAAACTCCAAATTTTCGCAGTTCTGATGCTCGAAACGAATAACTAAAACGGCCTAGGGGAAAACTACTCATACTGTTGTAATGGGGCTAGTTTCTACTTTCAGATGCAACAGAAACTTTGCGGATTGGTCAATCCGTTCGCGAGATATGGCAGTTTTGAGGTAAGAAACGCTTGAGATACTCCAAATTTTCGCAGTTCTGATGCTCGAAACGAATAACTAGAACGGCCTAGGGAAAAACTACTCATACCGTTGTAATGGGGCTAGTTTCTACTTTCAGATGCAACAGAAACTTTGCTGATTGGTCAATCCGTTCGCGAGATATGGCAGTTTTGAGGTAAGAAACGCTTGAAAAACTCCAAATTTTTGCAGTTCTGATGCTCGAAACGAATAACTAAAACGGCCTAGGGAAAAACTACTCATACCGTTGTAATGGGGCGAATTTCTACTTTCAGATGCAACAGAAACTTTGCGGATTGGTCAATCCGATCGCGAGATATGGCAGTTTTGATATAAGAAACGCTTGAGAAACTCCAAATTTTCGCAGTTCTGATGCTCGAAACGAATAACTAGAACGGCCTAGGGGAAAACTACTCATACCGTTGTAATGGGGCGAGATTCTACTTTCAGATGCAACAGAAACTTTGCGAATTGGTCAATCCGTTCGCGAGATATGGCAGTTTTGAGGTAAGAAACGCTTGAGAAACTCCAAATTTTCGCAGTTCTGATGCTCGAAGCGAATAATTAGAACGGCCTAGGGGAAGACTACTCATACCGTTTTAATGGGGCTAGTTTCTACTTTCAGATGCAACAGAAACTTTGCAGATTGGTCAATCCGTTCGCGAGATATGGCAGTTTTGAGGTAAGAAACGCTTGAAAAACTCCAAATTTTCGCAGTTCTGATGCTCGAAACGAATAACCAAAACGGCCTAGGGGAAAACTACTCATACCGTTGTAATGGGGCTAGTTTCTACTTTCAGATGCAACAGAAACTTTGCGGATTGGTCAATCCGTTCGCGAGATATGGCAGTTTTGAGGTAAGAAACGCTTGAGAAACTCCAAATTTTCGCAGTTCTGATGCTCGAAACGAATAACTAGAACGGCCTAGGGGAAAACTACTCATACCGTTGTAATGGGGCTAGTTTCTACTTTCAGATGCAACAGAAACTTTGCGGATTGGTCAATCCGTTCGCGAGATATGGCAGTTTTGAGGTAAGAAACGCTTGAGAAACTCCAAATTTTCGCAGTTCTGATGCTCGAAACGAATAACTAGAACGGCCTAGGGGAAAACTACTCATACCGTTGTAATGGGGCTAGTTTCTACTTTCAGATGCAAAAGAAACTTTGCGGATTGGTCAATCCGTTCGCGAGATATGGCAGTTTTGAGGTAAGAAACGCTTGAGAAACTCCAAATTTTCGCAGTTCTGATGCTCGAAACGAATAACTAGAACGGCCTAGGGGAAAACTACTCATACCGTTGTAATGGGGCTAGTTTCTACTTTCAGATGCAACAGAAACTTTGCGGATTGGTCAATCCGTTCGCGAGATATGGCAGTTTTGAGGTAAGAAACGCTTGAGAAACTCCAAATTTTCGCAGTTCTGATGCTCGAAACGAATAACTAGAACGGCCTAGGGGAAAACTACTCATACCGTTGTAATGGGGCTAGTTTCTACTTTCAGATGCAACAGAAACTTTGCGGATTGGTCAATCCGTTCGCGAGATATGGCAGTTTTGAGGTAAGAAACGCTTGAGAAACTCCAAATTTTCGCAGTTCTGATGCTCGAAACGAATAACTAAAACGGCCTAGGGGAAAACTACTCATACTGTTGTAATGGGGCTAGTTTCTACTTTCAGATGCAACAGAAACTTTGCGGATTGGTCAATCCGTTCGCGAGATATGGCAGTTTTGAGGTAAGAAACGCTTGAGAAACTCCAAATTTTCGCAGTTCTGATGCTCGAAACGAATAACTAGAACGGCCTAGGGGAAAACTACTCATACCGTTGTAATGGGGCTAGTTTCTACTTTCAGATGCAACAGAAACTTTGCTGATTGGTCAATCCGTTCGCGAGATATGGCAGTTTTGAGGTAAGAAACGATTGAGAAACTCCAAATTTTCGCAGTTCTGATGCTCGAAACGAATAACCAGAACGGCCTAGGGGAAAACTACTCATACCGTTGTAATGGGGCTAGTTTCTACTTTCAGATGCAACAGAAACTTTGCGGATTGGTCAATCCGTTCGCGAGTAATGGCAGTTTTGAGGTAAGAAACGCTTGAGAAACTCCAAATTTTCGCAGTTCTGATGCTCGAAACGAATAACTAGAACGGCCTAGGGGAAAACTACTCATACCGTTGTAATGGGGCTAGTTTCTACTTTCAGATGCAACAGAAACTTTGCGGATTGGTCAATCCGTTCGCGAGATATGGCAGTTTTGAGGTAAGAAACGCTTGAGAAACTCCAAATTTTCGCAGTTCTGATGCTCGAAACGAATAACTAGAACGGCCTAGGGGAAAACTACTCATACCGTTGTAATGGGGCTAGTTTCTACTTTCAGATGCAAAAGAAACTTTGCGGATTGGTCAATCCGTTCGCGAGATATGGCAGTTTTGAGGTAAGAAACGCTTGAGAAACTCCAAATTTTCGCAGTTCTGATGCTCGAAACGAATAACTAGAACAGCCTAGGGGAAAACTACTCATACCGTTGTAATGGGGCTAGTTTCTACTTTCAGATGCAACAGAAACTTTGCGGATTGGTCAATCCGTTCGCGAGATATGGCAGTTTTGAGGTAAGAAACGCTTGAGAAACTCCAAATTTTCGCAGTTCTGATGCTCGAAACGAATAACTAGAACAGCCTAGGGGAAAACTACTCATACCGTTGTAATGGGGCTAGTTTCTACTTTCAGATGCAACAGAAACTTTGCGGATTGGTCAATCCGTTCGCGAGATATGGCAGTTTTGAGGTAAGAAACGCTTGAGAAACTCCAAATTTTCGCAGTTCTGATGCTCGAAACGAATAACTAAAACGGCCTAGGGGAAAACTACTCATACTGTTGTAATGGGGCTAGTTTCTACTTTCAGATGCAACAGAAACTTTGCGGATTGGTCAATCCGTTCGCGAGATATGGCAGTTTTGAGGTAAGAAACGCTTGAGATACTCCAAATTTTCGCAGTTCTGATGCTCGAAACGAATAACTAGAACGGCCTAGGGAAAAACTACTCATACCGTTGTAATGGGGCTAGTTTCTACTTTCAGATGCAACAGAAACTTTGCTGATTGGTCAATCCGTTCGCGAGATATGGCAGTTTTGAGGTAAGAAACGCTTGAAAAACTCCAAATTTTTGCAGTTCTGATGCTCGAAACGAATAACTAAAACGGCCTAGGGAAAAACTACTCATACCGTTGTAATGGGGCGAATTTCTACTTTCAGATGCAACAGAAACTTTGCGGATTGGTCAATCCGATCGCGAGATATGGCAGTTTTGATATAAGAAACGCTTGAGAAACTCCAAATTTTCGCAGTTCTGATGCTCGAAACGAATAACTAGAACGGCCTAGGGGAAAACTACTCATACCGTTGTAATGGGGCGAGATTCTACTTTCAGATGCAACAGAAACTTTGCGAATTGGTCAATCCGTTCGCGAGATATGGCAGTTTTGAGGTAAGAAACGCTTGAGAAACTCCAAATTTTCGCAGTTCTGATGCTCGAAGCGAATAATTAGAACGGCCTAGGGGAAGACTACTCATACCGTTTTAATGGGGCTAGTTTCTACTTTCAGATGCAACAGAAACTTTGCAGATTGGTCAATCCGTTCGCGAGATATGGCAGTTTTGAGGTAAGAAACGCTTGAAAAACTCCAAATTTTCGCAGTTCTGATGCTCGAAACGAATAACCAAAACGGCCTAGGGGAAAACTACTCATACCGTTGTAATGTGGCTAGTTTCTACTTTCAGATGCAACAGAAACTTTGCGGATTGGTTAATCCGTTCGCGAGATATGGCAGTTTTGAGGTAAGAAACGCTTGAGAAACTCCAAATTTTCGCAGTTCTGATGCTCAAAACGAATAACTAGAACGGCCTAGGGGAAAACTACTCATACCGTTGTAATGGGGCGAGTTTCTACTTTCAGATGCAACAGAAACTTTGCGGATTGGTCAATCCGTTCGCGAGATATGGCAGTTTTGAGGTAAGAAACGATTGAGAAACTCCAAATTTTCGCAGTTCTGATGCTCGAAAGGAATAACCAGAACGGCCTAGGGGAAAACTACTCATACCGTTGTAATGGGGCTAGTTTCTACTTTCAGATGCAACAGAAACTTTGCGGATTGGTCAATCCGTTCGCGAGATATGGCAGTTTTGATATAAGAAACGCTTGAGAAACTCCAAATTTTCGCAGTTCTGATGCTCGAAACGAATAACTAAAACGGCCTAGGGGAAAACTACTCATACCGTTGTAATGGGGCGAATTTCTACTTTCAGATGCAACAGAAACTTTGCGGATTGGTCAATCCGTTCGCGAGATATGGCAGTTTTGAGGTAAGAAACGCTTGAGAAACTCCAAATTTTCGCAGTTCTGATGCTCGAAACGAATAACTAGAACGGCCTAGGGGAAAACTACTCATACCGTTGTAATGGGGCTAGTTTCTACTTTCAGATGCAACAGAAACTTTGCGGATTAGTCAATCCGTTCGCGAGATATGGCAGTTTTGAGGTAAGAAACGCTTGAGAAACTCCAAATTTTCGCAGTTCTGATGCTCGAAACGAATAACTAGAACGGCCTAGGGGAAAACTACTCATACTGTTGTAATGGGGCTAGTTTCTACTTTCAGATGCAACAGAAACTTTGCGGATTGGTCAATCCGTTCGCGAGATATGGCAGTTTTGAGGTAAGAAACGCTTGAGAAACTCCAAATTTTCGCAGTTCTGATGCTCGAAACGAATAACTAGAACGGCCTAGGGGAAAACTACTCATACCGTTGTAGTGGGGCTAGTTTCTACTTTCAGATGCAACAGAAACTTTGCTGATTGGTCAATCCGTTCGCGAGATATGGCAGTTTTGAGGTAAGAAACGCTTGAAAAACTCCAAATTTTTGCAGTTCTGATGCTCGAAACGAATAACTAAAACGGCCTAGGGGAAAACTACTCATACCGTTGTAATGGGGCGAATTTCTACTTTCAGACGCAACAGAAACTTTGCGGATTGGTCAATCCGTTCGCGAGATATGGCAGTTTTGAGGTAAGAAACGCTTGAGAAACTCCAAATTTTCGCAGTTCTGATGCTCGAAACGAATAACTAAAACGGCCTAGGGGATAACTACTCATACCGTTGTAATGGGGCGAATTTCTACTTTCAGATGCAACAGAAACTTTGCGGATTGGTCAATCCGTTCGCGAGATATGGCAGTTTTGAGGTAAGAAACGCTTGAGAAACTCCAAATTTTCGCAGTTCTGATGCTCGAAACGAATAACTAGAACGGCCTAGGGGAAAACTACTCATACCGTTGTAATGGGGCGAGTTTCTACTTTCAGATGCAACAGAAACTTTGCGGATTGGTCAATCCGTTCGCGAGATATGGCAGTTTTGAGGTAAGAAACGATTGAGAAACTCCAAATTTTCGCAGTTCTGATGCTCGAAACGAATAACCAGAACGGCCTAGGGGAAAACTACTCATACCGTTGTAATGGGGCTAGTTTCTACTTTCGGATGCAACAGAAACTTTGCGGATTGGTCAATCCGTTCGCGAGATATGGCAGTTTTGAGGTAAGAAACGCTTGAAAAACTCCAAATTTTCGCAGTTCTGATGCTCGAAACGAATAACCAAAACGGCCTAGGGGAAAACTACTCATACCGTTGTAATGGGGCTAGTTTCTACTTTCAGATGCAACAGAAACTTTGCGGATTGGTCAATCCGTTCGCGAGTAATGGCAGTTTTGAGGTAAGAAACGCTTGAGAAACTCCAAATTTTCGCAGTTCTGATGCTCGAAACGAATAACTAGAACGGCCTAGGGGAAAACTACTCATACTGTTGTAATGGGGCTAGTTTCTACTTTCAGATGCAACAGAAACTTTGCGGATTGGTCAATCCGTTCGCGAGATATGGCAGTTTTGAGGTAAGAAACGCTTGAGAAACTCCAAATTTTCGCAGTTCTGATGCTCGAAACGAATAACTAGAACGGCCTAGGGGAAAACTACTCATACCGTTGTAATGGGGCTAGTTTCTACTTTCAGATGCAACAGAAACTTTGCTGATTGGTCAATCCGTTCGCGAGATATGGCAGTTTTGAGGTAAGAAACGCTTGAGAAACTCCAAATTTTCGCAGTTCTGATGCTCGAAACGAATAACTAGAACGGCCTAGGGGAAAACTACTCATACCGTTGTAATGGGGCGAGTTTCTACTTTCAGATGCAACAGAAACTTTGCGGATTGGTCAATCCGTTCGCGAGATATGGCAGTTTTGAGGTAAGAAACGCTTGAGAAACTCCAAATTTTCGCAGTTCTGATGCTCGAAACGAATAACCAAAACGGCCTAGGGGAAAACTACTCATACCGTTGTAATGGGGCTAGTTTCTACTTTCAGATGCAACAGAAACTTTGCGGATTGGTCAATCCGTTCGCGAGATATGGCAGTTTTGATATAAGAAACGCTTGAGAAACTCCAAATTTTCGCAGTTCTGATGCTCGAAACGAATAACTAGAACGGCCTAGGGGAAAACTACTCATACCGTTGTAATGGGGCGAGTTTCTACTTTCAGATGCAACAGAAACTTTGCGAATTGGTCAATCCGTTCGCGAGATATGGCAGTTTTGAGGTAAGAAACGCTTGAGAAACTCCAAATTTTCGCAGTTCTGATGCTCGAAACGAATAACTAGAACGGCCTACGGGAAAACTACTCATACCGTTGTAATGGGGCTAGTTTCTACTTTCAGATGCAACAGAAACTTTGCAGATTGGTCAATCCGTTCGCGAGATATGGCAGTTTTGAGGTAAGAAACGCTTGAAAAACTCCAAATTTTTGCAGTTCTGATGCTCGAAACGAATAACTAGAACGGCCTAGGGGAAAACTACTCATACCGTTGTAATGGGGCTAGTTTCTACATTCAGATGCAACAGAAACATTGCGGATTGGTCAATCCGTTCGCGAGATATGGCAGTTTTGATATAAGAAACGCTTGAGAAACTCCAAATTTTCGCAGTTCTGATGCTCGAAACGAATAACCAGAACGGCCTAGGGGAAAACTACTCATACCGTTGTAATGGGGCGAGTTTCTACTTTCAGATGCAACAGAAACTTTGCGAATTGGTCAATCCGTTCGCGAGATATGGCAGTTTTGAGGTAAGAAACGCTTGAGAAACTCCAAATTTTCGCAGTTCTGATGCTCGAAACGAATAACTAGAACGGCCTAGGGGAAAACTACTCATACCGTTGTAATGGGGCTAGTTTCTACTTTCAGATGCAACAGAAACTTTGCAGATTGGTCAATCCGTTCGCGAGATATGGCAGTTTTGAGGTAAGAAACGCTTGAAAAACTCCAAATTTTCGCAGTTCTGATGCTCCAAACGAATAACCAAAACGGCCTAGGGGAAAACTACTCATACCGTTGTAATGGGGCTAGTTTCTACTTTCAGATGCAACAGAAACTTTGCGGATTGGTTAATCCGTTCGCGAGATATGGCAGTTTTGAGGTAAGAAACGCTTGAGAAACTCCAAATTTTCGCAGCTCTGATGCTCGAAACGAATAACTAGAACGGCCTAGGGGAAAACTACTCATACCGTTGTAATGGGGCGAGTTTCTACTTTCAGATGCAACAGAAACTTTGCGGATTGGTCAATCCGTTCGCGAGATATGGCAGTTTTGAGGTAAGAAACGCTTGAGAAACTCCAAATTTTCGCAGTTCTGATGCTCGAAACGAATAACCAAAACGGCCTAGGGGAAAACTACTCATACCGTTGTAATGGGGCTAGTTTCTACTTTCAGATGCAACAGAAACTTTGCGGATTGGTCAATCCGTTCGCGAGATATGGCAGTTTTGATATAAGAAACGCTTGAGAAACTCCAAATTTTCGCAGTTCTGATGCTCGAAACGAATAACTAGAACGGCCTAGGGGAAAACTACTCATACCGTTGTAATGGGGCGAGTTTCTACTTTCAGATGCAACAGAAACTTTGCGAATTGGTCAATCCGTTCGCGAGATATGGCAGTTTTGAGGTAAGAAACGCTTGAGAAACTCCAAATTTTTGCAGTTCTGATGCTCGAAACGAATAACTAAAACGGCCTAGGGGAAAACTACTCATACCGTTGTAATGGGGCGAATTTCTACTTTCAGATGCAACAGAAACTTTGCGGATTGGTCAATCCGTTCGCGAGATATGGCAGTTTTGAGGTAAGAAACGCTTGAGAAACTCCAAATTTTCGCAGTTCTGATGCTCGAAACGAATAACTAGAACGGCCTAGGGGAAAACTACCCATACCGTTGTAATCGGGCGAGTTTCTACTTTCAGATGCAACAGAAATTTTGCGGATTAGTCAATCCGTTCGCGAGATATGGCAGTTTGGAGGTAAGAAACGCTTGAGAAACTCCAAATTTTCGCAGTTCTGATGCTCGAAACGAATAATTAGAACGGCCTAGGGGAAAAGTACGCATACCTTTGTAATCGGGCGAGTTTCTACTTTCAGATGCAACAGAAATTTTGCGGATTGGTCAATCCGTTCATGAGATATAGCAGTTTGGAGGTAAGAAACGCTTCAGAAACTCAACATTTTAGCAGTTCTGATGCTCGAAACGACTAACTAGAACGGCCTAGGGGAAAACAATTCACGCCGTTGTAATCGGGCGGGTTTCTACATTCCGGTTCGACAGAAATTTTGCGGATTGGTCAATCCGTTCGCGAGATATGGCAGTTTTGATGAAAGAAACGCTTGAGAAACTCAAAATTTTCGCAGTTCTGATGCTCGAAACGAATAACTAGAACGGCCTAGGGCAAAACTACTCAAACCGTTGAAATGTGGCGAGCTTCTACTTTCAGATGCAACAGAAATTTTGCGGATTGGTCAATCCGTTCGCGAGATATGGCAGTTTTGAGGTAAGGAACGCTTGAGAAACTCAAAATTTTCGCAGTTCTGATGCTCGAAACGAAAAACTAGAACGGCCTACGGGGAAACTACTCATACCTTTGTAATCGGGCGAGTTTCTACTTTCAGATGCAACAGAAATTTTGCGGATTGGTCAAACCGTTCGCGAGATATGGCAGTTTTGAGGTAAGAAACGCTTGAGAAACTCAAAATTTTCGCAGTTCTGATGCTCCAAACGAATAACTAGAACGGCCTAGGGGAAAACTGCTCATACCGTTGTAATCGGGCTAGTTTCTAGTTTCAGATGCAACAGAAATTTTGCGGATTGGTCAATCCGTTCGCGAGATACGGCAGTTTTGAGGTAAGAAACGCTTGAGAAACTCAACATTTTAGCAGTTCTAATGCTCGAAACGAATAACTAGAACGGCCTAGGGGAAAACTACTCATACCGTTGTAATCGGGCGAGTTTCTACTTTCTGATGCAAGAGAAATTCTGCGGATTGGTCAATCCGTTCGCGAGATATGGCTGTTTTGAGGTAAGAAACGCTTGAGAAACTCCAAATTTTCGCAGTTCTGATGCTCGAAACGAATAACTAGAACGGCCTAGGGGAAAACTACTCGTACCGTTGTAATCGGGCGAGCTTCTACTTCCAGATGCAACAGAAATTTTGCGGAATGTTCAAACCGTTCGCGAGATATGGCAGTTTTGAGGTAAGAAACGCTTGAGAAACTCAAAATTTTCGCAGTTCTGATGCTCGAAACGAATAACTAGAACGGCCTAGGGGAAAACTACTCGTACCGTTGTAATCGGGCGAGCTTCTACTTTCAGATGCAACAGAAATTTTGCGGATTGGTCAATCCGTTCACGAGATATGGCAGTTTTGAGGTAAGAAACGCTTGAGAAACTCAAAATTTTCGTAGTTCTGATGCTCGAAACGCTTGAGAAACTCAAACCTTTCGCAGTTCTGATGCTCGAAACGAATAACTAGAACGGCCTAGGGGAAAACTACTCATACCGTTGTAATCGGGCGAGTTTCTACTTTCAGATGCAACAGAAATTTTGCGGATTGGTCAATCTGTAAGCGAGATATGGCAGTTTGGAGATAAGAAACGCTTGAGAAACTCAACATTTTAGCAGTTCTGATGCTCGAAACGAATAACTAGAACGGCCTAGGGGAGAACTACTCAAACCGTTGAAATGTGGCGAGTTTCTACTTTCAGATGCAAGAGAAATTTTGCGGATTGGTCAATCTGTAAGCGAGATATGGCAGTTTGGAGATAAGAAACGCTTGAGAAACTCAACATTTTAGCAGTTCTGATGCTCGAAACGAATAACTAGAACGGCCTAGGGGAAAACTACTCAAACCGTTGAAATGTGGCGAGATTCTACTTTCAGATGCAACAGAAATTTTGCGGATTGGTCAATCCGTTCGCGAGATATGGCAGTTTTGAGGTAAGAAACGCTTGAGAAAGTCAAAATTTTCGCAGTTCTGATGCTCGAAACGAATAACTAGAACGGCCTAGGGGAAAACTACTCGTACCGTTGTAATCGGGCGAGCTTCTACTTCCAGATGCAACAGAAATTTTGCGGAATGTTCAAACCGTTCGCGAGATATGGCAGTTTTGAGGTAAGAAACGCTTGAGAAACTCAAAATTTTCGCAGTTCTGATGCTTGAAACGAATAACTAGAACGGCCTAGGGGAAAACTACTCAAACCGTTGAAATGTGGCGAGATTCTATAATACTTTCAGATGCAACAGAAATTTTGCGGATTGGTCAATCCGTTCGCGAGATATGGCAGTTTTGAGGTAAGAAACGCTTGAGAAACTCAAAATTTTCGCAGTTCTGATGCTCGAAACGCTTGAGAAACTCAAACCTTTCGCAGTTCTGATGCTCGAAACGAATAACTAGAACGGCCTAGGGGAAAACTACTCATACCGTTGTAATCGGGCGAGTTTCTACTTTCAGATGCAACAGAAATTTTGCAGATTGGTCAATCCGTTCGCGAGATATGGCAGTTTTGAGGTAAGAAACGCTTGAGAAACTCCAAATTTTCGCAGTTCTGATGCTTGAAACGAATAACTAGAACGGCCTAGTGGAAAACTACTCATACCGTTGTAATCGGGCGAGTTTCTACTTTCAGATGCAAGAGAAATTTTGCGGATTGGTCAATCTGTAAGCGAGATATGGCAGTTTGGAGATAAGAAACGCTTGAGAAACTCAACATTTTAGCAGTTCTGATGCTCGAAACGAATAACTAGAACGGCCTAGGGGAAAACTACTCAAACCGTTGAAATGTGGCGAGATTCTACTTTCAGATGCAACAGAAATTTTGCGGATTGGTCAATCCGTTCGCGAGATATGGCAGTTTTTAGGTAAGAAACGCTTGAGAAAGTCAAAATTTTCGCAGTTCTGATGCTCGAAACGAATAACTAGAACGGGCTAGGGGAAAACTACTCGTACCGTTGTAATCGGGCGAGCTTCTACTTCCAGATGCAACAGAAATTTTGCGGAATGGTCAAACCGTTCGCGAGATATGGCAGTTTTGAGGTAAGAAACGCTTGAGAAACTCAAAATTTTCGCAGTTCTGATGCTTGAAACGAATAACTAGAACGGCCTAGGGGAAAACTACTCAAACCGTTGAAATGTGGCGAGATTTTATAATACTTTCAGATGCAACAGAAATTTTGCGGATTGGTCAATCCGTTCGCGAGATATGGCAGTTTTGAGGTAAGAAACGCTTGAGAAACTCAAAATTTTCGTAGTTCTGATGCTCGAAACGCTTGAGAAACTCAAACCTTTCGCAGTTCTGATGCTCGAAACGAATAACTAGAACGGCCTAGGGGAAAACTACTCATACCGTTGTAATCGGGCGAGTTTCTACTTTCAGATGCAACAGAAATTTTGCAGATTGGTCAATCCGTTCGCGAGATATGGCAGTTTTGAGGTAAGAAACGCTTGAGAAACTCCAAATTTTCGCAGTTCTGATGCTTGAAACGAATAACTAGAACGGCCTAGTGGAAAACTACTCATACCGTTGTAATCGGGCGAGTTTCTACTTTCAGATGCAAGAGAAATTTTGCGGATTGGTCAATCTGTAAGCGAGATATGGCAGTTTGGAGATAAGAAACGCTTGAGAAACTCAACATTTTAGCAGTTCTGATGCTCGAAACGAATAACTAGAACTGCCTAGGGGAAAACTACTCAAACCGTTGAAATGTGGCGAGATTCTACTTTCAGATGCAACAGAAATTTTGCGGATTGGTCAATCCGTTCGCGAGATATGGCAGTTTTGAGGTAAGAAACGCTTGAGAAAGTCAAAATTTTCGCAGTTCTGATGCTCGAAACGAATAACTAGAACGGCCTAGGGGAAAACTACTCGTACCGTTGTAATCGGGCGAGCTTCTACTTCCAGATGCAACAGAAATTTTGCGGAATGTTCAAACCGTTCGCGAGATATGGCAGTTTTGAGGTAAGAAACGCTTGAGAAACTCAAAATTTTCGCAGTTCTGATGCTTGAAACGAATAACTAGAACGGCCTAGGGGAAAACTACTCAAACCGTTGAAATGTGGCGAGATTCTATAATACTTTCAGATGCAACAGAAATTTTGCGGATTGGTCAATCCGTTCGCGAGATATGGCAGTTTTGAGGTAAGAAACGCTTGAGAAACTCAAAATTTTCGCAGTTCTGATGCTCGAAACGCTTGAGAAACTCAAACCTTTCGCAGTTCTGATGCTCGAAACGAATAACTAGAACGGCCTAGGGGAAAACTACTCATACCGTTGTAATCGGGCGAGTTTCTACTTTCAGATGCAACAGAAATTTTGCAGATTGGTCAACCCGTTCGCGAGATATGGCAGTTTTGAGGTAAGAAACGCTTGAGAAACTCCAAATTTTCGCAGTTCTGATGCTTGAAACGAATAACTAGAACGGCCTAGTGGAAAACTACTCATACCGTTGTAATCGGGCGAGTTTCTACTTTCAGATGCAAGAGAAATTTTGCGGATTGGTCAATCTGTAAGCGAGATATGGCAGTTTGGAGATAAGAAACGCTTGAGAAACTCAACATTTTAGCAGTTCTGATGCTCGAAACGAATAACTAGAACGGCCTAGGGGAAAACTACTCATACCGTTGTAATCGGGCGAGTTTCTACTTTCAGATGCAACAGAAACTTTGCGGATTAGTCAATCCGTTCATGAGATATAGCAGTTTGGAGGTAAGAAACGCTTCAGAAACTCAACATTTTAGCAGTTCTGATGCTCGAAACGACTAACTAGAACGGCCTAGGGGAAAACTATTCACGCCGTTGTAATCGGGCGGGTTTCTACATTCCGGTTCGACAGAAATTTTGCGGATTGGTCAATCCGTTCGCGAGATATGGCAGTTTTGATGAAAGAAACGCTTGAGAAACTCAAAATTTTCGCAGTGCTGATGCTCGAAACGAATAACTAGAACGGCCTAGGGCAAAACTACTCAAACCGTTGAAATGTGGCGAGCTTCTACTTTCAGATGCAACAGAAATTTTGCGGATTGGTCAATCCGTTCGCGAGATATGGCAGTTTTGAGGTAAGGAACGCTTGAGAAACACAAAATTTTCGCAGTTCTGATGCTCGAAACGAAAAACTAGAACGGCCTAGGGGGAAACTACTCATACCGTTGTAATCGGGCGAGTTTCTGCTTTCAGATGCAACAGAAATTTTGCGTATTGGTCAATCCGTTCGCGAGATATGGCAGTTCTGAGGTAAGAAACGCCTGAGAAACTCCAAATTTTCGCAGTTCTGATGCTCGAAACGAATAACTAGAACGGCCTAGGGGAAAACTGCTCATACCGTTGTAATCGGGCTAGTTTCTAGTTTCAGATGCAACAGAAATTTTGCGGATTGGGCAATCCGTTCGCGAGATACGGCAGTTTTGAGGTAAGAAACGCTTGAGAAACTCAACATTTTAGCAGTTCTAATGCTCGAAACGAATAACTAGAACGGCCTAGGGGAAAACTACTCATACCGTTGTAATCGGGCGAGTTTCTACTTTCTGATGCAAGAGAAATTCTGCGGATTGGTCAATCCGTTCGCGAGATATGGCTGTTTTGAGGTAAGAAACGCTTGAGAAACTCCAAATTTTCGCAGTTCTGATGCTCGAAACGAATAACTAGAACGGCCTAGGGGAAAACTGCTCATACCGTTGTAATCGGGCGAGTTTCTAGTTTCAGATGCAACAGAAATTTTGCGGATTGGTCAATTCGTTCGCGAGATACGGCAGTTTTGAAGTAAGAAACGCTTGAGAAACTCCAAATTTTAGCAGTTCTGATGCTCGAAACGAATAACCAGAACGGCCTATGGGAAAACTACTCAAACCGTTGAAATGTGGCGAGCTTCTACTTTCAGATGCAACAGAAATTTTGCGGATTGGTCAATCCGTTCGCGAGATATGGCAGTTTTGAGGTACGAAACGCTTGAGAAACTCAAAATTTTCGCAGTTCTGATGCTCGAAACGAATAACTAGAACGGCCTAGGGGGAAACTACTCATACCGTTGTAATCGGGCGAGTTTCTACTTTCAGATGCAAGAGAAATTTTGCGGATTGGTCAATCCCTTCACGAGATATGGCAGTTTTGAGGTAAGAAACGCTTGAGAAACTGAAAATTTTCGCAGTTCTGATGCTCGAAACGAATAACTAGAACGGCCTAGGGGAAAAGTACGCATACCTTTGTAATCGGGCGAGTTTCTATTTTCAGATGCAACAGAAATTTTGCGGATTGGTCAATCCGTTCGCGAGATATAGCAGTTTGGAGGTAAGAAACGCTTCAGAAACTCAACATTTTAGCAGTTCTGATGCTCGAAACGACTAACTAGAACGGCCTAGGGGAAAACTATTCACGCCGTTGTAATCGGGCGGGTTTCTACTTTCCGGTTCAACAGAAATTTTGCGGATTGGTCAATCCGTTCGCGAGATATGGCAGTTTTGATGAAAGAAACGCTTGAGAAACTCAAAATTTTCGCAGTTCTGATGCTCGAAACGAATAACCAGAACGGCCTAGGGCAAAACTACTCAAACCGTTGAAATGTGGCGAGATTCAACTTTCAGATGCAACAGAAATTTTGCGGATTGGTCAATCCGTTCGCGAGATATGGCAGTTTTGAGGTAAGAAACGCTTGAGAAAGTCAAAATTTTCGCAGTTCTGATGCTCGAAACGAATAACTAGAACGGCCTAGGGGAAAACTACTCGTACCGTTGTAATCGGGCGAGCTTCTACTTTCAGATGCAACAGAAATTTTGCGGATTGGTCAATCCGTTCACGAGATATGGCAGTTTTGAGGTAAGAAACGCTTGAGAAACTCAAAATTTTCGCAGTTCTGATGCTCGAAACGCTTGAGAAACTCAAACCTTTCGCAGTTCTGATGCTCGAAACGAATAACTAGAACGGCCTAGGGGAAAACTACTCATACCGTTGTAATCGGGCGAGTTTCTACTTTCAGATGCAACAGAAATTTTTAAGATTGGTCAATCCGTTCGCGAGATATGGCAGTTTTGAGGTAAGAAACGCTTGAGAAACTCCAAATTTTCGCAGTTCTGATGCTTGAAACGAATAACTAGAACGGCCTAGTGGAAAACTACTCATACCGTTGTAATCGCGCGAGTTTCTACTTTCAGATGCAAGAGAAATTTTGCGGATTGGTCAATCTGTAAGCGAGATATGGCAGTTTGGAGATAAGAAACGCTTGAGAAACTCAACATTTTAGCAGTTCTGATGCTCGAAACGAATAACTAGAACGGCCTAGGGGAAAACTACTCAAACCGTTGAAATGTGGCGAGATTCTACTTTCAGATGCAACAGAAATTTTGCGGATTGGTCAATACGTTCGCGAGATATGGCAGTTTTGAGGTAAGAAACGCTTGAGAAAGTCAAAATTTTCGCAGTTCTGATGCTCGAAACGAATAACTAGAACGGCCTAGGGGAAAACTACTCGTACCGTTGTAATCGGGCTAGTTTCTAGTTTCAGATGCAACAGAAATTTTGCGGATTGGTCAATCCGTTCGCGAGATATGGCAGTTTGGAGGTAAGAAACGCTTGAGAAACTCAACATTTTAGCAGTTCTGATGCTCGAAACGAATAACTAGAACGGCCTAGGGGAAAGCTACTCAAACCGTTGAAATGTGGCGAGATTCTACTTTCAGATGCAACAGAAATTTTGCGGATTGGTCAATCCGTACGCGAGATATGGCAGTTTTGAGGTAAGAAACGCTTGAGAAACTCACAATTTTAGCAGTTCTGATGCTCGAAACGAATAACGAGAACTGCCTAGGGGAAAACTATTCATGCCGTTGTAATCGGGCGAGCTTCTACTTTCAGATGCAACAGAAATTTTGCGGATTGGTCAATCCGTTCGCGAGACGTGGCAGTTTTGAGGTAAGGAACGCTTGAGAAACCCAAAATTTTCGCAGTTCTGATGCTCGAAACGAATAACTAGAACGGCCTAGGGGGAAACTACTCATACCGTTGTAATCGGGCGAGTTTCTACTTTCAGATGCAACAGAAATTTTGCGTATTGGTCAATCCGTTCGCGAGATATGGCAATTTTGAGGTAAGAAACGCTTGAGAAACTCAAAATTTTCGCAGTTCTGATGCTCGAAACGAATAATTAGAACGGCCTAGGGGAAAGCTGCTCATACCGTTGTAATCGGTCTAGTTTCTAGTTTCAGATGCAACAGAAATTTTGCGGATTGGTCAATCCGTTCGCGAGATATGGCAGTTTGGAGGTAAGAAACGCTTGAGAAACTCAACATTCTGGCAGTTCTGATGCTCGAAACGAATAACTAGAACGGCCTAGGGGAAAACTACTCAAACCGTTGAAATGTGGCGAGATTCTACTTTCAGATGCAACAGAAATTTTGCGGATTGGTCAATCCGTTCGCGAGATATGGCAGTTTTGAGGTAAGAAACGCTTGAGAAACTCACAATTTTAGCAGTTCTGATGCTCGAAACGAATAACTAGAACGGCCTAGGGGAAAACTATTCATGCCGTTGTAATCGGGCGGGTTTCTACTTTCCGGTTCAACAGAAATTTTGCGGATTGGTCAATCCGTTCGCGAGATATGGCAGTTTCGATGAAAGAAACGCTTGAGAAACTCAAAATTTTCGCAGTTCTGATGCTCGAAACGAATATCTAGAACGGCCTAGGGCAAAACTACTCATACCGTTGTAATCGGGCGAGTTTCTACTTTCAGATGCAACAGAAATTTTGCGTATTGGTCAATCCGTTCGCGAGATATGGCAGTTTTGAGGTAAGAAACGCTTGAGAAATTCCAAATTTTCGCAGTTCTGATGCTTGAAACGAATAACTAGAACGGCCTAGTGGAAAACTACTCATACCGTTGTAATCGGGCGAGTTTCTACTTTCAGATGCAAGAGAAATTTTGCGGATTGGTCAATCCGTAAGCGAGATATGGCAGTTTTGAGGTAAGAAACGCTTGAGAAAGTCAAAATTTTCGCAGTTCTGATGCTTGAAACGAATAACTAGAACGGCCTAGTGGAAAACTACTCATACCGTTGTAATCGGGCGAGTTTCTACTTTCAGATGCAAGAGAAATTTTGCGGATTGGTCAATCTGTAAGCGAGATATGGCAGTTTGGAGATAAGAAACGCTTGAGAAACTCAACATTTTAGCAGTTCTGATGCTCGAAACGAATAACTAGAACGGCCTAGGGGAAAACTACTCAAACCGTTGAAATGTGGCGAGATTCTACTTTCAGATGCAACAGAAATTTTGCGGATTGGTCAATCCGTTCGCGAGATATGGCAGTTTTGAGGTAAGAAACGCTTGAGAAAGTCAAAATTTTCGCAGTTCTGATGCTCGAAACGAATAACTAGAACGGCCTAGGGGAAAACTACTCGTACCGTTGTAATCGGGCTAGTTTCTAGTTTCAGATGCAACAGAAATTTTGCGGATTGGTCAATCCGTTCGCGAGATATGGCAGTTTGGAGGTAAGAAACGCTTGAGAAACTCAACATTTTAGCAGTTCTGATGCTCGAAACGAATAACTTGAACGGCCTAGGGGAAAACTACTCAAACCGTTGAAATGTGGCGAGATTCTACTTTCAGATGCAACAGAAATTTTGCGGATTGGTCAATCCGTACGCGAGATATGGCAGTTTTGAGGTAAGAAACGCTTGAGAAACTCACAATTTTAGCAGTTCTGATGCTCGAAACGAATAACGAGAACTGCCTAGGGGAAAACTATTCATGCCGTTGTAATCGGGCGAGCTTCTACTTTCAGATGCAACAGAAATTTTGCGGATTGGTCAATCCGTTCGCGAGACGTGGCAGTTTTGAGGTAAGGAACGCTTGAGGAACCCAAAATTTTCGCAGTTCTGATGCTCGAAACGAATAACTAGAACGGCCTAGGGGGAAACTACTCATACCGTTGTAATCGGGCGAGTTTCTACTTTCAGATGCAACAGAAATTTTGCGTATTGGTCAATCCGTTCGCGAGATATGGCAATTTTGAAGTAAGAAACGCTTGAGAAACTCAAAATTTTCGCAGTTCTGATGCTCGAAACGAATAATTAGAACGGCCTAGGGGAAAGCTGCTCATACCGTTGTAATCGGTCTAGTTTCTAGTTTCAGATGCAACAGAAATTTTGCGGGTTGGTCAATCCGTTCGCGAGATATGGCAGTTTGGAGGTAAGAAACGCTTGAGAAACTCAACATTCTGGCAGTTCTGATGCTCGAAACGAATAACTAGAACGGCCTAGGGGAAAACTACTCAAACCGTTGAAATGTGGCGAGATTCTACTTTCAGATGCAACAGAAATTTTGCGGATTGGTCAATCCGTTCGCGAGATATGGCAGTTTTGAGGTAAGAAACGCTTGAGAAACTCACAATTTTAGCAGTTCTGATGCTCGAAACGAATAACTAGAACGGCCTAGGGGAAAACTATTCATGCCGTTGTATTCGGGCGGGTTTCTACTTTCCGGTTCAACAGAAATTTTGCGGATTGGTCAATCCGTTCGCGAGATATGGCAGTTTCGATGAAAGAAACGCTTGAGAAACTCAAAATTTTCGCAGTTCTGATGCTCGAAACGAATATCTAGAACGGCCTAGGGCAAAACTACTCATACCGTTGTAATCGGGCGAGTTTCTACTTTCAGATGCAACAGAAATTTTGCGTATTGGTCAATCCGTTCGCGAGATATGGCAGTTTTGAGGTAAGAAACGCTTGAGAAATTCCAAATTTTCGTAGTTCTGATGCTTGAAACGAATAACTAGAACGGCCTAGTGGAAAACTACTCATACCGTTGTAATCGGGCGAGTTTCTACTTTCAGATGCAAGAGAAATTTTGCGGATTGGTCAATCCGTAAGCGAGATATGGCAGTTTTGAGGTAAGAAACGCTTGAGAAAGTCAAAATTTTCGCAGTTATGATGCTCGAAACGAATAACTAGAACGGCCTAGGGGAAAACTACTCGTACCGTTGTAATCGGGCGAGCTTCTACTTCCAGATGCAACAGAAATTTTGCGGATTGGTCATACCGTTCGCGAGATATGGCAGTTTTGAGGTAAGAAACGCTTGAGAAACTCAAAATTTTCGCAGTTCTGATGCTTGAAACGAATAACTAGAACGGCCTAGGGGGAAACTACTCATACCGTTGTAATCGGGCGAGTTTCTACTTTCAGATGCAACAGAAATTTTGCGTATTGGTCAATCCGTTCGCGAGATATGGCAGTTTTGAGGTAAGAAACGCTTGAGAAACTCCAAATTTTCGCAGTTCTGATGCTCGAAACGAATAACTAGAACGGCCTAGGGGGAAACTACTCATACCGTTGTAATCGGGCGAGTTTCTACTTTCAGATGCAACAGAAATTTTGCGTATTGGTCAATCCGTTCGCGAGATATGGCAATTTTGAGGTAAGAAACGCTTGAGAAACTCAAAATTTTCGCAGTTCTGATGCTCGAAACGAATAATTAGAACGGCCTAGGGGAAAGCTGCTCATACCGTTGTAATCGGTCTAGTTTCTAGTTTCAGATGCAACAGAAATTTTGCGGATTGGTCAATCCGTTCGCGAGATATGGCAGTTTGGAGGTAAGAAACGCTTGAGAAACTCAACATTCTGGCAGTTCTGATGCTCGAAACGAATAACTAGAACGGCCTAGGGGAAAACTACTCAAACCGTTGAAATGTGGCGAGATTCTACTTTCAGATGCAACAGAAATTTTGCGGATTGGTCAATCCGTTCGCGAGATATGGCAGTTTCGATGAAAGAAACGCTTGAGAAACTCAAAATTTTCGCAGTTCTGATGCTCGAAACGAATATCTAGAACGGCCTAGGGCAAAACTACTCATACCGTTGTAATCGGGCGAGTTTCTACTTTCAGATGCAACAGAAATTTTGCGTATTGGTCAATCCGTTCGCGAGATATGGCAGTTTTGAGGTAAGAAACGCTTGAGAAATTCCAAATTTTCGCAGTTCTGATGCTTGAAACGAATAACTAGAACGGCCTAGTGGAAAACTACTCATACCGTTGTAATCGGGCGAGTTTCTACTTTCAGATGCAAGAGAAATTTTGCGGATTGGTCAATCCGTAAGCGAGATATGGCAGTTTTGAGGTAAGAAACGCTTGAGAAAGTCAAAATTTTCGCAGTTATGATGCTCGAAACGAATAACTAGAACGGCCTAGGGGAAAACTACTCGTACCGTTGTAATCGGGCGAGCTTCTACTTCCAGATGCAACAGAAATTTTGCGGATTGGTCATACCGTTCGCGAGATATGGCAGTTTTGAGGTAAGAAACGCTTGAGAAACTCAAAATTTTCGCAGTTCTGATGCTTGAAACGAATAACTAGAACGGCCTAGGGGGAAACTACTCATACCGTTGTAATCGGGCGAGTTTCTACTTTCAGATGCAACAGAAATTTTGCGTATTGGTCAATCCGTTCGCGAGATATGGCAGTTTTGAGGTAAGAAACGCTTGAGAAACTCCAAATTTTCGCAGTTCTGATGCTCGAAACGAATAACTAGAACGGCCTAGGGGGAAACTACTCATACCGTTGTAATCGGGCGAGTTTCTACTTTCAGATGCAACAGAAATTTTGCGGATTAGTCAATCCGTTCGCGAGATATGGCAGTTTTGAGGTAAGAAACGCTTGAGAAACTCACAATTTTAGCAGTTCTGATGCTCGAAACGAATAACTAGAACGGCCTAGGGGAAAACTATTCATGCCGTTGTAATCGGGCGGGTTTCTACTTTCCGGTTCAACAGAAATTTTGCGGATTGGTCAATCCGTTCGCGAGATATGGCAGTTTCGATGAAAGAAACGCTTGAGAAACTCAAAATTTTCGCAGTTCTGATGCTCGAAACGAATAACTAGAACGGCCTAGGGCAAAACTACTCATACCGTTGTAATCGGGCGAGTTTCTACTTTCAGATGCAACAGAAATTTTGCGTATTGGTCAATCCGTTCGCGAGATATGGCAGTTTTGAGGTAAGAAACGCTTGAGAAATTCCAAATTTTCGCAGTTCTGATGCTTGAAACGAATAACTAGAACGGCCTAGTGGAAAACTACTCATACCGTTGTAATCGGGCGAGTTTCTACTTTCAGATGCAAGAGAAATTTTGCGGATTGGTCAATCCGTAAGCGAGATATGGCAGTTTTGAGGTAAGAAACGCTTGAGAAAGTCAAAATTTTCGCAGTTATGATGCTCGAAACGAATAACTAGAACGGCCTAGGGGAAAACTACTCGTACCGTTGTAATCGGGCGAGCTTCTACTTCCAGATGCAACAGAAATTTTGCGGATTGGTCATACCGTTCGCGAGATATGGCAGTTTTGAGGTAAGAAACGCTTGAGAAACTCAAAATTTTCGCAGTTCTGATGCTCGAAACGAATAACTAGAACGGCCTGGGGGAAAACTACTCGTACCGTTGTAATCGGGCGAGCTTCTACTTTCAGATGGAACAGAAATTTTGCGGATTGGTCAATCCGTTCGCGAGATATGGCAGTTTTGAGGTAAGAAACGCTTGAGAAACTCAAAATTTTCGCAGTTCTGATGCTTGAAACGAATAACTAGAACGGCCTAGTGGAAAACTACTCATACCGTTGTAATCGGGCGAGTTTCTACTTTCAGATGCAACAGAAATTTTGCGGATTGGTCAATCCGTTCGCGAGATATGGCAGTTTGGAGGTAAGAAACGCTTGAGAAACTCAACATTTTAGCAGTTCTGATGCTCGAAACGAATAACTAGAACTGCCTAGGGGAAAACTATTCATGCCGTTGTAATCGGGCGAGCTTCTACTTTCAGATGCAACAGAAATTTTGCGGATTGGTCAATCCGTTCGCGAGATGTGGCAGTTTTGAGGTAAGGAACGCTTGAGAAACCCAAAATTTTCGCAGTTCTGATGCTCGAAACGAATAACTAGAACGGCCTAGGGGGAAACTACTCATACCGTTGTAATCGGGCGAGTTTCTACTTTCAGATGCAACAGAAATTTTGCGTATTGGTCAATCCGTTCGCGAGATATGGCAGTTTTGAGGTAAGAAACGCTTGAGAAACTCAAAATTTTCACAGTTCTGATGCTCGAAACGAATAATTAGAACGGCCTAGGGGAAAGCTGCTCATACCGTTGTAATCGGGCTAGTTTCTAGTTTCAGATGCAACAGAAATTTTGCGGATTGGTCAATCCGTTCGCGAGATATGGCAGTTTGGAGGTAAGAAACGCTTGAGAAACTCAACATTTTAGCAGTTCTGATGCTCGAAACGAATAACTAGGACGGCCTAGGGGAAAACTACTCAAACCGTTGAAATGTGGCGAGATTCTACTTTCAGATGCAACAGAAATTTTGCGGATTGGTCAATCCGTTCGCGAGATATGGCAGTTTTGAGGTAAGAAACGCTTGAGAAACTCACAATTTTAGCAGTTCTGATGCTCGAAACGAATAACTAGAACGGCCTAGGGGAAAACTATTCATGCCGTTGTAATCGGGCGGGTTTCTACTTTCCGGTTCAACAGAAATTTTGCGGATTGGTCAATCCGTTCGCGAGATATGGCAGTTTCGATGAAAGAAACGCTCGAGAAACTCAAAATTTTCGCAGTTCTGATGCTCGAAACGAATAACTAGAACTGCCTAGGGGAAGACTATTCATGCCGTTGTAATCGGGCGAGCTTCTACTTTCAGATGCAACAGAAATTTTGCGGATTGGTCAATCCGTTCGCGAGATGTGGCAGTTTTGAGGTAAGGAACGCTTGAGAAACCCAAAATTTTCGCAGTTCTGATGCTCGAAAGGAATAACTAGAACGGCCTAGGGGGAAACTACTCATACCGTTGTAATCGGGCGAGTTTCTACTTTCAGATGCAACAGAAATTTTGCGTATTGGTCAATCCGTTCGCGAGATATGGCAGTTTCGATGAAAGAAACGCTTGAGAAACTCAAAACTTTCGCAGTTCTGATGCTCGAAACGAATAGCTAGAACGGTCTAGGGCAAAACTACTCAAACCGTTGAAATGTGGCGAGCTTCTACTTTCAGATGCAACAGAAATTTTGCGGATTGGTCAATCCGTAAGCGAGATATGGCAGTTTTGAGGTAAGAAACGCTTGAGAAAGTCAAAATTTTCGCAGTTCTGATGCTTGAAACGAATAACTAGAACGGCCTAGTGGAAATCTACTCATACCGTTGTAATCGGGCGAGTTTCTACTTTCAGATGCAACAGAAATTTTGCGGATTGGTCAATCCGTTCGCGAGATATGGCAGTTTTGAGGTAAGAAACGCTTGAGAAACTCACAATTTTAGCAGTTCTGATGCTCGAAACGAATAACTAGAACGGCCTAGGGGAAAACTATTGATGCCGTTGTAATCGGGCGGGTTTCTACTTTCCGGTTCAACAGAAACTTTGCGGATTGGTCAATCCGTTCGCGAGATATGGCAGTTTTGAAGTAAGAAACTCCAAATTTTCGCAGTTCTGATTCTCGAAACGAATAACTAGAACGGCCTAGGGGAAAACTACTCGTACCGTTGTAATCGGGCGAGCTTCTAGTTTCAGATGGAACAGAAATTTTGCGGATTGGTCAATCCGTTCGCGAGATATGGCAGTTTTGAGGTAAGAAACGCTTGAGAAACTCTAAATTTTCGCAGTTCTGATGCTCGAAACGCTTGAGAAACTCAAAACTTTCGCAGTTCTGATGCTCGAAACGAATAACTAGAACGGCCTAGGGGAAAACTACTCATACCGTTGTAATCGGGCGAGTTTCTACTTTCAGATGCAACAGAAATTTTGCGGATTGGTCAATCCGTTCGCGAGATATGGCAGTTTTGAGGTAAGAAACGCTTGAGAAACTCAAAATTTTCGCAGTTCTGATGCTCGAAACGAATAATTAGAACCGCCTAGGGGAAAACTGCTCATACCGTTGTAATCGGGCTAGTTTCTAGTTTCAGATGCAACAGAAATTTTGCGGATTGGTCAATCCGTTCGCGAGATATGGCAGTTTGGAGGTAAGAAGCGCTTGAGAAACTCAACATTTTAGCAGTTCTGATGCTCGAAACGAATAACTAGAACGGCCTAGGGGAAAACTACTCAAAGCGTTGAAATGTGGCGAGATTCTACTTTCAGATGCAACAGAAATTTTGCGGATTGGTCAATCCGTTCGCGAGATATGGCAGTTTTGAGGTAAGAAACGCTTGAGAAACTCACAATTTTAGCAGTTCTGATGCTCGAAACGAATAACTAGAACGGCCTAGGGGAAAACTATTCATGCCGTTGTACTCGGGCGGGTTTCTACTTTCCGGTTCAACAGAAACTTTGCGGATTGGTCAATCCGTTAGCGAGATATGGCAGTTTTGATGAAAGAAACGCTTGAGAAACTCAAAATTTTCGCAGTTCTGATGCTCGAAACGAATAACTAGAACGGCCTAGGGCAAAACTACTCATACCGTTGTAATCGGGCGAGCTTCTACTTTCAGATGCAACAGAAATTTTGCGGATTGGTCAATCCGTTGGCGAGATATGGCAGTTTCGATGAAAGAAACGCTTGAGAAACTCAAAATTTTCGCAGTTCTGATGCTCGAAACGAATAACTAGAACGGCCTAGGGCAAAACTACTCATACCGTTGTAATCGGGCGAGCTTCTACTTTCAGATGCAACAGAAATTTTGCGGATTGGTCAATCCGTTCGCGAGATGTGGCAGTTTTGAGGTAAGGAACGCTTGAGAAACCCAAAATTTTCGCAGTTCTGATGCTCGATACGAATAACTAGAACGGCCTAGGGGAAAACTACTCGTACCGTTGTAATCGGGCGAGCTTCTACTTTCAGATGGAACAGAAATTTTGCGGATCGGTCAATCCGTTCGCGAGATATGGCAGTTTTGAGGTAAGAAACGCTTGAGAAACTCAACATTTTAGCAGTTCTGATGCTCGAAACGAATAACTAGAACGGCCTAGGGGAAAACTACTCAAACCGTTGAAATGTGGCGAGATTCTACTTTCAGATGCAACAGTAATTTTGCGGATTGGTCAATCCGTTCGCGAGATATGGCAGTTTTGAGGTAAGAAACGCTTGAGAAACTCAACATTTTAGCAGTTCTGATGCTCGAAACGAATAACTAGAACGGCCTAGGGGAAAACTACTCAAACCGTTGAAATGTGGCGAGATTCTACTTTCAGATGCAACAGAAATTTTGCGGATTGGTCAATCCGTTCGCGAGATATGGCAGTTTTGAGGTAAGAAACGCTTGAGAAACTCACAATTTTAGCAGTTCTGATGCTCGAAACGAATAACTAGAACGGCCTAGGGGAAAACTATTCATGCCGTTGTAATCGGGCGGGTTTCTACTTTCCGGTTCAACAGAAACTTTGCGGATTGGTCAATCCGTTCGCGAGATATGGCAGTTTTGATGAAAGAAACGCTTGAGAAACTCAAAATTTTCGCAGTTCTGACGCTCGAAACGAATAACTAGAACGGCCTAGGGGAAAACTACTCGTACCGTTGTAATCGGGCGAGCTTCTACTTCCAGATGCAACAGAAATTTTGCGGATTGGTCATACCGTTCGCGAGATATGGCAGTTTTGAGGTAAGAAACGCTTGAGAAACTCAAAATTTTCGCAGTTCTGATGCTTGAAACGAATAACTAGAACGGCCTAGGGGGAAACTACTCATACCGTTGTAATCGGGCGAGTTTCTACTTTCAGATGCAACAGAAATTTTGCGGATTGGTCATACCGTTCGCGAGATATGGCAGTTTTGAGGTAAGAAACGCTTGAGAAACTCAAAATTTTCGCAGTTCTGATGCTCGAAACGAATAACTAGAACGGCCTAGGGCAAAACTACTCATACCGTTGTAATCGGGCCAGCTTCTACTTTCAGATGGAACAGAAATTTTGCGGATTGGTCAATCCGTTCGCGAGATATGGCAGTTTTGAGGTAAGAAACGCTAGAGAAACTCTAAATTTTCGCAGTTCTGATGCTCGAAACGCTTGAGAAACTCAAAACTTTCACAGTTCTGATGCTCGAAACGAATAACTAGAACGGCCTAGGGGAAAACTACTCATACCGTTGTAATCGGGCGAGTTTCTACTTTCAGATGCAACAGAAATTTTGCGTATTGGTCATTCTGTTCGCGAGATATGGCAGTTTTGAGGTAAGAAACGCTTGAGAAACTCCAAATTTTCGCAGTTCTGATGCTCGAAACGAATAACTAGAACGGCCTGGGGGAAAACTACTCGTACCGTTGTAATCGGGCGAGCTTCTACTTTCAGATGGAACAGAAATTTTGCGGATTGGTCAATCCGTTCGCGAGATATGGCAGTTTTGAGGTAAGAAACGCTTGAGAAACTCAAAATTTTCGCAGTTCTGATGCTTGAAACGAATAACTAGAACGGCCTAGTGGAAAACTACTCATACCGTTGTAATCGGGCGAGTTTCTACTTTCAGATGCAACAGAAATTTTGCGTATTGGTCAATCCGTTCGCGAGATATGGCAGTTTTGAGGTAAGAAACGCTTGAGAAACACCAAATTTTCGGAGTTCTGATGCTCGAAACGAATAACTAGAACGGCCTAGGGGAAAACTACTCGTACCGTTGTAATCGGGCGAGCTTCCACTTTCAGATGCAACAGAAATTTTGCGGATTGGTCAATCCGTTCGCGAGATATGGCAGTTTTGAGCTAAGAAACGCTTGAGAAACTCAAAATTTTCGCAGTTCTGATGCTCGAAACGCTTGAGAAACTCAAAACTTTCGCAGTTCTGATACTCGAAACGAATAACTAGAACGGCCTAGGGGAAAACTACTCATACCGTTGTAATCGGGCGAGTTTCTACTTTCAGATGCAACAGAAATTTTGCGGATTGGTCAATCCGTTCGCGAGATATGGCAGTTTGGAGGTAAGAAACGCTTGAGAAACTCAACATTTTAGCAGTTCTGATGCTCGAAACGAATAACTAGAACTGCCTAGGGGAAAACTATTCATGCCGTTGTAATCGGGCGAGCTTCTACTTTCAGATGCAACAGAAATTTTGCGGATTGGTCAATCCGTTCGCGAGATGTGGCAGTTTTGAGGTAAGGAACGCTTGAGAAACCCAAAATTTTCGCAGTTCTGATGCTCGAAACGAATAACTAGAACGGCCTAGGGGGAAACTACTCATACCGTTGTAATCGGGCGAGTTTCTACTTTCAGATGCAACAGAAATTTTGCGTATTGGTCAATCCGTTCGCGAGATATGGCAGTTTTGAGGTAAGAAACGCTTGAGAAACTCAAAATTTTCACAGTTCTGATGCTCGAAACGAATAATTAGAACGGCCTAGGGGAAAGCTGCTCATACCGTTGTAATCGGGCTAGTTTCTAGTTTCAGATGCAACAGAAATTTTGCGGATTGGTCAATCCGTTCGCGAGATATGGCAGTTTGGAGGTAAGAAACGCTTGAGAAACTCAACATTTTAGCAGTTCTGATGCTCGAAACGAATAACTAGGACGGCCTAGGGGAAAACTACTCAAACCGTTGAAATGTGGCGAGATTCTACTTTCAGATGCAACAGAAATTTTGCGGATTGGTCAATCCGTTCGCGAGATATGGCAGTTTTGAGGTAAGAAACGCTTGAGAAACTCAACATTTTAGCAGTTCTGATGCTCGAAACGAATAACTAGAACGGCCTAGGGGAAAACTACTCAAACCGTTGAAATGTGGCGAGATTCTACTTTCAGATGCAACAGAAATTTTGCGGATTGGTCAATCCGTTCGCGAGATATGGCAGTTTTGAGGTAAGAAACGCTTGAGAAACACCAAATTTTCGCAGTTCTGATGCACGAAACGAATAACTAGAACGGCCTAGGGGAAAACTACTCGTACCGTTGTAATCGGGCGAGCTTCTACTTTCAGATGGAACAGAAATTTTGCGTATTGGTCAATCCGTTCGCGAGATATGGCAGTTTTGAGGTAAGAAACGCTTGAGAAACTCCAAATTTTCGCAGTTCTGATGCTCGAAACGAATAACTAGAACGGCCTAGGGGAAAACTACTCGTACCGTTGTAATCGGGCGAGCTTCTACTTTCAGATGCAACAGAAATTTTGCGGATTGGTCATTCCGTTCGCGAGATATGGCAGTTTTGAGGTAAGAAACGCTTGAGAAACTCAAAATTTTCGCAGTTCTGATGCTCGAAACGCTTGAGAAACTCAAAACTTTCGCAGTTCTGATGCTCGAAACGAATAACTAGAACGGCCTAGGGCAAAACTACTCAAACCGTTGAAATGTGGCGAGTTTCTACTTTCAGATGCAACAGAAATTTTGCGGATTGGTCAATCCGTTCGCGAGATACGGCAGTTTTGAGGTAAGAAACGCTTGAGAAACTCACAATTGTAGCAGTTCTGATGCTCGAAACGACTAACTAGAACGGCCTAGGGGAAAACTATTCATCCCGTTGTAATCGGGCGGGTTTCTACTTTCCGGTTCAACAGAAATTTTGCGGATTGGTCAATCCGTTCGCGGGATATGGCAGTTTCGATGAAAGAAACGCTTGAGAAACTCAAAACTTTCGCAGTTCTGATGCTCGAAACGAATAGCTAGAACGGTCTAGGGCAAAACTACTCAAACCGTTGAAATGTGGCGAGCTTCTACTTTCAGATGCAACAGAAATTTTGCGGATTGGTCAATCCGTTCGCGAGATATGGCAGTTTTGAGGTAAGAAACGCTTGAGAAACTCAAAATTTTCGCAGTTCTGATGCTCGAAACGCTTGAGAAACTCAAAACTTTAGCAGTTCTGATGCTCGAAACGAATAACTAGAACGGCCTAGGGGAAAACTACTCATACCGTTGTAATCGGGCGAGTTTCTACTTTCAGATGCAACAGAAATTTTGCGGATTGGTCAATCCGTTCGCGAGATATGGCAGTTTGGAGGTAAGAAACGCTTGAGAAACTCCAAATTTTCGCAGTTCTGATGCTCGAAACGAATAACTAGAACGGCCTAGGGGAAAAGTACGCATACCTTTGTAATCGGGCGAGTTTCTACTTTCAGATGCAACAGAAATTTTGCGGATTGGTCAATCCGTTCATGAGATATGGCAGTTTTGAGGTAAGAAACGTTTGAGAAACTCACAATTTTAGCAGTTCTGATGCTCAAAACGACTAACTAGAACGGCCTAGGGGAAAACTATTCATGCCGTTGTAATCGGGCGGGTTTCTACTTTCCGGTTCAACAGAAATTTTGCGGATTGGTCAATCCGTTCGCGAGATATGGCAGTTTCGATGAAAGAAACGCTTGAGAAACTCAAAACTTTCGCAGTTCTGATGCTCGAAACGAATAGCTAGAACGGTCTAGGGCAAAACTACTCAAACCGTTGAAATGTGGCGAGCTTCTACTTTCAGATGCAACAGAAATTTTGCGGATTGGTCAATCCGTTCGCGAGATATGGCAGTTTTGAGGTAAGAAACGCTTGAGAAACTCAAAATTTTCGCAGTTCTGATACTCGAAACGCTTGAGAAACTCAAAACTTTCGCAGTTCTGATGCTCGAAACGAATAACTAGAACGGCCTAGGGGAAAACTACTCATACCGTTGTAATCGGGCGAGTTTCTACTTTCAGATGCAACAGAAATTTTGCGGATTGGTCAATCCGTTCGCGAGATATGGCAGTTTGGAGGTAAGAAACGCTTGAGAAACTCCAAATTTTCGCAGTTCTGATGCTCGAAACGAATAACTAGAACGGCCTAGGGGAAAAGTACGCATACCTTTGTAATCGGGCGGGTTTCTACTTTCAGATGCAACAGAAATTTTGCGGATTGGTCAATCCGTTCATGAGATATGGCAGTTTGGAGGTAAGAAACGCTTCAGGAACACAACATTTTAGCAGTTCTGATTGTCGAAACGACTAAATAGAACGGCCTAGGGGAAAACTATTCATGCCGTTGTAATCGGGCGGGTTTCTACTTTCCGGTTCAACAGAAATTTTGCGGATTTGTCAATCCGTTTGCGAGAAATGGCAGTTTTGATGAAAGAAACGCTTGAGAAACGCAAAATTTTCGCAGTTCTGATGCTCGAAACGAATAACTAGAACGGCCTAGGGCAAAACTACTCAAACCGTTGAAATGTGGCGAGCTTCTACTTTCAGATGCAACAGAAATTTTGCGGATTGGTCAATCCGTTCGCGAGATATGGCAGTTTTGAGGTAAGGAACGCTTGAGAAACTCAAAATTTTCGCAGTTCTGATGCTCGAAACGAATAACTAGAACGGCCTAGGGGGAAACTACTCATACCGTTGTAATCGGGCGAGTTTCTACTCTCAGATGCAACAAAAATTTTGCGTATTGGACAATCCGTTCGCGAGATATGGCAGTTTTGAGGTAAGAAACGCTTGAGAAACTCCAAATTTTCGCAGTTCTGATGCTCGAAACGAATAACTAGAACGGCCTAGGGGAAAACTACTCGTACCGTTGTAATCGGGCGAGCTTCTACTTTCAGATGCAACAGAAATTTTGCGGATTGGTCAATCCGTTCGCGAGATATGGCAGTTTTGATGAAAGAAACGCTTGAGGAACGCAAAATTTTCGCAGTTCTGATGCTCGAAACGAATTACTAGAACGGCCTAGGGCAAAACTATTCAAACCTTTGAAATGTGGCGAGCTTCTACTTTCAGATGCAACAGAAATTTTGCGGATTGGTCAATCCGTTCGCGAGATATGGCAGTTTTGATGTACGGAACGCTTGAGAAACTCAAAATTTTCGCAGTTCTGATGCTCGAAACGAATAACCAGAATGGCCTAGGGGGAAACTACTCATACTGTTGTAATCGGGGGAGTTTCTACTTTCAGATGCGACAGAAATTTTGCGTATTGGTCAATCCGTTCGCGAGATATGGCAGTTTTGAGGTAAGAAACGCTTGAGAAACTCCAAATTTTCGCAGTTCTGATGCTCGAAACGAATAACTAGAACGGCCTAGGGGAAAACTACTCGTACCGTTGTAATCGGGCGAGCTTCTACTTTCAGATGCAACAGAAATTTTGCGGATTGGTCAATCCGTTCGCGAGATATGGCAGTTTTGAGGTAAGAAACGCTTGAGAAACTCAAAATTTTCGCAGTTCTGATGCTCGAAACGCTTGAGAAACACAAAACTTTCGCAGTTCTGATGCTCGAAACGAATAACTAGAGCGGCCTAGGGGAAAACTACTCATACCGTTGTAATCGGGCGAGTTTCTACTTTCAGATGCAACAGAAATTTTGCGGATTGGTCAATCCGTTCGCGAGATATGGCAGTTTGGAGGTAAGAAACGCTTGAGAAACTCCAAATTTTCGCAGCTCTGATGCTCGAAACGAATAACTAGAACGGCCTAGGGGAAAACTACGCATACCTTTGTAATCGGGCGAGTTTCTACTTTCAGATGCAACAGAAATTTTGCGGATTGGTCAATCCGTTCATGAGATATGGCAGTTTGGAGGTAAGAAACGCTTCAGAAACTCAACATTTTTGCAGTTCTGATGCTCGAAACGACTAACTAGAACGGCCTAGGGGAAAACTATTCATGCCGTTGTAATCGGGCGGGTTTTTACTTTCCGGTTCAACAGAAATTTTGCGGATTTGTCAATCCGTTCGCGAGATATGGCAGTTTTGATGAAAGAAACGCTTGAGAAACGCAAAATTTTCGCAGTTCTGATGCTCGAAACGAATAACTAGAACGGCCTAGGGCAAAACTACTCAAACCGTTGAAATGTGGCGAGTTTCTACTTTCAGATGCAACAGAAATTTTGCGGATTGGTCAATCCGTTCGCGAGATATGGCAGTTTGGAGGTAAGAAACGCTTGAGAAACTCAACATTTTAGCAGTTCTGATGCTCGAAACGAATAACTAGAACGGCCTAGGGCAAAACTACTCAAACCGTTGAAATGTGGCGAGTTTCTACTTTCAGATGCAACAGAAATTTTGCGGATTGGTCAATCCGTTCGCGAGATACGGCAGTTTTGAGGTAAGAAACGCTTGAGAAACTCACAATTTTAGCAGTTCTGATGCTCGAAACGACTAACTAGAACGGCCTAGGGGAAAACTATTCATGCCGTTGTAATCGGGCGGGTTTCTACTTTCCGGTTCAACAGAAATTTTGCGGATTGGTCAATCCGTTCGCGAGATATGGCAGTTTTGATGAAAGAAACGCTTGAGAAACTCAAAACTTTCGCAGTTCTGATGCTCGAAACGAATAGCTAGAACGGTCTAGGGCAAAACTACTCAAACCGTTGAAATGTGGCGAGCTTCTACTTTCAGATGCAACAGAAATTTTGCGGATTGGTCAATCCGTTCGCGAGATATGGCAGTTTTGAGGTAAGAAACGCTTGAGAAACTCAAAATTTTCGCAGTTCTGATGCTCGAAACGAATAACTAGAACGGCCTAGGGGAAAAGTACGCATACCTTTGTAATCGGGCGAGTTTCTACTTTCCGGTTCAACAGAAATTTTGGGGATTTGTCAATCCGTTCGCGAGATATGGCAGTTTTGATGAAAGAAACGCTTGAGAAACGTAAAATTTTCGCAGTTCTGATGCTCGAAACGAATAACTAGAACGGCCTAGGGCAAAACTACTCAAACCGTTGAAATGTGGCGAGTTTCTACTTTCAGATGCAACAGAAATTTTGCGGATTGGTCAATCCGTTCGCGAGATACGGCAGTTTTGAGGTAAGAAACGCTTGAGAAACTCACAATTTTAGCAGTTCTGATGCTCAAAACGACTAACTTGAACGGCCTAGGGGAAAACTATTCATGCCGTTGTAATCGGGCGGGTTTCTACTTTCCGGTTCAACAGAAATTTTGCGGATTGGTCAATCCGTTCGCGAGATATGGCAGTTTTGATGAAAGAAACGCTTGAGAAACTCAAAACTTTCGCAGTTCTGATGCTCGAAACGAATAGCTAGAACGGTCTAGGGCAAAACTACTCAAACCGTTGAAATGTGGCGAGCTTCTACTTTCAGATGCAACAGAAATTTTGCGGATTGGTCAATCCGTTCGCGAGATATGGCAGTTTTGAGGTAAGAAACGCTTGAGAAACTCAAAATTTTCGCAGTTCTGATGCTCGAAACGCTTGAGAAACTCAAAACTTTCGCAGTTCTGATGCTCGAAACGAATAACTAGAACGGCCTAGGGGAAAACTACTCATACCGTTGTAATCGGGCGAGTTTCTACTTTCAGATGCAACAGAAATTTTGCGGATTGGTCAATCCGTTCGCGAGATACGGCAGTTTGGAGGTAAGAAACGCTTGAGAAACTCCAAATTTTCGCAGTTCTGATGCTCGAAACGAATAACTAGAACGGCCTAGGGGAAAAGTACGCATACCTTTGTAATCGGGCGAGTTTCTACTTTCAGATGCAACAGAAATTTTGCGGATTGGTCAATCCGTTCGCGAGATATGGTAGTGTTGATGAAAGAAACGCTTGAGAAACGCAAAATTTTCGCAGTTCTGATGCTCGAAACGAATAACTAGAACGGCCTAGGGCAAAACTATTCAAACCTTTCAAATGTGGCGAGCTTCTACTTTCAGATGCAACAGAAATTTTGCGGATTGGTCACCCAATTCGCGAGATATGGCAGTTTTGAGGTAAGGAACGCTTGAGAAACTCAAAATTTTCGCAGTTCTGATGCTCGAAACGAATAACCAGAATGGCCTAGGGGGAAACTACTCATACCGTTGTAATCGGGGGAATTTCTACTTTCAGATGCAACAGAAATTTTGCGTATTGGTCAATCCGTTCGCGAGATATGGCAGTTTTGAGGTAAGAAACGCTTGAGAAACTCCAAATTTTCGCAGTTCTGATGCTCGAAACGAATAACTAGAACGGCCTAGGGGAAAACTACTCGTACCGTTGTAATCCGGCGAGCTTCTACTTTCAGATGCAACAGAAATATTGCGGATTGGTCAATCCGTTCGCGAGATATGGCAGTTTTGAGGTAAGAAACGCTTGAGAAACTCAAAATTTTCGCAGTTCTGATGCTCGAAACGCTTGAGAAACTCAAAACTTTCGCAGTTCTGATGCTCGAAACGAATAACTAGAACGCCCTAGGGGAAAACTACTCATACCGTTGTAATCGGGCGAGTTTCTACTTTCAGATGCAACAGAAATTTTGCGGATTGGTCAATCCGTTCGCGAGATATGGCAGTTTTGAGGTAAGAAACGCTTGAGAAACTCACAATTTTAGCAGTTCTGATGCTCGAAACGAATAACTAGAACGGCCTAGGGGAAAACTAATCATGCCGTTGTAATCGGGCGGGTTTCTACTTTCCGGTTCAACAGAAATTTTGCGGATTGGTCAATCCGTTCGCGAGATATGCCTGTTTCGATGAAAGAAACGCTTGAGAAACTCAAAATTTTCGCAGTTCTGATGCTCGAAACGAATAACTAGAACGGCCTAGGGCAAAACTACCCATACCGTTGAAATGTGGCGAGATTCTACTTTCAGATGCAACAGAAATTTTGCGGATTGGTCAATCCGTTCGCGAGATATGGCAGTTTTGAGGTAAGAAACGCTTGAGAAACTCCAAATTTTCGCAGTTCTGATGCTCGAAACGAATAACTAGAACGGCCTAGGGGAAAACTACTCGTACCGTTGTAATCGGGCGAGCTTCTACTTTCAGATGCAACAGAAATATTGCGGATTGGTCAATCCGTTCGCGAGATATGGCAGTTTTGAGGTAAGAAACGCTTGAGAAACTCAAAATTTTCGCAGTTCTGATGCTCGAAACGCTTGAGAAACTCAAAACTTTCGCAGTTCTGATGCTCGAAACGAATAACTAGAACGGCCTAGGGGAAAACTACTCATACCGTTGTAATCGGGCGAGTTTCTACTTTCAGATGCAACAGAAATTTTGCGGATTGGTCAATCCGTTCGCGAGATATGGCAGTTTGGAGGTAAGAAACGCTTGAGAAACTCCAAATTTTCGCAGTTCTGATGCTCGAAACGAATAACTAGTACGGCCTAGGGGAAAAGTACGCATACCTTTGTAATCGGGCGAGTTTCTACTTTCAGATGCAACAGAAATTTTGCGGATTGGTCAATCCGTTCATGAGATATGGCAGTTTGGAGGCAAGAAACGCTTCAGAAACTCAACATTTTAGCAGTTCTGATGCTCGAAACGACTAACTAGAACGGCCTAGGGGAAAACTAATCATGCCGTTGTAATCGGGCGGGTTTCTACTTTCCGGTTCATCAGAAATTTTGCGGATTTGTCAATCCGTTCGCGAGATATGGCAGTTTTGATGAAAGAAACGCTTGAGAAACGCAAAATTTTCGCAGTTCTGATGCTCGAAACGAATAACTAGAACGGCCTAGGGCAAAACTACTCAAACCGTTGAAATGTGGCGAGCTTCTACTTTCAGATGCAACAGAAATTTTGCGGATTGGTCAATCCGTTCGCGAGATATGGCAGCTTTGAGGTAAGGAACGCTTGAGAAACTCAAAATTTTCGCAGTTCTGATGCTCGAAACGAATAACTAGAACGGCCTAGGGGGAAACTACTCTTACCGTTGTAATCGGGCGAGTTTCTACTTTCAGATGCAACTGAAATTTTGCGTATTGGTCAATCCGTTCGCGAGATATGGCAGTTGTGAGGTAAGAAACGCTTGAGAAACTCACAATTTTAGCAGTTCTGATGCTCGAAACGAATAACTAGAACTGCCTAGGGGAAAACTATTCATGCCGTTGTAATCGGGCGAGCTTCTACTTTCAGATGCAACAGAAATTTTGCGGATTGGTCAATCCGTTCGCGAGATGTGGCAGTTTTGAGGTAAGGAACGCTTGAGAAACCCAAAATTTTCGCAGTTCTGATGCTCGAAACGAATAACTAGAACGGCCTAGGGCAAAACTACTCAAACCGTTGAAATGTGGCGATCTTCTACTTTCAGATGCAACAGAAATTTTGCGGATTGGTCAATCCGTTCGCTAGATATGGCAGTTTTGAGGGAAGAACGCTTGAGAAACTCCAAATTTTCGCAGTTCTGGTGCTCGAAACGAATAACTAGAACGGCCTAGAGGAAAAGTACGCATACCTTTGTAATCGGGCGAGTTTCTACTTTCCGGTTCAACAGAAATTTTGGGGATTTGTCAATCCGTTCGCGAGATATGGCAGTTTTGATGAAAGAAACGCTTGAGAAACGCAAAATTTTCGCAGTTCTGATGCTCGAAACGAATAACTAGAACGGCCTAGGGCAAAACTACTCAAACCGTTGAAATGTGGCGAGTTTCTACTTTCAGATGCAACAGAAATTTTGCGGATTGGTCAATCCGTTCGCGAGATACGGCAGTTTTGAGGTAAGAAACGCTTGAGAAACTCACAATTTTAGCAGTTCTGATGCTCAAAACGACTAACTAGAACGGCCTAGGGGAAAACTATTCATGCCGTTGTAATCGGGCGGGTTTCTACTTTCCGGTTCAACAGAAATTTTGCGGATTGGTCAATCCGTTCGCGAGATATGGCAGTTTTGAGGTAAGAAACGCTTGAGAAACTCAAAATTTTCGCAGTTCTGATGCTCGAAACGCTTGAGAAACTCAAAACTTTCGCAGTTCTGATGCTCGAAACGAATAACTAGAACGGCCTAGGGGAAAACTACTCATACCGTTGTAATCGGGCGAGTTTCTACTTTCAGATGCAACAGAAATTTTGCGGATTGGTCAATCCGTTCGCGAGATACGGCAGTTTGGAGGTAAGAAACGCTTGAGAAACTCCAAATTTTCGCAGTTCTGATGCTCGAAACGAATAACTAGAACGGCCTAGGGGAAAAGTACGCATACCTTTGTAATCGGGCGAGTTTCTACTTTCAGATGCAACAGAAATTTTGCGGATTGGTCAATCCGTTCGCGAGATATGGTAGTGTTGATGAAAGAAACGCTTGAGAAACGCAAAATTTTCGCAGTTCTGATGCTCGAAACGAATAACTAGAACGGCCTAGGGCAAAACTATTCAAACCTTTGAAATGTGGCGAGCTTCTACTTTCAGATGCAACAGAAATTTTGCGGATTGGTCACCCAATTCGCGAGATATGGCAGTTTTGAGGTAAGGAACGCTTGAGAAACTCAAAATTTTCGCAGTTCTGATGCTCGAAACGAATAACCAGAATGGCCTAGGGGGAAACTACTCATACCGTTGTAATCGGGGGAATTTCTACTTTCAGATGCAACAGAAATTTTGCGTATTGGTCAATCCGTTCGCGAGATATGGCAGTTTTGAGGTAAGAAACGCTTGAGAAACTCCAAATTTTCGCAGTTCTGATGCTCGAAACGAATAACTAGAACGGCCTAGGGGAAAACTACTCGTACCGTTGTAATCGGGCGAGCTTCTACTTTCAGATGCAACAGAAATATTGCGGATTGGTCAATCCGTTCGCGAGATATGGCAGTTTTGAGGTAAGAAACGCTTGAGAAACTCAAAATTTTCGCAGTTCTGATGCTCGAAACGCTTGAGAAACTCAAAACTTTCGCAGTTCTGATGCTCGAAACGAATAACTAGAACGCCCTAGGGGAAAACTACTCATACCGTTGTAATCGGGCGAGTTTCTACTTTCAGATGCAACAGAAATTTTGCGGATTGGTCAATCCGTTCGCGAGATATGGCAGTTTTGAGGTAAGAAACGCTTGAGAAACTCACAATTTTAGCAGTTCTGATGCTCGAAACGAATAACTAGAACGACCTAGGGGAAAACTAATCATGCCGTTGTAATCGGGCGGGTTTCTACTTTCCGGTTCAACAGAAATTTTGCGGATTGGTCAATCCGTTCGCGAGATATGCCTGTTTCGATGAAAGAAACGCTTGAGAAACTCAAAATTTTCGCAGTTCTGATGCTCGAAACGAATAACTAGAACGGCCTAGGGCAAAACTACCCATACCGTTGTAATCGGGCGAGTTTCTACTTTCAGATGCAACAGAAATTTTGCGTATTGGTCAATCCGTTCGCGAGATATGGCAGTTTTGAGTTAAGAAACGCTTGAGAAATTCCAAATTTTCGCAGTTCTGATGCTTGAAACGAATAACTAGAACGGCCTAGTGGAAAACTACTCATACCGTTGCAATCGGGCGAGTTTCTACTTTCAGATGCAAGAGAAATTTTGCGGATTGGTCAATCCGTAAGCGAGATATGGCAGTTTGGAGGTAAGAAACGCTTGAGAAACTCAACATTTTAGCAGTTCTGATGCTCGAAACGAATAACTAGAACGGCCTAGGGGAAAACTACTCAAACCGTTGAAATGTGGCGAGATTCTACTTTCAGATGCAACAGAAATTTTGCGGATTGGTCAATCCGTTCGCGAGATATGGCAGTTTTGAGGTAAGAAACGCTTGAGAAACTCCAAATTTTCGCAGTTCTGATGCTCGAAACGAATAACTAGAACAGCCTAGGGGAAAACTACTCGTACCGTTGTAATCGGGCGAGCTTCTACTTTCAGATGCAACAGAAATTTTGCGGATTGGTCATTCCGTTCGCGAGATATGGCAGTTTTGAGGTAAGAAACGCTTGAGAAACTCAAAATTTTCGCAGTTCTGATGCTCGAAACGCTTGAGAAACTCAAAACTTTCGCAGTTCTGATGCTCGAAACGAATAACTAGAACGGCCTAGGGCAAAACTACTCAAACCGTTGAAATGTGGCGAGTTTCTACTTTCAGATGCAACAGAAATTTTGCGGATTGGTCAATCCGTTCGCGAGATACGGCAGTTTTGAGGTAAGAAACGCTTGAGAAACTCACAATTGTAGCAGTTCTGATGCTCGAAACGAATAACTAGAACGGCCTAGGGGAAAAGTACGCATACCTTTGTAATCGGGCGAGTTTCTACTTTCAGATGCAACAGAAATTTTGCGGATTGGTCAATCCGTTCATGAGATATGGCAGTTTGGAGGTAAGAAACGCTTCAGAAACTCAATATTTTAGCAGTGCTGATGCTCGAAACGACTAACTAGAACGGCCTAGGGGAAAACTATTCATGCCGTTGTAATCGGGCGGGTTTCTACTTTCCGGTTCAACAGAAATTTTGCGGATTTGTCAATCCGTTCGCGAGATATGGCAGTTTTGATGAAAGAAACGCTTGAGAAACGCAAAATTTTCGCAGTTCTGATGCTCGAAACGAATAACTAGAACGGCCTAGGGCAAAACTACTCAAACCGTTGAAATGTGGCGAGTTTCTACTTTCAGATGCAACAGAAATTTTGCGGATTGGTCAATCCGTTCGCGAGATACGGCAGTTTTGAGGTAAGAAACGCTTGAGAAACTCACAATTGTAGCAGTTCTGATGCTCGAAACGACTAACTAGAACGGCCTAGGGGAAAACTATTCATGCCGTTGTAATCGGGCGGGTTTCTACTTTCCGGTTCAACAGAAATTTTGCGGATTGGTCAATCCGTTCGCGAGATATGGCAGTTTTGATGAAAGAAACGCTTGAGAAACTCAAAACTTTCGCAGTTCTGATGCTCGAAACGAATAACTAGAACGGCCTAGGGCAAAACTACTCAAACCGTTGAAATGTGGCGAGCTTCTACTTTCAGATGCAACAGAAATTTTGCGGATTGGTCAATCCGTTCGCTAGATATGGCAGTTTTGAGGTAAGAACGCTTGAGAAACTCCAAATTTTCGCAGTTCTGATGCTCGAAACGAATAACTAGAACGGCCTAGGGGAAAACTACTCATACCGTTGTAATCGGGCGAGTTTCTACTTTCAGATGCAACAGAAATTTTGCGGATTGGTCAATCCGTTCGCGAGATATGGCAGTTTGGAGGTAAGAAACGCTTGAGAAACTCCAAATTTTCGCAGTTCTGATGCTCGAAACGAATAACTAGAACGGCCTAGGGGAAAAGTACGCATACCTTTGTAATCGGGCGAGTTTCTACTTTCAGATGCTACAGAAATTTTGCGGATTGGTCAATCCGTTCATGAGATATGGCAGTTTGGAGGTAAGAAACGCTTCAGGAACTCAACATTCTAGCAGTTCTGATTCTCGAAACGACTAAATAGAACGGCCTAGGGGAAAACTATTCATGCCGTTGTAATCGGGCGGGTTTCTACTTTCCGGTTCAACAGAAATTTTGCGGATTTGTCAATCCGTTCGCGAGAAATGGCAGTTTTGATGAAAGAAGCGCTTGAGAAACGCAAAATTTTCGCAGTTCTGATGCTCGAAACGAATAACTAGAACGGCCTAGGGCAAAACTACTCAAACGGTTGAAATGTGGCGAGCTTCTACTTTCAGATGCAACAGAAATTTTGCGGATTGGTCAATCCATTCGCGAGATATGGCAGTTTTGAGGTAAGGATCGCTTGAGAAACTCAAAATTTTCGCAGTTCTGATGCTCGAAACGAATAACTAGAACGGCCTAGGGGGAAACTACTCATACCGTTGTAATCGGGCGAGTTTCTACTCTCAGATGCAACAAAAATTTTGCGTATTGGACAATCCGTTCGCGAGATATGGCAGTTTTGAGGTAAGAAACGCTTGAGAAACTCCAAATTTTCGCAGTTCTGATGCTCGAAACGAATAACTAGAACGGCCTAGGGGAAAACTACTCGTACCGTTGTAATCGGGCGAGCTTCTACTTTCAGATGCAACAGAAATTTTGCCGATTGGTCAATCCGTTCGCGAGATATGGCAGTTTTGATGAAAGAAACGCTTGAGAAACGCAAAATTTTCGCAGTTCTGATGCTCGAAACGAATAACTAGAACGGCCTAGGGCAAAACTATTCAAACCTTTGAAATGTGGCGAGCTTCTACTTTCAGATGCAACAGAAATTTTGCGGATTGGTCAATCCGTTCGCGAGATATGGCAGTTTTGAGGTACGGAACGCTTGAGAAACTCAAAATTTTCGCAGTTCTGATGCTCGAAACGAATAACCAGAATGGCCTAGGGGGAAACTACTCATACTGTTGTAATCGGGGGAGTTTCTACTTTCAGATGCGACAGAAATTTTGCGTATTGGTCAATCCGTTCGCGAGATATGGCAGTTTTGAGGTAAGAAACGCTTGAGAAACTCAAAATTTTCGCAGTTCTGATGCTCGAAACGCTTGAGAAACACAAAACTTTCGCAGTTCTGATGCACGAAACGAATAACTAGAGCGGCCTAGGGGAAAACTACTCATACCGTTGTAATCGGGCGAGTTTCTACTTTCAGATGCAACAGAAATTTTGCGGATTGGTCAATCCGTTCGCGAGATATGGCAGTTTGGAGGTAAGAAACGCTTGAGAAACTCCAAATTTTCGCAGTTCTGATGCTCGAAACGAATAACTAGAACGGCCTAGGGGAAAAGTACGCATACCTTTGTAATCGGGCGAGTTTCTACTTTCAGATGCAACCGAAATTTTGCGGATTGGTCAATCCGTTCATGAGATATGGCAGTTTGGAGGTAAGAAACGCTTCAGAAACTCAACATTTTTGCAGTTCTGATGCTCGAAACGACTAACTAGAACGGCCTAGGGGAAAACTATTCATGCCGTTGTAATCGGGCGGGTTTTTACTTTCCGGTTCAACAGAAATTTTGCGGATTTGTCAATCCGTTCGCGAGATATGGCAGTTTTGATGAAAGAAACGCTTGAGAAACGCAAAATTTTCGCAGTTCTGATGCTCGAAACGAATAACTAGAACGGCCTAGGGCAAAACTACTCAAACCGTTGAAATGTGGCGAGTTTCTACTTTCAGATGCAACAGAAATTTTGCGGATTGGTCAATCCGTTCGCGAGATACGGCAGTTTTGAGGTAAGAAACGCTTGAGAAACTCACAATTTTAGCAGTTCTGATGCTCGAAACGAATAACTAGAACGGCCTAGGGGAAAAGTACGCATACCTTTGTAATCGGGCGAGTTTCTACTTTCCGGTTCAACAGAAATTTTGCGGATTTGTCAATCCGTTCGCGAGATATGGCAGTTTTGATGAAAGAAACGCTTGAGAAACGCAAAATTTTCGCAGTTCTGATGCTCGAAACGAATAACTAGAACGGCCTAGGGCAAAACTACTCAAACCGTTGAAATGTGGCGAGTTTCTACTTTCAGATGCAACAGAAATTTTGCGGATTGGTCAATCCGTTCGCGAGATACGGCAGTTTTGAGGTAAGAAACGCTTGAGAAACTCACAATTTTAGCAGTTCTGATGCTCGAAACGAATAACTAGAACGGCCTAGGGGAAAAGTACGCATACCTTTGTAATCGGGCGAGTTTCTACTTTCCGGTTCAACAGAAATTTTGCGGATTTGTCAATCCGTTCGCGAGATATGGCAGTTTTGATGAAAGAAACGCTTGAGAAACGCAAAATTTTCGCAGTTCTGATGCTCGAAACGAATAACTAGAACGGCCTAGGGCAAAACTACTCAAACCGTTGAAATGTGGCGATCTTCTACTTTCAGATGCAACAGAAATTTTGCGGATTGGTCAATCCGTTCGCTAGATATGGCAGTTTTGAGGGAAGAACGCTTGAGAAACTCCAAATTTTCGCAGTTCTGATGCTCGAAACGAATAACTAGAACGGCCTAGGGGAAAAGTACGCATACCTTTGTAATCGGGCGAGTTTCTACTTTCCGGTTCAACAGAAATTTTGCGGATTTGTCAATCCGTTCGCGAGATATGGCAGTTTTGATGAAAGAAACGCTTGAGAAACGCAAAATTTTCGCAGTTCTGATGCTCGAAACGAATAACTAGAACGGCCTAGGGCAAAACTACTCAAACCGTTGAAATGTGGCGAGCTTCTACTTTCAGATGCAACAGAAATTTTGCGGATTGGTCAATCCGTTCGCGAGATATGGCAGTTTTGAGGTAAGGAACGCTTGAGAAACTCAAAATTTTCGCAGTTCTGATGCTCGAAACGAATAACTAGAACGGCCTAGGGGAAAACTACTCGTACCGTTGTAATCGGGCGAGCTTCTACTTTCAGATGCAACAGAAATTTTGCGGATTGGTCAATCCGTTCGCGAGATATGGCAGTTTTGAGGTAAGGAACGCTTGAGAAACTCAAAATTTTCGCAGTTCTGATGCTCGAAACGAATAACTAGAACGGCCTAGGGCAAAACTACTCAAACCGTTGAAATGTGGCGAGCTTCTACTTTCAGATGCAACAGAAATTTTGCGGATTGGTCAATCCGTTCGCGAGATATGGCAGTTTTGAGGTAAGGAACGCTTGAGAAACTCAAAATTTTCGCAGTTCTGATGCTCGAAACGCTTGAGAAACTCAAAACTTTCGCAGTTCTGATGCTCGAAACGAATAACTAGAACGGCCTAGGGCAAAACTACTCAAACCGTTGAAATGTGGCGAGCTTCTACTTTCAGATGCAACAGAAATTTTGCGGATTGGTCAATCCGTTCATGAGATATGGCAGTTTGGAGGTAAGAAACGCTTCAGAAACTCAACATTTTAGCAGTTCTGATGCTCGAAACGACTAACTAGAACGGCCTAGGGGAAAACTATTCATGCCGTTGTGATCGGGCGGGTTTCTACTTTCCGGTTCAACAGAAATTTTGCGGATTTGTCAATCCGTTCACGAGATATGGCAGTTTTGATTAAAGAAACGCTTGAGAAACGCAAAATTTTCGCAGTTCTGATGCTCGAAACGAATAACTAGAACGGCCTAGGGCAAAACTACTCAAACCGTTGAAATGTGGCGAGCTTCTACTTTCAGATGCAACAGAAATTTTGCGGATTGGTCAATCCGTTCGCGAGATATGGCAGTTTTGAGGTAAGGAACGCTTGAGAAACTCAAAATTTTCGCAGTTCTGATGCTCGAAACGAATAACCAGAATGGCCTAGGGGGAAACTACTCATACCGTTGTAATCGGGCGAGTTTCTACTTTCAGATGCAACAGAAATTTTGCGTATTGGTCAATCCGTTCGCGAGATATGGCAGTTTTGAGGTAAGAAACGCTTGAGAAACCCCAAATTTTCGCAGTTCTGATGCTCGAAACGAATAACTAGAGCGGCCTAGGGGAAAACTACTCATACCGTTGTAATCGGGCGAGTTTCTACTTTCAGATGCAACAGAAATTTTGCGGATTGGTCAATCCGTTCGCGAGATATGGCAGTTTGGAGGTAAGAAACGCTTGAGAAACTCCAAATTTTCGCAGTTCTGATGCTCGAAACGAATAACTAGAACGGCCTAGGGGAAAAGTACGCATACCTTTGTAATCGGGCGAGTTTCTACTTTCAGATGCAACCGAAATTTTGCGGATTGGTCAATCCGTTCATGAGATATGGCAGTTTGGAGGTAAGAAACGCTTCAGAAACTCAACATTTTTGCAGTTCTGATGCTCGAAACGACTAACTAGAACGGCCTAGGGGAAAACTATTCATGCCGTTGTAATCGGGCGGGTTTTTACTTTCCGGTTCAACAGAAATTTTGCGGATTTGTCAATCCGTTCGCGAGATATGGCAGTTTTGATGAAAGAAACGCTTGAGAAACGCAAAATTTTCGCAGTTCTGATGCTCGAAACGAATAACTAGAACGGCCTAGGGCAAAACTACTCAAACCGTTGAAATGTGGCGAGTTTCTACTTTCAGATGCAACAGAAATTTTGCGGATTGGTCAATCCGTTCGCGAGATACGGCAGTTTTGAGGTAAGAAACGCTTGAGAAACTCACAATTTTAGCAGTTCTGATGCTCGAAACGAATAACTAGAACGGCCTAGGGGAAAAGTACGCATACCTTTGTAATCGGGCGAGTTTCTACTTTCCGGTTCAACAGAAATTTTGCGGATTTGTCAATCCGTTTGCGAGATATGGCAGTTTTGATGAAAGAAACGCTTGAGAAACGCAAAATTTTCGCAGTTCTGATGCTCGAAACGAATAACTAGAACGGCCTAGGGCAAAACTACTCAAACCGTTGAAATGTGGCGAGTTTCTACTTTCAGATGCAACAGAAATTTTGCGGATTGGTCAATCCGTTCGCGAGATACGGCAGTTTTGAGGTAAGAAACGCTTGAGAAACTCACAATTTTAGCAGTTCTGATGCTCGAAACGAATAACTAGAACGGCCTAGGGGAAAAGTACGCATACCTTTGTAATCGGGCGAGTTTCTACTTTCCGGTTCAACAGAAATTTTGCGGATTTGTCAATCCGTTCGCGAGATATGGCAGTTTTGATGAAAGCAACGCTTGAGAAACGCAAAATTTTCGCAGTTCTGATGCTCGAAACGAATAACTAGAACGGCCTAGGGCAAAACTACTCAAACCGTTGAAATGTGGCGATCTTCTACTTTCAGATGCAACAGAAATTTTGCGGATTGGTCAATCCGTTCGCTAGATATGGCAGTTTTGAGGGAAGAACGCTTGAGAAACTCCAAATTTTCGCAGTTCTGATGCTCGAAACGAATAACTAGAACGGCCTAGGGGAAAAGTACGCATACCTTTGTAATCGGGCGAGTTTCTACTTTCCGGTTCAACAGAAATTTTGCGGATTTGTCAATCCGTTCGCGAGATATGGCAGTTTTGATGAAAGAAACGCTTGAGAAACGCAAAATTTTCGCAGTTCTGATGCTCGAAACGAATAACTAGAACGGCCTAGGGCAAAACTACTCAAACCGTTGAAATGTGGCGAGCTTCTACTTTCAGATGCAACAGAAATTTTGCGGATTGGTCAATCCGTTCGCGAGATATGGCAGTTTTGAGGTAAGGAACGCTTGAGAAACTCAAAATTTTCGCAGTTCTGATGCTCGAAACGAATAACTAGAACGGCCTAGGGGAAAACTACTCGTACCGTTGTAATCGGGCGAGCTTCTACTTTCAGATGCAACAGAAATTTTGCGGATTGGTCAATCCGTTCGCGAGATATGGCAGTTTTGAGGTAAGGAACGCTTGAGAAACTCAAAATTTTCGCAGTTCTGATGCTCGAAACGAATAACTAGAACGGCCTAGGGCAAAACTACTCAAACCGTTGAAATGTGGCGAGCTTCTACTTTCAGATGCAACAGAAATTTTGCGGATTGGTCAATCCGTTCGCGAGATATGGCAGTTTTGAGGTAAGGAACGCTTGAGAAACTCAAAATTTTCGCAGTTCTGATGCTCGAAACGCTTGAGAAACTCAAAACTTTCGCAGTTCTGATGCTCGAAACGAATAACTAGAACGGCCTAGGGCAAAACTACTCAAACCGTTGAAATGTGGCGAGCTTCTACTTTCAGATGCAACAGAAATTTTGCGGATTGGTCAATCCGTTCATGAGATATGGCAGTTTGGAGGTAAGAAACGCTTCAGAAACTCAACATTTTAGCAGTTCTGATGCTCGAAACGACTAACTAGAACGGCCTAGGGGAAAACTATTCATGCCGTTGTGATCGGGCGGGTTTCTACTTTCCGGTTCAACAGAAATTTTGCGGATTTGTCAATCCGTTCACGAGATATGGCAGTTTTGATTAAAGAAACGCTTGAGAAACGCAAAATTTTCGCAGTTCTGATGCTCGAAACGAATAACTAGAACGGCCTAGGGCAAAACTACTCAAACCGTTGAAATGTGGCGAGCTTCTACTTTCAGATGCAACAGAAATTTTGCGGATTGGTCAATCCGTTCGCGAGATATGGCAGTTTTGAGGTAAGGAACGCTTGAGAAACTCAAAATTTTCGCAGTTCTGATGCTCGAAACGAATAACCAGAATGGCCTAGGGGGAAACTACTCATACCGTTGTAATCGGGCGAGTTTCTACTTTCAGATGCAACAGAAATTTTGCGTATTGGTCAATCCGTTCGCGAGATATGGCAGTTTTGAGGTAAGAAACGCTTGAGAAACCCCAAATTTTCGCAGTTCTGATGCTCGAAACGAATAACTAGAGCGGCCTAGGGGAAAACTACTCATACCGTTGTAATCGGGCGAGTTTCTACTTTCAGATGCAACAGAAATTTTGCGGATTGGTCAATCCGTTCGCGAGATATGGCAGTTTGGAGGTAAGAAACGCTTGAGAAACTCCAAATTTTCGCAGTTCTGATGCTCGAAACGAATAACTAGAACGGCCTAGGGGAAAAGTACGCATACCTTTGTAATCGGGCGAGTTTCTACTTTCAGATGCAACCGAAATTTTGCGGATTGGTCAATCCGTTCATGAGATATGGCAGTTTGGAGGTAAGAAACGCTTCAGAAACTCAACATTTTTGCAGTTCTGATGCTCGAAACGACTAACTAGAACGGCCTAGGGGAAAACTATTCATGCCGTTGTAATCGGGCGGGTTTTTACTTTCCGGTTCAACAGAAATTTTGCGGATTTGTCAATCCGTTCGCGAGATATGGCAGTTTTGATGAAAGAAACGCTTGAGAAACGCAAAATTTTCGCAGTTCTGATGCTCGAAACGAATAACTAGAACGGCCTAGGGCAAAACTACTCAAACCGTTGAAATGTGGCGAGTTTCTACTTTCAGATGCAACAGAAATTTTGCGGATTGGTCAATCCGTTCGCGAGATACGGCAGTTTTGAGGTAAGAAACGCTTGAGAAACTCAAAATTTTCGCAGTTCTGATGCTCGAAACGAATAACCAGAATGGCCTAGGGGGAAACTACTCATACCGTTGTAATCGGGCGAGTTTCTACTTTCAGATGCAACAGAAATTTTGCGTATTGGTCAATCCGTTCGCGAGATATGGCAGTTTTGATGAAAGAAACGCTTGAGAAACGCAAAATTTTCGCAGTTCTGATGCTCGAAACGAATAACTAGAACGGCCTAGGGCAAAACTACTCAAACCGTTGAAATGTGGCGAGTTTCTACTTTCAGATGCAACAGAAATTTTGCGGATTTGTCTATCCGTTCGCGAGATATGGCAGTTTTGATGAAAGAAACGCTTGAGAAACTCAAAATTTTCGCAGTTCTGATGCTCGAAACGCTTGAGAAACTCAAAACTTTCGCAGTTCTGATGCTCGAAACGAATAACTAGAACGGCCTAGGGCAAAACTACTCAAACCGTTGAAATGTGGCGAGCTTCTACTTTCAGATGCAACAGAAATTTTGCGGATTGGTCAATCCGTTCGCGAGATATGGCAGTTTTGAGGTAAGGAACGCTTGAGAAACTCAAAATTTTCGCAGTTCTGATGCTCGCAACGAATAACCAGAATGGCCTAGGGGGAAACTACTCATACCGTTGTAATCGGGCGAGTTTCTACTTTCAGATGCAACAGAAATTTTGCGTATTGGTCAATCCGTTCGCGAGATATGGCAGTTTTGAGGTAAGAAACGCTTGAGAAACTCCAAATTTTCGCAGTTCTGATGCTCGAAACGAATAACTAAAACGGCCTAGGGGAATACTACTCGAACCGTTGTAATCGGGCGAGTTTCTACTTTCAGATGCAACAGAAATTTTGCGGATTGGTCAATCCGTTCATGAGATATGGCAGTTTGGAGGTAAGAAACGCTTCAGAAACTCAACATTTTAGCAGTTCTGATGCTCGAAACGACTAACTAGAACGGCCTAGGGGAAAACTATTCATGCCGTTGTGATCGGGCGGGTTTCTACTTTCCGGTTCAACAGAAATTTTGCGGATTTGTCAATCCGTTCACGAGATATGGCAGTTTTGATTAAAGAAACGCTTGAGAAACGCAAAATTTTCGCAGTTCTGATGCTCGAAACGAATAACTAGAACGGCCTAGGGCAAAACTACTCAAACCGTTGAAATGTGGCGAGCTTCTACTTTCAGATGCAACAGAAATTTTGCGGATTGGTCAATCCGTTCGCGAGATATGGCAGTTTTGAGGTAAGGAACGCTTGAGAAACTCAAAATTTTCGCAGTTCTGATGCTCGAAACGAATAACCAGAATGGCCTAGGGGGAAACTACTCATACCGTTGTAATCGGGCGAGCTTCTACTTTCAGATGCAACAGAAATTTTGCGTATTGGTCAATCCGTTCGCGAGATATGGCAGTTTTGAGGTAAGAAACGCTTGAGAAACCCCAAATTTTCGCAGTTCTGATGCTCGAAACGAATAACTAGAACGGCCTAGGGGAAAAGTACGCATACCTTTGTAATCGGGCGGGTTTCTACTCTCCGGTTCAACAGAAATTTTGCTGATTGGTCAATCCGTTCGCGAGATATGGCAGTTTTGAGGTAAGGAACGCTTGAGAAACTCAAAATTTTCGCAGTTCTGATGCTCGAAACGAGTAACTAGAACGGCCTAGGGGGAAACTACTCATACCGTTGTAATCGGGCGAGTTTCTACTTTCAGATGCAACAGAAATTTTGCGTATTGGTCAATCCGTTCGCGAGATATGGCAGTTTTGAGGTAAGAAACGCTTGAGAAACTCAAAATTTTCGCAGTTCTGATGCTCGAAACGCTTGAGAAACTCAAAATTTTCGCAGTTCTGATGGTCGGAACGAATAACTAGAATGGCCTAGGGGAAAAGTACACATACCGTTGTAATCGGGCGAGTTTCTACTATCAGATGCAACAGAAATTATTCGGATTCGTGCATCCGTTCGCGAGATATGGCAATTTGGAGGTAAGGAACGGTTGAGGAACTCTAAATTATCGCAGTTCTGATGCTCGAAACGAGAAACTAGAATGGCCTAGGATAAAAGTACACATACCGTTGTAATCGAGCGAGTTTCTACTTTCAGATGCAACAGATATTCGTTTCGAGCATCAGAACTACGAAAATTTTAAGTTTCTCAACCGTTTCTTTCCTCCAAACTGCCATATCTCGCGTACGGATTGACGAATCCGAATAATTTCTGTTGCATCTGAAAGTAGAATCTCGCCCGATTACAACGGTATGCGTACTTTTCCCCTAGGCGATTCTACCTATTCGTTTCTAGCATCAGAACTGCGAAAATTTTGAGTTTCTCAACCGTTTCTTATCTCAAAACTGCCATATCTCGCGAACGGATTGACGAATCCGAGTAATTTCTGTTGCATCTGGAAGCAGAAACTCGCCCAATTACAACGGTATGTGTGCTTTTCCTCTATGCCATACTAGTTATTCGTTTCGATCATCAGAACTGCGAAAATTTTGAGTTTCTCCAACCGTTTCTTACATCCATACTGCCATATCTCGCGAACGGATTAACGAATCCGAAAAATTCGTGTTGCATCTGAAAGTAGAATCTCGCCCGATTACAACGGTATGAGTACTTTTCCCCTAGGCCATTCTAGTTAGTCGTTTCGGGCATCAGAACTGCGAAAATTTTGAGTTTCTCCAACCGTTTCTTACCTCCAAACTGCCATATCTCGCGGACGGATTGACGAATCCGAAAAATTTCTTTTGAATCTGAAAGTGGAAACTCGCTCGATTACAACGGTATGTGTACTCTTACACTAGGCCATCCTAATTATTCGTTTCGGGCATCAGAACTGCAAAAATTTTGAGTTTCTCAAGCGTTTCTTACCTCAAAACTGCCATATCTCGCGAACGGATTGACCAATCCGCAAAATTTCTGTTGCATCTGAAAGTAGAAGCTCGCCCGATTACAACGGTACGAGTAGTTTTCCCCTAGGCCGTTCTAGTTATTCGTTTCGAGCATCAGAACTGCGAAAATTTGGAGTTTCTCAACCGTTTCTTACATCCAAACTGCCATATCTCGCGAATGGATTAACGAATTTGAATAATTTCTGTTGCACCTGAAAGTAGAATCTCGCCCGATTACAACGGTATGTGTGCCTTTCCCCTAGGCCATTCTAGTTATTCGTTTCGAGCATCAGAACTGCGAAAATGTTGAGTTTCTCAACCGTTTCTTACATCCAAACTGCCATATCTCGCGAACGGATTAACGAATCCGAATAATTTCTGTTGCACCTGAAAGTAGAATCTCGCCCGATTACAACGGTATGTGTGCCTTTCCCCTAGGCCATTCTAGTTATTCGTTTCGAGCATCAGAACTGCGAAAATGTTGAGTTTCTCAACCGTTTCTTACATCCAAACTGCCATATCTCGCGAACGGATTAACGAATCCGAATAATTTCTGTTGCATCTGAAAGTAGAAACCCGCCCGATTACAACGGTATGTGTACTCTTCCCCTAGGCGATTCTACTTATTCGTTTCTAGCATCAGAACTGCGAAAATTTTTAGTTTCTCATCCGTTTCTTCCCTCCAAGCTGCCATATCTCTCGTACGGATTGACGAATCCGAATAATTTCTGTTGCATCTGAAAGTAGAATCTCGCCCGATTACAACGGTATGCGTACTTTTCCCCTAGGTCGTTCTAGTTATTCGTGTCGAGAATCAGAACTGCGAAAATGTTGAGTATCTCAACCGTTTTTATCCTCCAAACTGCCATATCTCGCGGACGGATTGACGAATCCGAAAAATTTCTGTTGCATCTGAAAGTAGAATCTCGCCCGATTACAACGGTATGCGTACTTTTCCCCTAGGCCATTCTAGTTATTCGTTTCGAGCATCAGAACTGCGAAAATGTTGAGTTTCTCATACGTTTCTTACCTCAAAACTGCCATATCTTGCGAACGGATTGACGAATCCGAAAAATTTCTGTTGCATCTGAAAGTAGAATCTCGCCCGATTACAACGGTATGCGTACTTTTCCCCTAGGCCATTCTAGTTATTCGTTTCGAGCATCAGAACTGCGAAAATTTTGAGTTTCTCATACGTTTCTTACCTCAAAACTGCCATATCTCGCGTACGGATTGACGAATCCGAATAATTTCTGTTGCATCTGAAAGTAGAATCTCGCCCGATTACAACGGTATGCGTACTTTTCCCCTGGGCCATTCTAGTTATTCGTTTCGAACATCAGAACTGCGAAAATGTTGAGTTCCTCAACCGTTTCTTGCCTCCAAACTGCCATATCTTGCGTACGGTTAGACGAATCCGAATAATTTCTGTTGCATCTGAAAGTAGAATCTCGCCCGATTACAACGGTATGCGTACTTTTCCCCTAGGTCGTTCTAGTAATTCGTGTCGAGAATCAGAACTGCGAAAATGTTGAGTATCTCAACCGTTTTTATCCTCCAAACTGCCATATCTCGCGGACGGATTGACGAATCCCAAAAATTTCTGTTCTATCTGAAAGTGGAAACTCGCTCGATTACAACGGTATGTGTACTCTTACCCTAGGCCATTCTAGTTATTCGTTTCGGGCATCAGAACTGCAAAAATTTTGAGTTTCTCCAGCGTTTCTTACCTCCAGACTGCCATATCTCGCGAACGGATTGACGAATCCGCGAAATTTCTGTTGCATCTGAAAGTAGAAACCCGCCCGATTACAACGGTATGTGTACTTTTCTCCTAGGCCATTCTAGTTATTCGTTTCGGGCATCAGAACTGCGAAAATTTTGTGTTTCTCCAACCGTTTCATACCTCCAAACTGCCATATCTCGCGAACGGATTGACGAATCCGAATAATTTCAGTTGCATCTGAAACTAGAAACTCGCCCGATTACAACGGTTTGTATACTTTTCCCCTAGGCCAATCTAGTCATTCGTTTCGAGCATCAGAACTGTGAAACTTTTGAGTTTCTCAATTGTATCTTACCTTCAAACTGCCATATCTCGCGAACGGATTGACCACTCCGCAAATTTTCTGTTGCATCTGAAAGTAGAAACTCGCCCAATTACAACGGTATGTGTACTTTTCCCCTAGCCCGTTCTATTTAATCGTTTCGAGCATCAGAACTGTGAAAATTTTGAGTTTCTCAAGCGTTTCTTACCTTCAAATGGCCATATCTCGCGAACGGATTGACTAATCCTCAAAATTTCTGTTGCATCTGAAAGTAGAAACTCGCCCGATTACAACGGTATGTGTACTGTTACCCTAGGCCATTCTAGTTATTCGTTTCGGGCATCAGAACTGCGAAAATTTTGTGTTTCTCAACCGTTTCTTACATCCAAACTGCCATATCTCCGAACGGATTGACGAATCCGCAAATTTCTGTTGCATCTGAAAGTAGAAACTCGCCCGATTACAACGTTATGTGTACTTTTCCCCTAGGCCATTCTAGTTATTCGTGTCGAGAATCAGAACTGGGAACATGTTGAGTTTCTCAACCGTTTTTTACTTCCAAACTGCCATATCTCGCGAACGGATTGACGAATTCAAATACTTTCTATTGCATCTGAAAGTAGATACTAGCCCGATTGCAACGGTATGTGTACTTTTCCCCTAGGCCATTCTAGTTATTCGTTTCGAGCATCAGAACTGCGAAAATTTTGAGTTTCTCAAGCGTTTCTTACCTTCAAATGGCCATATCTCGCGAAGGGATTGACTAATCCTCAAAATTTCTGTTGCATCTGAAAGTAGAAACTCGCCCGATTACAACGGTATGTGTACTGTTACCCTAGGCCATTCTAGTTATTCGTTTCGAGCATCAGAACTGTGAAAATTTTGAGTTTCTCAAGCGTTTCTTAACTCCAGACTGCCATATCTCGCGAACGGATTGACGAATCCGCAAAATTTCTGTTGCATCTGAAATTGGAATCTCGCTCGATTACAACTGTATGTGTACTCTTACCCTAGGCCATTCTAGTTATTCGTTTCGGGCATCAGAACTGCAAAAATTTTGAGTTTCTCCAGCGTTTCTTACCTTCAAACTGCCATGTCTCGCGAACGGATTGACCAACCCGCAAAATTTCTGTTGCATCTGAAAGTAGAAACCCGCCCGATTACAACGGTATGTGTACTTTTCTCCTAGGCCATTCTAGTTATTCGTTTCGGGCATCAGAACTGCGAAAATATTGTGTTTCTCCAACCGTTTCATACCTCCAAACTGCCCTATCTCGCGAACGGATTGACGAATTCAAATACTTTCTATTGCATCTGAAACTAGAAACTCGCCCGATTACAACGGTTTGTATACTTTTCCCCTAGGCCATTCTAGTCATTCGTTTCGAGCATCAGAACTGTGAAACTTTTGAGTTGCTCAATTGTATCTTACCTTCAAACGGCCATATCTCGCGAACGGATTGACCATCCCGCAAAATTTCTGTTGCATCTGAAAGTAGAAACTCGCCCAATTACAACGGTATGTGTACTTTTCCCCCAGCCCGTTCTATTTAATCGTTTCGAGCATCAGAACTGTGAAAATTTTGAGTTTCTCAAGCGTTTCTTACCTTCAAATGGCCATATCTCGCGAACGGATTGACTAATCCTCAAAATTTCTGTTGCATCCGAAAGTAGAAACTCGCCCGATTACAACGGTATGTGTACTGTTACCCTAGGCCATTCTAGTTATTCGTTTCGGGCATCAGAACTGCGAAAATTTTGTGTTTCTCAACCGTTTCTTACATCCAAACTGCCATATCTCGCGAACGGATTGACGAATCCGCAAATTTCTGTTGCATCTGAAAGTAGAAACTCGCCCGATTACAACGTTATGTGTACTTTTCCCCTAGGCCATTCTAGTTATTCGTGTCGAGAATCAGAACTGGGAACATGTTGAGTTTCTCAACCGTTTTTTACTTCCAAACTGCCATATCTCGCGAACGGATTGACGAATTCAAATACTTTCTATTGCATCTGAAAGTAGATACTAGCCCGATTGCAACGGTATGTGTACTTTTCCCCTAGGCCATTCTAGTTATTCGTTTCGAGCATCAGAACTGCGAAAATTTTGAGTTTCTCAAGCGTTTCTTACCTTCAAATGGCCATATCTCGCGAAGGGATTGACTAATCCTCAAAATTTCTGTTGCATCTGAAAGTAGAAACTCGCCCGATTACAACGGTATGTGTACTGTTACCCTAGGCCATTCTAGTTATTCGTTTCGAGCATCAGAACTGTGAAAATTTTGAGTTTCTCAAGCGTTTCTTACCTCCAGACTGCCACATCTCGCGAACGGATTGACCAACCCGCAAAATTTCTGTTGCATCTGAACGTAGAAACTCGCCCGATTACAACGGTATGTGTTCTTTTCCCCTAGGCCATTCTAGTTATTCGTTTCGAGCATCAGAACTGCGAAAATGTTGAGTTTCTGAACCGTTTCCTCCCTCCAAACTGCCATATCTCGCGAACGGATTGACGAATCCGCAAAATTTCTGTTGCATCTGAAAGTGGAATCTCGCTCGATTACAACTGTATGTGTACTCTTACCCTAGGCCATTCTAGTTATTCGTTTCGGGCATCAGAACTGCAAAAATTTTGAGTTTCTCCAGCGTTTCTTACCTTCAAACTGCCACATCTCGCGAACGGATTGACCAACCCGCAAAATTTCTGTTGCATCTGAACGTAGAAACTCGCCCGATTACAACGGTATGTGTACTTTTCCCCTAGGCCATTCTAGTTATTCGTTTCGAGCATCAGAACTGCGAAAATGTTGAGTTTCTGAACCGTTTCCTCCCTCCAAACTGCCATATCTCGCGAACGGATTGACCAACCCGAAAAATTTCTGTTGCATCTGAAAGTAGAAACTCGCCCGATTACAACGTTATGTGTACTTTTCCCCTAGGCGATTCTACTTATTCGTTTCGAGCATCAGAAGTGCGAAAATTTTGAGTTTCTCAACCGTTTCTTCCCTCCAAACTGCCATATCTCGCGAACGGATTGACGAATCCGCAAAATTTCTGTTGCATCTGAAAGTAGAATCTCGCCCGATTACAACGGTATGCTTACTTTTCCCCTAGGTCGTTCTAGTTATTCGTGTCGAGAATCAGAACTGCGAAAATGTTGAGTTTCCCAACCGTTTCTTACCTCAAAACTGCCATATCTCGCGGACGGATTGACGAATCCGAAAAATTTCTGTTGCATCTGAAAGTAGAAACTCGCCCGATTACAACGTTATGTGTACTTTTCCCCTAGGCCATTCTAGTTATTCGTTTCGAGAATCAGAACTGCGAAAATTTTGAGTTTCTCCAACCGTTTCCTCCCTCCAAACTGCCATATCTCGCGGACGGATTGACGAATCCGAAAAATTTCTCTTGTATCTGAAAGTGGAAACTCGCTCGATTACAACGGTATGTGTACTCTTACCCTAGGCCATTCTGGTTATTCGTTTCGGGCATCAGAACTGCAAAAATGTTGTGTTTCTCCAGCGTTTCTTACTTTCAAACTGCCATATCTCGCGAACGGATTGACCAACCCGAAAAATTTCTGTTGCATCTGAAAGTAGAAACTCGCCCGATTACAACGTTATGTGTACTTTTCCCCTAGGCGATTCTAGTTATTCGTTTCGAGCATCAGAAGTGCGAAAATTTTGAGTTTCTCAACCGTTTCTTCCCACCAAACTGCCATATCTCGCGAACGGATAGACGAATCCGCAAAACTTCTGTTGCATCTGAAAGTAGAATCTCGCCCGATTACAACGGTATGCGTACATTTCCCCTAGGTCGTTCTAGTTATTCGTGTCGAGAATCAGAACTGCGAAAATGTTGAGTATCTCAACCGTTTTTATCCTCCAAACTGCCATATCTCGCGGACGGATTGACGAATCCGAAAAATTTCTGTTGTATCTGAAAGTTGAAACTCGCTCGATTACAACGGTATGTGTACTCTTACCCTAGGCCATTCTAGTTATTCGTTTCGGGCATCAGAACTGCGAAAATGTTGTGTTTCTCCAGCGTTTCTTACTTTCAAACTGCCATATCTCGCGAACGGATTGACCGACCCGAAAAATTTCTGTTGCATCTGAAAGTAGAAACTCGCCCGATTACAACGTTATGTGTACTTTTTCCCTAGGCGATTCTACTTATTCGTTTCGAGCATCAGAAGTGCGAAAATTTTGAATTTCTCAACCGTTTCTTCCTTCCAAACTGTCATATCTCGCGAACGGATTGACGAATCCGCAAAATTTCTGTTGCATATAAAAGTAGAATCTCGCCCGATTACAACGGTATGCGTACATTTCCCCTAGGTCGTTCTAGTTATTCGTGTCGAGAATCAGAACTGCGAAAATGTTGAGTATCTCAACCGTTTTTATCCTCCAAACTGCCATATCTCGCGGACGGATAGACGAATCCGAAAAATTTCTGTTGTATCTGAAAGTGGAAACTCGCTCGATTACAACAGTATGTGTACTGTTACCCTAGGCCATTCTAGTTATTCGTTTTGGGCATCAGAACTGCGAAAATGTTGAGTTTCTGAACCGTTTCCTCCCTCCAAACTGCCATATCTCGCGGACGGATTGACGAATCCGCAAAATTTCTGTTGCATCTGAAAGTAGAATCTCGCCCGATTACAACGGTATGCTTACTTTTCCCCTAGGTCGTTCTAGTTATTCGTGTCGAGAATCAGAACTGCGAAAATGTTGAGTATCTCAACCGTTTTTATCCTCCAAACTGCCATATCTCGCGGACGGATTGACGAATCCGAAAAACTTCTGTTGCATCTGAAAGTAGAAACTCGCCCGATTACAACGTTATGTGTACTTTTCCCCTAGGCGATTCCACTTATTCGTTTCGAGCATCAGAATTGCGAAAATTTTGAGTTTCTCAAACGTTTCCTCCCTCCAAACTGCCATATCTCGCGGACGGATTGACGAATCCGAAAAATTTCTGTTGTATCTGAAAGTGGAAACTCGCTCGATTACAACGGTATGTGTACTCTTACCCTAGGCCATTCTAGTTATTCGTTTCGGGCATCAGAACTGCAAAAATGTTGTGTTTCTCCAGCGTTTCTTACTTTCAAACTGCCATATCTCGCGAACGGATTGACCAACCCGAAAAATTTCTGTTGCATCTGAAAGTAGAAACTCGCCCGATTACAACGTTATGTGTACTTTTCCCCTAGGCGATTCTACTTATTCGTTTCGAGCATCAGAATTGCGAAAATTTTGAGTTTCTCAACCGTTTCTTCCCTCCAAACTGCCATATCTCTCGAACGGATTGACGAATCCGCAAAATTTCTGTTGCATCTGAAAGTAGAATCTCGCCCGATTACAACGGTATGTGTACTTTTCGCCTAGGTCGTTCTAGTTATTCGTGTCGAGAATCAGAACTGCGAAAATGTTGAGTATCTCAACCGTTTTTATCCTCCAAACTGCCATATCTCGCGGACGGATTGACGAATCCGAAAAATTTCTGTTGCATCTGAATGTAGAAACTCGCCTGATTACAACGGTATGTGTACTGTTACCCTAGGCCATTCTAGTTATTCGTTTCGGGCATCAGAACTGCGAAAATTTTGTGTTTCTCCAACCGTTTCATACCTCCAAACTGCCATATCTCGCGAACGGATTGACGAATCCGAATAATTTCTTTTGCATCTGAAAGTAGAAACTCGCCCAATTACAACGGCGTGTGTACCTTTCCCCTAGGCCATTCTAGTTATTCGTTTCGAGAATCAGAACTGCGAAAATTTTGAGTTTCTCCAACCGTTTCTTACCTCCAAACTGCCATATCTCGCGTACGGATTGACGAATCCGAATAATATCTGTTGCATCTGAAAGTAGAATCTCGCCCGATTACAACGGTATGCGTACTTTTCCCCTAGGTCGTTCTAGTTATTCGTGTCGAGAATCAGAACTGCGAGAATGTTGAGTATCTCAACCGTTTTAAGCCTCCAAACTGCCATATCTCGCAGACGGATTGACGAATCCGAAAAATTTCTGTTATATCTGAAAGTGGGAACTCGCTCGATTACAACGGTATGTGTACTTTTCCCCCAGGCCATTCTAGTTATTCGTTTCGAGCATCAGAACTGCGAAAATTTTGAGTTTCTCAACCGTTTCTTACCTCCAAACTACCATATCTCGCCAACGGATTGACGAATCCACAGAATTTCTGTTGCATCTGAAAGTAGAAACTCGCCCGATTACAACGGTGTGTGTACTTTTCCCCTAGGCGATTCTACTTATTCGTTTCGAGCATCAGAACCGGCGAAAATTTTTAGCTTCCCAACCGTTTCTTACCTCAAAACTGCCATATCTCGCGAACGGATTGAAGAATCTGCAAAATTTCTGTTGCATCTGAAAATAGAAACTCGCCCGATTACAACGGTATGTGTACTTTTCGCCTAGGTCGTTCTAGTTATTCGTTTCGAGCATCAGAACTGTAAAAATGTTGAGTTTCCCAACCGTTTCTTACCTCAAAGCTGCCATATCTCGCAGACGGATTGACGAATCCGAAAAATTTCTGTTGCATCTGAAAGTAGAAACTCGCCCGATTACAACGTTATGTGTACTTTTCCCCTAGGCGATTCTACTTATTCGTTTCGAGCATCAGAAGTGCGAAAATTTTGAGTTTCTCAACCGTTTCTTCCTTCCAAACTGTCATATCTCGCGAACGGATTGACGAATCCGCAAAATTTCTGTTGCATATGAAAGTAGAAACTCGCCCAATTACAACGGTGTGTGTACCTTTCCCCTAAGCCATTCTAGTTATTCGCTTCGAGAATCAGAACTGCGAAAATTTTGAGTTTCTCCAACCGTTTCTTACCTCCAAACTGCCATATCTCGCGTACGGATTGACGAATCCGAATAATTTCTGTTGCATCGGAAAGTAGAATCTCGCCCGATTACAACGGTATGCGTACTATTCCCCTAGGTCGTTCTAGTTATTCGTGTCGAGAATCAGAACTGCGAGAATGTTGAGTATCTCAACCGTTTTAAGCCTCCAAACTGCCATATCTCGCAGACGGATTGACGAATCCGAAAAATTTCTGTTGTATCTGAAAGTGGGAACTCGCTCGATTACAACGGTATGTGTACTTTTCCCCCAGGCCATTCTAGTTATTCGTTTCGAGCGTCAGAACTGCGAAAATTTTGAGTTTCTCAACCGTTTCTTACCTCCAAACTGCCATATCTCGCCAACGGATTGACGAATCCACAAAATTTCTGTTGCATCTGAAAGTAGAAACTCGCCCGATTACAACGGTGTGTGTACTTTTCCCCTAGGCGATTCTACTTATTCGTTTCGAGCATCAGAACCGGCGAAAATTTTTAGCTTCCCAACCGTTTCTTACCTCAAAACTGCCATATCTCGCGAACGGATTGAAGAATCTGCAAAATTTCTGTTGCATCTGAAAATAGAAACTCGCCCGATTACAACGGTATGTGTACTTTTCGCCTAGGGCGTTCTAGTTATTCGTTTCGAGCATCAGAACTGCAAAAATGTTGAGTTTCCCAACCGTTTCTTACCTCAAAACTGCCATATCTCGCGGACGGATTGACGAATCCGAATAATTTCTGTTGCATCTGAAAGTAGAATCTCGCCCGATTACAACGGTATGCGTACTTTTCCCCTAGGTCGTTCTAGTTATTCGTGTCGAGAATCAGAACTGCGAGAATGTTGAGTATCTCAACCGTTTTAAGCCTCCAAACTGCCATATCTCGCAGACGGATTGACGAATCCGAAAAATTTCTGTTGTATCTGAAAGTGGGAACTCGCTCGATTACAACGGTATGTGTACTTTTCCCCCAGGCCATTCTAGTTATTCGTTTCGAGCGTCAGAACTGCGAAAATTTTGAGTTTCTCAACCGTTTCTTACCTCCAAACTGCCATATCTCGCCAACGGATTGACGAATCCGCAAAATTTCTGTTGCATATGAAAGTAGAAACTCGCCCAATTACAACGGTGTGTGTATCTTTCCCCTAGGCCATTCTAGTTATTCGTTTCGAGAATCAGAACTGCGAAAATTTTGAGTTTCTCCAACCGTTTCTTCCTTCCAAACTGTCATATCTCGCGAACGGATTGACGAATCCGCAAAATTTCTGTTGCATATGAAAGTAGAATCTCGCCCGATTACAACGGTATGCGTACATTTCCCGTAGGTGGTTCTAGTTATTCGTGTCGAGAATCAGAACTGCGAAAATGTTGAGTATCTCAACCGTTTTTATCCTCCAAACTGCCATATCTCGCGGACGGATTGACGAATCCGAAAAATTTCTGTTGTATCTGAAAGTGGAAACTCGCTTGATTACAACGGTATGTATACTCTTACCCTAGGCCATTCTAGTTATTCGTTTCGGGCATCAGAACTGCAAAAATTTTGAGTTTCTCCAGCGTTTCTTACCTCCAGACTGCCATATCTCGCGAACGGATTGACGAATCCGTAAAATTTCTCTTGTATCTCAAAGTGGAAACTCGCTCGATGACAACGGTATGTGTACTCTTACCCTAGGCCATTCTAGTTATTCGTTTCGGGCATCAGAACTGCAAAATTTTGAGTTTCTCCAGCGTTTCTTACTTTCAAACTGCCATATCTCGCGAACGGATTGACCAACCCGAAAAATGTCTGTTGCATCTGAAAGTAGAAACTCGCCCGATTACAACGGTATGTGTACTTTTCCCCTAGGCCATTCGAGTTATTCGTTTCGAGCATCAGAACTGCGAAAATGTTGAGTTTCTGAACCGTTTCCTCCCTCCAAACTACCATATCTCGCAAACGGATTGACGAATCCGCAAAATTTCTGTTGCATCTGAAAGTAGAAACTCTCCCGATTACAACGTTATGTGTACTTTTCCCCTTGGCGATTCTAGTTATTCGTTTCGAGCATCAGAAGTGCGAAAATTTTGAGTTTCTCAACCGTTTCTTCCCTCCAAACTGCCATATCTCGCGAACGGATTGACGAATTCGCAAAATTTCTGTTGCATCTGAAAGTAGAATCTCGACCGATTACAACGGTATGCGTACTTTTCCCCTAGGTCGTTCTAGTTATTCGTGTCGGGAATCAGAACTGCGAAAATGTTGAGTATCTCAACCGTTTTTATCCTCCAAACTGCCATATCTCGCGGACGGATTGACGAATCCGAAAAATTTCTGTTGCATCTGAATGTAGAAACTCGCCTGATTACAACGGTATGTGTACTGTTACCCTAGGCCATTCTAGTTATTCGTTACGGGCATCAGAACTGCGAAAATTTTGTGTTTCTCCAACCGTTTCATACCTCCAAACTGCCACATCTCGCGAACGGATTGACGAATCCGAATAATTTCTGTTGCATCTGAAAGTAGAAACTCGCCCAATTACAACGGTGTGTGTACCTTTCCCCTAGGCCATTCTAGTTATTCGTTTCGAGAATCAGAACTGCGAAAATTTTGAGTTTCTCCAACGGTCTCTTACCTCCAAACTGCCATATCTCGCGAACGGATTGACGACTCCGAAAAATTTCTGTTGTATCTGAAAGTGGAAACTCGCTCGATTACAACGGTATGTGTACATTTCCCCTAGGTCGTTCTAGTTATTCGTGTCGAGAATTAGAACTGCGAAAATGTTGAGTATCTCAACCGTTTTTATCCTCCAAACTGCCATATCTCGCGGACGGATTGACGAATCCGAATAATTTCTGATGCATCTGAAAGTAGAATCTCGCCCGATTACAACGGTATGCGTACATTTCCCCTAGGTGGTTCTAGTTATTCGTGTCGAGAATCAGAACTGCGAAAATGTTGAGTATCTCAACCGTTTTTGTCTTCTAAACTGTCATATCTCGCGGACGGATTGACGAATCCGACAAATTTCTGTTGTATCTGAAAGTGGAAACTCGCTCGATTACAACGGTATGTGTACTCTTACCCTAGGCCATTCTAGTTATTCGTTTCGGGCATCAGAACTGCAAAAATTTTGAGTTTCTCCAGCGTTTCTTACCTCCAGACTGCCATATCTCGCGAACGGATTGACGAATCCGCAAAATTTCTGTTGCATCTGAAAGTAGAAACTCGCCCGATTACAACGGTATGTGTACTTTTCCCCTAGGCCATTGTAGTTATTCGTTTCGAGCATCAGAACTGCGAAAATGTTGAGTTTCTGAACCGTTTCCTCCCTCCAAACTGCCATATCTCGCGAACGGATTGACGAATCCGAATAATTTCTGTTGCACCTGAAAGTAGAAACTCGCCCGATTTCAACGTTATGTGTATTTTTCCCCTAGGCGATTCTACTTATTCGTTTCGAGCATCAGAAGTGCGAAAATTTGGAGTTTCTCAACCGTTACTTCCTTCCAAACTGTCATATCTCGGGAACGGATTGACGAATCCGCAAAATTTCTGTTGCATCTGAATGTAGAAACTCGCCTGATTACAACGGTATGTGTACTGTTACCCTAGGCCTTTCTAGTTATTCGTTTCGGGCATCAGAACTGCGAAAGTTTTGTGTTTGTCCAACCGTTTCATACCTCCAAACTGCCATATCTCGCGAACGGATTGACGAATCCGAATAATTTCTGTTGCACCTGAAAGTTGAAACTCGCCCAATTACAACGGTGTGTGTACCTTTCCCCTAGGCCATTCTAGTTATTCGTTTCGAGAATCAGAACTGCGAAAATTTTGAGTTTCTCCAACGGTCTCTTACCTCCAAACTGCCATATCTCGCGAACGGATTGACGAATCCGAATAATTTCTGTTGCATCTGGAAGCAGAAACTCGCCCGATTACAACAGTATGTGTACTTTCCCCTATGCCATTCTAGTTTTTCGTTTCGAGCATCAGAACTGCGAAAATTTTGAGTTTCTCAAGCGTTTCTTACCTCCAGACTGCTATATCTCGCGAACGAATTGACCAATCCGCAAAATTTCTGTTGCATCTGAAATTAGAAACTCGCCCGATTACAACGGTATGTGTACTGTTACCCTAGGTCATTCTAGTTATTCGTTTCGGGCATCAGAACTGCGAAAATTTTGTGTTTCTTAACCGTTTCTTACATCCAAACTGCCATATCTCGCGAACGGATTGACGAATCCGCAAATTTCTGTTGCATCTGAAAATAGAAACTCGCCCGATTACAACGCTATGTGTACTTTTCCCCTAGGCCATTCTAGTTATTCGTGTCGAGAATCAGAACTGGGAACATGTTGAGTTTCTCAACCGTTTTTTACTTCCAAACTGCCATATCTCGCGAATGGATTGACGAATTCAAATAATTTCTATTGCATCTGAAAGTACATACTAGCCCGATTGCAACGGTATGTGTACTTTTCCCCTAGACCATTCTAGTTATTCGTTTCGAGCATCAGAACTGCGAAAATTTTGAGTTTCTCAAGCATTTCTTACCTTCAAATGGACATATCTCGCGAAGGGATTGACTAATCCTCAAAGTTTCTGTTGCATCTGAAAGTAGAATCTCGCCCGATTACAACGGTATGCGTACATTTCCCCTAGGTGGTTCTAGTTATTCGTGTCGAGAATCAGAACTGCGAAAATGTTGAGTATCTCAACCGTTTTTATCCTCCAAACTGCCATATCTCGCGGACGGATTGACGAATCCGAAAAATTTCTGTTGTATCTGAAACTGGAAACTCGCTTGATTACAACGGTATGTGTACTCTTACCCTAGGCCATCCTAGTTATTCGTTTCGGGCATCAGAACTGCAAAAATGTTGAGTTTCTCCAGCGTTTCTTACCTCCAGACTGCCATATCTCGCGAACGGATTGACGAATCCGTAAAATTTCTCTTGTATCTGAAAGTGGAAACTCGCTCGATTACAACAGTATGTGTACTCATACCCTAGGCCATTCTAGTTATTCGTTTCGGGCATCAGAACTGCAAAAATTTTGAGTTTCTCCAGCGTTTCTTACTTTCAAACTGCCATATCTCGCGAACGGATTGACCAACCCGAAAAATTTCTGTTGCATCTGAAAGTAGAAACTCGCCCGATTACAACGGTATGTGTTCTTTTCCCCCAGGCCATTCGAGTTATTCGTTTCGAGCATCAGAACTGCGAAAATGTTGAGTTTCTCAACCGTTTCTTCCCTCCAAACTGCCATATCTCGCGAACGGATTGACGAATCCGCAAAATTTCTGTTGCATCTGAAAGTAGAATCTCGACCGATTACAACGGTATGCGTACTCTTCCCCTAGGTCGTTCTAGTTATTCGTGTCGGGAATCAGAACTGCGAAAATGTTGAGTATCTCAACCGTTTTTATCCTCCAAACTGCCATATCTCGCGGACGGATTGACGAATCCGAAAAATTTCTGTTGCATCTGAATGTAGAAACTCGCCTGATTACAACGGTATGTGTACTGTTACCCTAGGCCATTCTAGTTATTCGTTTCGGGCATCAGAACTGCAAAAATTTTGAGTTTCTCCAGCGTTTCTTACTTTCAAACTGCCATATCTCGCGAACGGATTGACCAACCCGAAAAATTTCTGTTGCATCTGAAAGTAGAAACTCGCCCGATTACAACGGTATGTGTTCTTTTCCCCTAGGCCATTCGAGTTATTCGTTTCGAGCATCAGAACTGCGAAAATGATGAGTTTCTCAACCGTTTCTTCCCTCCAAACAGCCATATCTCGCGAACGGATTGACGAATCCGCAAAATTTCTGTTGCATCTGAAAGTAGAATCTCGACCGATTACAACGGTATGCGTACTCTTCCCCTAGGTCGTTCTAGTTATTCGTGTCGGGAATCAGAACTGCGAAAATGTTGAGTATCTCAACCGTTTTTATCCTCCATACTGCCATATCTCGCGGACGGATTGACGAATCCGAAAAATTTCTGTTGCATCTGAATGTAGAAACTCGCCTGATTACAACGGTATGTGTACTGTTACCCTAGGCCATTCTAGTTATTCGTTTCGGGCATCAGAACTGCGAAAATTTTGTGTTTCCCCAACCGTTTCATACCTCCAAACTGCCATATCTCGCGAACGGATTGACGAATCCGAATAATTTCTGTTCCATCTGAAAGTAGAAACTCGCCCAATTACAACGGTGTGTGTACCTTTCCCCTAGGCCATTCTAGTTATTCGTTTCGAGAATCAGAACTGCGAAAATTTTGAGTTTCTCCAACCGTTTCTTACCTCCAAACTGCCATATCTCGCAGACGGATTGACGAGTGCGAATAATTTCTGTTGCATCTGAAAGTAGAAACTCGTTCGATTACAACGGTATGTGTACTTTTACCCTAGACCATTCTAGATATTCGTTTCGAGCATCAGAACTGCGAAAATTTTGAGTTTCTCCAACGGCCTCTTACCTCCAAACTGCCATATCTCGCGAACGGATTGACGAATCCGAATAATTACTGTTGTATCTGGAAGCAGAAACTCGCCCGATTACAACGGTATGTGTACTTTCCCCTATGCCATTCTAGTTTTTCGTTTCGAGCATCAGAACTGCGAAAATTTTGAGTTTCTCAAGCGTTTCTTACCTCCAGACTGCTATATCTCGCGAACGAATTGACCAATCCGCAAAATTTCTGTTGCATCTGAAATTAGAAACTCGCCCGATCACAACGGTATGTGTACTGTTACCCTAGGTCATTCTAGTTATTCGTTTCGGGCATCAGAACTGCGAAAATTTTGTGTTTCTTAACCGTTTCTTACATCCAAACTGCCATATCTCGCGAACGGATTGACGAATCCGCAAATTTCTGTTGCATCTGAAAATAGAAACTCGCCCGATTACAACGTTATGTGTACTTTTCCCCTAGGCCATTCTAGTTATTCGTGTCGAGAATCAGAACTGGGAACATGTTGAGTTTCTCAACCGTTTTTTACTTCCAAACTGCCATATCTCGCGAATGGATTGACGAATTCAAATAATTTCTATTGCATCTGAAAGTACATACTAGCCCGATTGCAACGGTATGTGTACTTTTCCCCTAGACCATTCTAGTTATTCGTTTCGAGCATCAGAACTGCGAAAATTTTGAGTTTCTCAAGCATTTCTTACCTTCAAATGGACATATCTCGCGAAGGGATTGACTAATCCTCAAAATTTCTGTTGCATCTGAAAGTAGAAACTCGCCCGATTACAAGGGTATGTGTACTGTTACCCTAGGCCATTCTAGTTAATCGTTTCGAGCATCAGAACTGCAAAAATTTTGAGTTTCTCCAGCGGTTCTTACCTTCAAACTGCCATTTCTCGCGAACGGATTGACCAACCCGCAAAATTTCTGTTGCATCTGAAAGTAGAAACTCGCCCGATTACGACGGTATGTGTACTTTTCCCCTAGGCCATTCTAGTTATTCGTTTCGAGCATCAGAACTGCGAAAATGTTGAGTTTCTGAACCGTTTCCTCCCTCCAAACTGCCATATCTCGCGAACGGATTGTCGAATCCGCAAAATTTCTGTTGCATCTGAAAGTAGAAACTCGCCCGATTACAACGTTATGTGTACTTTTCCCCTAGGCGATTCTACTTATTCGTTTCGAGCATCAGAAGTGCGAAAATTTGGAGTTTCTCAACCGTTACTTCCCTCCAAACTGTCATATCTCGGGAACGGATTGACGAATCCGCAAAATTTCTGTTGCATCTGAAAGTAGAATCTCGCCCGATTACAACGGTATGCGTACATTTCCCCTAGGTGGTTCTAGTTATTCGTGTCGAGAATCAGAACTGCGAAAATGTTGAGTATCTCAACCGTTTTTATCCTCCAAACTGCCATATCTCGCGGACGGATTGACGAATCCGAAAAATTTCTGTTGTATCTGAAACTGGAAACTCGCTTGATTACAACGGTATGTGTACTCTTACCCTAGGCCATTCTAGTTATTCGTTTCGGGCATCAGAACTGCAAAAATGTTGAGTTTCTCCAGCGTTTCTTACCTCCAGACTGCCATATCTCGCGAACGGATTGACGAATCCGTAAAATTTCTCTTGTATCTGAAAGTGGAAACTCGCTCGATTACAACAGTATGTGTACTCTTACCCTAGGCCATTCTAGTTATTCGTTTCGGGCATCAGAACTGCAAAAATTTTGAGTTTCTCCAGCGTTTCTTACTTTCAAACTGCCATATCTCGCGAACGGATTGACCAACCCGAAAAATTTCTGTTGCATCTGAAAGTAGAAACTCGCCCGATTACAACGGTATGTGTTCTTTTCCCCTAGGCCATTCGAGTTATTCGTTTCGAGCATCAGAACTGCGAAAATGTTGAGTTTCTCAACCGTTTCTTCCCTCCAAACTGCCATATCTCGCGAACGGATTGACGAATCCGCAAAATTTCTGTTGCATCTGAAAGTAGAATCTCGACCGATTACAACGGTATGCGTACTCTTCCCCTATGTCGTTCTAGTTATTCGTGTCGGGAATCAGAACTGCGAAAATGTTGAGTATCTCAACCGTTTTTATCCTCCAAACTGCCATATCTCGCGGACGGATTGACGAATCCGAAAAATTTCTGTTGCATCTGAATGTAGAAACTCGCCTGATTACAACGGTATGTGTACTGTTACCCTAGGCCATTCTAGTTATTCGTTTCGGGCATCAGAACTGCAAAAATTTTGAGTTTCTCCAGCGTTTCTTACTTTCAAACTGCCATATCTCGCGAACGGATTGACCAACCCGAAAAATTTCTGTTGCATCTGAAAGTAGAAACTCGCCCGATTACAACGGTATGTGTTCTTTTCCCCTAGGCCATTCGAGTTATTCGTTTCGAGCATCAGAACTGCGAAAATGATGAGTTTCTCAACCGTTTCTTCCCTCCAAACTGCCATATCTCGCGAACGGATTGACGAATCCGCAAAATTTCTGTTGCATCTGAAAGTAAAATCTCGACCGATTACAACGGTATGCGTACTCTTCCCCTAGGTCGTTCTAGTTATTCGTGTCGGGAATCAGAACTGCGAAAATGTTGAGTATCTCAACCGTTTTTATCCTCCATACTGCCATATCTCGCGGACGGATTGACGAATCCGAAAAATTTCTGTTGCATCTGAATGTAGAAACTCGCCTGATTACAACGGTATGTGTACTGTTACCCTAGGCCATTCTAGTTATTCGTTTCGGGCATCAGAACTGCGAAAATTTTGTGTTTCTCCAACCGTTTCATACCTCCAAACTGCCATATCTCGCGAACGGATTGACGAATCCGAATAATTTCTGTTGCATCTGAAAGTAGAAACTCGCCCAATTACAACGGTGTGTGTACCTTTCCCCTAGGCCATTCTAGTTATTCGTTTCGAGAATCAGAACTGCGAAAATTTTGAGTTTCTCCAACCGTTTCTTACCTCCAAACTGCCATATCTCGCAGACGGATTGACGAGTGCGAATAATTTCTGTTGCATCTGAAAGTAGAAACTCGTTCGATTACAACGGTATGTGTTCTTTTACCCTAGACCATTCTTGATATTCGTTTCGAGCATCAGAACTGCGAAAATTTTGAGTTTCTCCAACGGCCTCTTACCTCCAAACTGCCATATCTCGCGAACGGATTGACGAATCCGAATAATTACTGTTGTATCTGGAAGCAGAAACTCGCCCGATTACAACGGTATGTGTACTTTCCCCTATGCCATTCTAGTTTTTCGTTTCGAGCATCAGAACTGCGAAAATTTTGAGTTTCTCAAGCGTTTCTTACCTCCAGACTGCTATATCTCGCGAACGAATTGACCAATCCGCAAAATTTCTGTTGCATCTGAAATTAGAAACTCGCCCGATCACAACGGTATGTGTACTGTTACCCTAGGTCATTCTAGTTATTCGTTTCGGGCATCAGAACTGCGAAAATTTTGTGTTTCTTAACCGTTTCTTACATCCAAACTGCCATATCTCGCGAACGGATTGACGAATCCGCAAATTTCTGTTGCATCTGAAAATAGAAACTCGCCCGATTACAACGTTATGTGTACTTTTCCCCTAGGCCATTCTAGTTATTCGTGTCGAGAATCAGAACTGGGAACATGTTGAGTTTCTCAACCGTTTTTTACTTCCAAACTGCCATATCTCGCGAATGGATTGACGAATTCAAATAATTTCTATTGCATCTGAAAGTAGATACTAGCCCGATTGCAACGGTATGTGTACTTTTCCCCTAGACCATTCTAGTTATTCGTTTCGAGCATCAGAACTGCGAAAATTTTGAGTTTCTCAAGCATTTCTTACATTCAAATGGACATATCTCGCGAAGGGATTGACTAATCCTCAAAATTTCTGTTGCATCTGAAAGTAGAAACTCGCCCGATTACAAAGGTATGTGTACTGTTACCCTAGGCCATTCTAGTTATTCGTTTCCAAAATCAGAACTGCAAAAATTTTGAGTTTCTCCAGCGTTTCTTACCTTCAAACTGCCATATCTCGCGAACGGATTGACCAACCCGCAAAATTTCTGTTGCATCTGAAAGTAGAAACTCGCCCGATTACAACGGTATGTGTACTTTTCCCCTAGGCCATTCTAGTTATTCGTTTCGAGCAGCAGAACTGCGAAAATGTTGAGTTTCTGAACCGTTTCCTCCATCCAAACTGCCATATCTCGCGAACGGATTGACGAATCCGCAAAATTTCTGTAGCATCTGAAAGTAGAAACTCGCCCGATTACAACGTTATGTGTACTTTTCCCCTAGGCGATTCTACTTATTCGTTTCGAGCATCAGAAGTGCGAAAATTTTGAGTTTCTCAACCGTTTCTTCCTTCCAAACTGTCATATCTCGCGAACGGATTGACGAATCCGCAAAATTTCTGTTGCATCTGAAAGTAGAATCTCGCCCGATTACAACGGTATGCGTACATTTCCCCTAGGTCGTTCTAGTTATTCGTGTCGAGAATCAGAACTGCGAAAATGTTGAGTATCTCAACCGTTTTTATCCTCCAAACTGCCATATCTCGCGGACAGATTGACAAATCCGAAAAATTTCTGTTGTATCTGAAAGTGGAAACTCGCTTGATTACAACGGTATGTGTACTCTTACCCTAGGCCATTCTAGTTATTCGTTTCGGGCATCAGAACTGCAAAAATTTTGAGTTTCTCCAGCGTTGCTTACCTCCAGACTGCCATATCTCGCGAACGGATTGACGAATCCGAAAAATTTCTCTTGTATCTGAAAGTGGAAACTCGCTCGATTACAACGGTATGTGTACTCTTACCCTAGGCCATTCTAGTTATTCGTTTCGGGCATCAGAACTGCAAAAATTTTGAGTTTCTCCAGCGTTTCTTACTTTCAAACTGCCATATCTCGCGAACGGATTGACCAACCCGAAAAATTTCTGTTGCATCTGAAAGTAGAAACTCGCCCGATTACAACGGTATGTGTTCTTTTCCCCTAGGCCATTCGAGTTATTCGTTTCGAGCATCAGAACTGCGAAAATGTTGAGTATCTCAACCGTTTTTATCCTCCAAACTGCCATATCTCGCGGACGGATTGACGAATCCGCAAAATTTCTGTTGCATCTGAATGTAGAAACTCGCCTGATTACAACGGTATGTGTACTGTTACCCTAGGCCATTCTAGTTATTCGTTTCGGGCATCAGAACTGCGAAAATTTTGTGTTTCTCCAACCGTTTCATACTTCCAAACTGCCATATCTCGCGAACGGATTGACGAATCCGCAAAATTTCTGTTGCATCTGAAAGTAGAATCTCGCCCGATTACAACGGTATGCGTACTTTTCTCCTAGATCGTTCTAGTTATTCGTGTCGGGAATCAGTACTGCGAAAATGTTGAGTATCTCAACCGTTTTTATCCTCCAAACTGCCATATCTCGCGGACGGATTGACGAATCCGCAAAATTTCTGTTGCATCTGAATGTAGAAACTCGCCTGATTACAACGGTATGTGTACTGTTACCCTAGGCCATTCTAGTTATTCGTTTCGGGCATCAGAACTGCGAAAATTTTGTGTTTCTCCAACCGTTTCATACATCCAAACTGCCATATCTCGCGAACGGATTGACGAATCCGAAAAATTTCTGTTGCATCTGAAAGTAGAAACTCGCCCAATTACAACGGTGTGTGTACCTTTCCCCTAGGCCATTCTAGTTATTCGTTTCGAGAATCAGAACTGCGAAAATTTTGAGTTTCTCCAACCGTTTCTTACCTCCAAACTGCCATATCTCGCGTACGGATTGACGAATCCGAATAATTTCTGTTGCATCTGAAAGTAGAATCTCGCCCGATTACAACGGTATGCGTAATTTTCCCCTAGGTCGTTCTAGTTATTCGTGTCGAGAATCAGAACTGGGAGAATGTTGAGTATCTCAACCGTTTTTATCCTCCAAACTGCCATATCTCGCAGACGGATTGACGAATCCGAAAAATTTCTGTTGTATCTGAAAGTGGGAACTCGCTCGATTACAACGGTATGTGTACTTTTCCCCCAGGCCATTGTAGTTATTCGTTTCGAGCATCAGAACTGCGAAAATTTTGAGTTTCTCCAACCGTTTCGTACCTCCAAACTGCCATATCTCGCGAATGGATTGACGAGTGCGAATAATTTCTGTTGCATCTGAAAGTAGAAACTCACTCGATTACAACGGTATGTGTACTTTTACCCTAGACCATTCTAGATATTCGTTTCGAGCATCAGAACTGCGAAAATTTTGAGTTTCTCCAACGGTCTCTTACCTCCAAACTGCAATATCTCGCGAACGGATTGACCAATCCGCAAAATTTCTGTTGCATCTGAATGTGGAAACTAGCCCGATAACAACGGTATGTGTACTTTTCCCCTAGGCCATTCTAGTTATTCGTTTCGAGCATCAGAACTGCGAAAATGTTGAGTTTCTGAACCGTTTCCTCCCTCCAAACTGCCATATCTCGCGAACGGATTGAGGAATCCGCAAAATTTCGGTTGCATCTGAATGTAGAAACTCGCCCGATTACAACTTTATGTGTACTTTTCCCCTAAGCGATTCTACTTATTCGTTTCGAGCATCAGAAGTGCGAAAATTTTGAGTTTCTCAACCGTTTCTTCCGTCCAAACTGTCATATCTCGCGAACGGATTGACGAATCCGCAAAATTTCTGTTGCATCTGAAAGTAGAATCTCGCCCGATTACAACGGTATGGGTACATTTCCCCTAGGTGGTTCTAGTTATTCGTGTCGATAATCAGAACTGCGAAAATGTTGTGTATCTCAACCGTTTTTATCCTCTAAACTGCCATATCTCGCGGACGGATTGACGAATCCGAAAAATTTCTGTTGTATCTGAAAGTGGAAACTCGCTCGATTACAACGGTATGTGTACTCTTACCCTAGGCCATTCTAGTTATTCGTTTCGGGCATCAGAACTGCAAAAATTTTGAGTTTCTCCAGCGTTTCTTACCTCCAGACTGCCATATCTCGCGAACGGATTGACGAATCCGCAAAATTTCTGTTGCATCTGAAAGTAGAAGCTCGCCCGATTACAACGGTATGTGTACCTTTCCCCTAGGCCATTCTAGTTATTCGTTTCGAGCATCAGAACTGCGAAAATGTTGAGTTTCTGAACCGTTTCCTCCCTCCAAACTGCCATGTCTCGCGAACGGATTGACGAATCCGCAAAATTTCCGTTGCATCTGAAAGTAGAAACTCGCCCGATTACAACGTTATGTGTACTTTTCCACTAGGCCATTCTAGTTATTCGTGTCGAGAATCAGAACTGGGAACATGTTGAGTTTCTCAACCGTTTTTTACTTCCAAACTGCCATATCTCGCGAACGGATTGACGAATCCGAATAATTTCTGTTGCATCTGAAAGTAGAAACTCGCCCAATTACAACGGTGTGTGTACCTTTCCCCTAGGCCATTCTAGTTATTCGTTTCGAGAATCAGAACTGCGAAAATTTTGAGTTTCTCCAACCGTTTCTTACCTCCAAACTGCCATATCTCGCAGACGGATTGACGAGTGCGAATAATTTCTGTTGCATCTGAAAGTAGAAACTCGTTCGATTACAACGGTATGTGTACTTTTACCCTAGACCATTCTTGATATTCGTTTCGAGCATCAGAACTGCGAAAATTTTGAGTTTCTCCAACGGCCTCTTACCTCCAAACTGCCATATCTCGCGAACGGATTGACGAATCCGAATAATTACTGTTGTATCTGGAAGCAGAAACTCGCCCGATTACAACGGTATGTGTACTTTCCCCTATGCCATTCTAGTTTTTCGTTTCGAGCATCAGAACTGCGAAAATTTTGAGTTTCTCAAGCGTTTCTTACCTCCAGACTGCTATATCTCGCGAACGAATTGACCAATCCGCAAAATTTCTGTTGCATCTGAAATTAGAAACTCGCCCGATCACAACGGTATGTGTACTGTTACCCTAGGTCATTCTAGTTATTCGTTTCGGGCATCAGAACTGCGAAAATTTTGTGTTTCTTAACCGTTTCTTACATCCAAACTGCCATATCTCGCGAACGGATTGACGAATCCGCAAATTTCTGTTGCATCTGAAAATAGAAACTCGCCCGATTACAACGTTATGTGTACTTTTCCCCTAGGCCATTCTAGTTATTCGTGTCGAGAATCAGAACTGGGAACATGTTGAGTTTCTCAACCGTTTTTTACTTCCAAACTGCCATATCTCGCGAATGGATTGACGAATTCAAATAATTTCTATTGCATCTGAAAGTAGATACTAGCCCGATTGCAACGGTATGTGTACTTTTCCCCTAGACCATTCTAGTTATTCGTTTCGAGCATCAGAACTGCGAAAATTTTGAGTTTCTCAAGCATTTCTTACATTCAAATGGACATATCTCGCGAAGGGATTGACTAATCCTCAAAATTTCTGTTGCATCTGAAAGTAGAAACTCGCCCGATTACAAAGGTATGTGTACTGTTACCCTAGGCCATTCTAGTTATTCGTTTCCAAAATCAGAACTGCAAAAATTTTGAGTTTCTCCAGCGTTTCTTACCTTCAAACTGCCATATCTCGCGAACGGATTGACCAACCCGCAAAATTTCTGTTGCATCTGAAAGTAGAAACTCGCCCGATTACAACGGTATGTGTACTTTTCCCCTAGGCCATTCTAGTTATTCGTTTCGAGCATCAGAACTGCGAAAATGTTGAGTTTCTGAACCGTTTCCTCCATCCAAACTGCCATATCTCGCGAACGGATTGACGAATCCGCAAAATTTCTGTTGCATCTGAATGTAGAAACTCGCCTGATTACAACGGTATGTGTACTGTTACCCTAGGCCATTCTAGTTATTCGTTTCGGGCATCAGAACTGCGAAAATTTTGTGTTTCTCCAACCGTTTCATACCTCCAAACTGCCATATCTCGCGAACGGATTGACGAATCCGAATAATTTCTGTTGCATCTGAAAGTAGAAACTCGCCCAATTACAACGGTGTGTGTACCTTTCCCCTAGGCCATTCTAGTTATTCGTTTCGAGAATCAGAACTGCGAAAATTTTGAGTTTCTCCAACCGTTTCTTACCTCCAAACTGCCATATCTCGCAGACGGATTGACGAGTGCGAATAATTTCTGTTGCATCTGAAAGTAGAAACTCGTTCGATTACAACGGTATGTGTACTTTTACCCTAGACCATTCTAGATATTCGTTTCGAGCATCAGAACTGCGAAAATTTTGAGTTTCTCCAACGGCCTCTTACCTCCAAACTGCCATATCTCGCGAACGGATTGACGAATCCGAATAATTACTGTTGTATCTGGAAGCAGAAACTCGCCCGATTACAACGGTATGTGTACTTTCCCCTATGCCATTCTAGTTTTTCGTTTCGAGCATCAGAACTGCGAAAATTTTGAGTTTCTCAAGCGTTTCTTACCTCCAGACTGCTATATCTCGCGAACGAATTGACCAATCCGCAAAATTTCTGTTGCATCTGAAATTAGAAACTCGCCCGATCACAACGGTATGTGTACTGTTACCCTAGGTCATTCTAGTTATTCGTTTCGGGCATCAGAACTGCGAAAATTTTGTGTTTCTTAACCGTTTCTTACATCCAAACTGCCATATCTCGCGAACGGATTGACGAATCCGCAAATTTCTGTTGCATCTGAAAATAGAAACTCGCCCGATTACAACGTTATGTGTACTTTTCCCCTAGGCCATTCTAGTTATTCGTGTCGAGAATCAGAACTGGGAACATGTTGAGTTTCTCAACCGTTTTTTACTTCCAAACTGCCATATCTCGCGAATGGATTGACGAATTCAAATAATTTCTATTGCATCTGAAAGTAGATACTAGCCCGATTGCAACGGTATGTGTACTTTTCCCCTAGACCATTCTAGTTATTCGTTTCGAGCATCAGAACTGCGAAAATTTTGAGTTTCTCAAGCATTTCTTACATTCAAATGGACATATCTCGCGAAGGGATTGACTAATCCTCAAAATTTCTGTTGCATCTGAAAGTAGAAACTCGCCCGATTACAAAGGTATGTGTACCTTTCCCCTAGGCCATTCTAGTTATTCGTTTCGAGAATCAGAACTGCGAAAATTTTGAGTTTCTCCAACCGTTTCTTACCTCCAAACTGCCATATCTCGCAGACGGATTGACGAGTGCGAATAATTTCTGTTGCATCTGAAAGTAGAAACTCGTTCGATTACAACGGTATGTGTACTTTTACCCTAGACCATTCTAGATATTCGTTTCGAGCATCAGAACTGCGAAAATTTTGAGTTTCTCCAACGGCCTCTTACCTCCAAACTGCCATATCTCGCGAACGGATTGACGAATCCGAATAATTACTGTTGTATCTGGAAGCAGAAACTCGCCCGATTACAACGGTATGTGTACTTTCCCCTATGCCATTCTAGTTTTTCGTTTCGAGCATCAGAACTGCGAAAATTTTGAGTTTCTCAAGCGTTTCTTACCTCCAGACTGCTATATCTCGCGAACGAATTGACCAATCCGCAAAATTTCTGTTGCATCTGAAATTAGAAACTCGCCCGATCACAACGGTATGTGTACTGTTACCCTAGGTCATTCTAGTTATTCGTTTCGGGCATCAGAACTGCGAAAATTTTGTGTTTCTTAACCGTTTCTTACATCCAAACTGCCATATCTCGCGAACGGATTGACGAATCCGCAAATTTCTGTTGCATCTGAAAATAGAAACTCGCCCGATTACAACGTTATGTGTACTTTTCCCCTAGGCCATTCTAGTTATTCGTGTCGAGAATCAGAACTGGGAACATGTTGAGTTTCTCAACCGTTTTTTACTTCCAAACTGCCATATCTCGCGAATGGATTGACGAATTCAAATAATTTCTATTGCATCTGAAAGTAGATACTAGCCCGATTGCAACGGTATGTGTACTTTTCCCCTAGGCCATTCTAGTTATTCGTTTCGAGCATCAGAACTGCGAAAATGTTGAGTTTCTGAACCGTTTCCTCCATCCAAACTGCCATATCTCGCGAACGGATTGACGAATCCGCAAAATTTCTGTTGCATCTGAAAGTAGAAACTCGCCCGATTACAACGTTATGTGTACTTTTCCCCTAGGCGATTCTACTTATTCGTTTCGAGCATCAGAATTGCGAAAATTTTGAGTTTCTCAACCGTTTCTTCCTTCCAAACTGTCATATCTCGCGAACGGATTGACGAATCCGCAAAATTTCTGTTGCATCTGAAAGTAGAATCTCGCCCGATTACAACGGTATGCGTACATTTCCCCTAGGTCGTTCTAGTTATTCGTGTCGAGAATCAGAACTGCGAAAATGTTGAGTATCTCAACCGTTTTTATCCTCCAAACTGCCATATCTCGCGGACAGATTGACAAATCCGAAAAATTTCTGTTGTATCTGAAAGTGGAAACTCGCTTGATTACAACGGTATGTGTACTCTTACCCTAGGCCATTCTAGTTATTCGTTTCGGGCATCAGAACTGCAAAAATTTTGAGTTTCTCCAGCGTTGCTTACCTCCAGACTGCCATATCTCGCGAACGGATTGACGAATCCGAAAAATTTCTCTTGTATCTGAAAGTGGAAACTCGCTCGATTACAACGGTATGTGTACTCTTACCCTAGGCCATTCTAGTTATTCGTTTCGGGCATCAGAACTGCAAAAATTTTGAGTTTCTCCAGCGTTTCTTACTTTCAAACTGCCATATCTCGCGAACGGATTGACCAACCCGAAAAATTTCTGTTGCATCTGAAAGTAGAAACTCGCCCGATTACAACGGTATGTGTACTTTTCCCCTAGGCCATTCGAGTTATTCGTTTCGAGCATCAGAACTGCGAAAATGTTGAGTATCTCAACCGTTTTTATCCTCCAAACTGCCATATCTCGCGGACGGATTGACGAATCCGCAAAATTTCTGTTGCATCTGAATGTAGAAACTCGCCTGATTACAACGGTATGTGTACTGTTACCCTAGGCCATTCTAGTTATTCGTTTCGGGCATCAGAACTGCGAAAATTTTGTGTTTCTCCAACCGTTTCATACTTCCAAACTGCCATATCTCGCGAACGGATTGACGAATCCGCAAAATTTCTGTTGCATCTGAAAGTAGAATCTCGCCCGATTACAACGGTATGCGTACTTTTCTCCTAGATCGTTCTAGTTATTCGTGTCGGGAATCAGTACTGCGAAAATGTTGAGTATCTCAACCGTTTTTATCCTCCAAACTGCCATATCTCGCGGACGGATTGACGAATCCGCAAAATTTCTGTTGCATCTGAATGTAGAAACTCGCCTGATTACAACGGTATGTGTACTGTTACCCTAGGCCATTCTAGTTATTCGTTTCGGGCATCAGAACTGCGAAAATTTTGTGTTTCTCCAACCGTTTCATACATCCAAACTGCCATATCTCGCGAACGGATTGACGAATCCGAAAAATTTCTGTTGCATCTGAAAGTAGAAACTCGCCCAATTACAACGGTGTGTGTACCTTTCCCCTAGGCCATTCTAGTTATTCGTTTCGAGAATCAGAACTGCGAAAATTTTGAGTTTCTCCAACCGTTTCTTACCTCCAAACTGCCATATCTCGCGTACGGATTGACGAATCCGAATAATTTCTGTTGCATCTGAAAGTAGAATCTCGCCCGATTACAACGGTATGCGTAATTTTCCCCTAGGTCGTTCTAGTTATTCGTGTCGAGAATCAGAACTGGGAGAATGTTGAGTATCTCAACCGTTTTTATCCTCCAAACTGCCATATCTCGCAGACGGATTGACGAATCCGAAAAATTTCTGTTGTATCTGAAAGTGGGAACTCGCTCGATTACAACGGTATGTGTACTTTTCCCCCAGGCCATTGTAGTTATTCGTTTCGAGCATCAGAACTGCGAAAATTTTGAGTTTCTCCAACCGTTTCGTACCTCCAAACTGCCATATCTCGCGAATGGATTGACGAGTGCGAATAATTTCTGTTGCATCTGAAAGTAGAAACTCACTCGATTACAACGGTATGTGTACTTTTACCCTAGACCATTCTAGATATTCGTTTCGAGCATCAGAACTGCGAAAATTTTGAGTTTCTCCAACGGTCTCTTACCTCCAAACTGCAATATCTCGCGAACGGATTGACCAATCCGCAAAATTTCTGTTGCATCTGAATGTGGAAACTAGCCCGATAACAACGGTATGTGTACTTTTCCCCTAGGCCATTCTAGTTATTCGTTTCGAGCATCAGAACTGCGAAAATGTTGAGTTTCTGAACCGTTTCCTCCCTCCAAACTGCCATATCTCGCGAACGGATTGACGAATCCGCAAAATTTCTGTTGCATCTGAAAGTAGAATCTCGCCCGATTACAACGGTATGGGTACATTTCCCCTAGGTGGTTCTAGTTATTCGTGTCGAGAATCAGAACTGCGAAAATGTTGTGTATCTCAACCGTTTTTATCCTCTAAACTGCCATATCTCGCGGACGGATTGACGAATCCGAAAAATTTCTGTTGTATCTGAAAGTGGAAACTCGCTCGATTACAACGGTATGTGTACTCTTACCCTAGGCCATTCTAGTTATTCGTTTCGGGCATCAGAACTGCAAAAATTTTGAGTTTCTCCAGCGTTTCTTACCTCCAGACTGCCATATCTCGCGAACGGATTGACGAATCCGCAAAATTTCTGTTGCATCTGAAAGTAGAAGCTCGCCCGATTACAACGGTATGTGTACCTTTCCCCTAGGCCATTCTAGTTATTCGTTTCGAGCATCAGAACTGCGAAAATGTTGAGTTTCTGAACCGTTTCCTCCCTCCAAACTGCCATGTCTCGCGAACGGATTGACGAATCCGCAAAATTTCCGTTGCATCTGAAAGTAGAAACTCGCCCGATTACAACGTTATGTGTACTTTTCCACTAGGCCATTCTAGTTATTCGTGTCGAGAATCAGAACTGGGAACATGTTGAGTTTCTCAACCGTTTTTTACTTCCAAACTGCCATATCTCCCGAACGGATTGACCAATCCGCAAAATTTCTGTTGCATCTGAATGTAGAAACTCGCCTGATTACAACGGTATGTGTACTGTTACCCTAGGCCATTCTAGTTAATCGTTTCGGGCATCAGAACTGCGAAAATTTTGTGTTTCTCCAACCGTTTCATACCTCCAAACTGCCATATCTCGCGAACGGATTGACGAATCCGAATAATTTCTGTTGCATCTGAAAGTAGAAACTCGCCCGATTACAACGGTATGCGTACTTTTCCCCTAGGTCGTTCTAGTTATTCGTGTCGAGAATCAGAACTGCGAGAATGTTGAGTATCTCAACCGTTTTTATCCTCCAAACTGCCATATCTCGCGGACGGATTGACGAATCCGAAAAGTTTCTCGTGTATCTGAAAGTGAAAACTCGCTCGATTACAACGGTATGTGTACTCTTACCCTAGCCCGTTCTAGTTATTCGTTTCGAGCATCAGATCTGCGAAAATGTTGAGTTTCTGAACCGTTTCCTCCCTCCAAACTGCCATGTCTCGCGAACGGATTGTCCAATACGCAAAATTTTTGTTGCATCTGAGAGTAGAAACTCGCCCGATTACAACGTTATGTGTACTTTTCCCCTAGGCGATTCTACTTATTCGTTTCGAGCATCAGAAGTGCCAAAATTTGGAGTTTCTCAACCGTTTCTTCCTTCCAAACTGTCATATCTCGCGAACGGATTGACGAATCCGCAAAATTTCTGTTGCATCTGAAAGTAGAATCTCGCCCGATTACAACGGTATGCGTACATTTCCCCTAGGTCGTTCTAGTTATTCGTGTCGAGAATCAGAACTGCGAAAATGTTGAGTATCTCAACCGTTTTTATCCTCCAAACTGCCATATCTCGCGGACAGATTGACAAATCCGAAAAATTTCTGTTGTATCTGAAAGTGGAAACTCGCTTGATTACAACGGTATGTGTACTCTTACCCTAGGCCATTCTAGTTATTCGTTTCGGGCATCAGAACTGCAAAAATTTTGAGTTTCTCCAGCGTTTCTTACTTTCAAACTGCCATATCTCGCGAACGGATTGACCAACCCGAAAAATTTCTGTTGCATCTGAAAGTAGAAACTCGCCCGATTACAACGGTATGTGTACTTTTCCCCTAGGCCATTCGAGTTATTCGTTTCGAGCATCAGAACTGCGAAAATGTTGAGTATCTCAACCGTTTTTATCCTCCAAACTGCCATATCTCGCGGACGGATTGACGAATCCGCAAAATTTCTGTTGCATCTGAATGTAGAAACTCGCCTGATTACAACGGTATGTGTACTGTTACCCTAGGCCATTCTAGTTATTCGTTTCGGGCATCAGAACTGCGAAAATTTTGTGTTTCTCCAACCGTTTCATACTTCCAAACTGCCATATCTCGCGAACGGATTGACGAATCCGCAAAATTTCTGTTGCATCTGAAAGTAGAATCTCGCCCGATTACAACGGTATGCGTACTTTTCTCCTAGATCGTTCTAGTTATTCGTGTCGGGAATCAGTACTGCGAAAATGTTGAGTATCTCAACCGTTTTTATCCTCCAAACTGCCATATCTCGCGGACGGATTGACGAATCCGCAAAATTTCTGTTGCATCTGAATGTAGAAACTCGCCTGATTACAACGGTATGTGTACTGTTACCCTAGGCCATTCTAGTTATTCGTTTCGGGCATCAGAACTGCGAAAATTTTGTGTTTCTCCAACCGTTTCATACATCCAAACTGCCATATCTCGCGAACGGATTGACGAATCCGAAAAATTTCTGTTGCATCTGAAAGTAGAAACTCGCCCAATTACAACGGTGTGTGTACCTTTCCCCTAGGCCATTCTAGTTATTCGTTTCGAGAATCAGAACTGCGAAAATTTTGAGTTTCTCCAACCGTTTCTTACCTCCAAACTGCCATATCTCGCGTACGGATTGACGAATCCGAATAATTTCTGTTGCATCTGAAAGTAGAATCTCGCCCGATTACAACGGTATGCGTAATTTTCCCCTAGGTCGTTCTAGTTATTCGTGTCGAGAATCAGAACTGGGAGAATGTTGAGTATCTCAACCGTTTTTATCCTCCAAACTGCCATATCTCGCAGACGGATTGACGAATCCGAAAAATTTCTGTTGTATCTGAAAGTGGGAACTCGCTCGATTACAACGGTATGTGTACTTTTCCCCCAGGCCATTGTAGTTATTCGTTTCGAGCATCAGAACTGCGAAAATTTTGAGTTTCTCCAACCGTTTCGTACCTCCAAACTGCCATATCTCGCGAATGGATTGACGAGTGCGAATAATTTCTGTTGCATCTGAAAGTAGAAACTCACTCGATTACAACGGTATGTGTACTTTTACCCTAGACCATTCTAGATATTCGTTTCGAGCATCAGAACTGCGAAAATTTTGAGTTTCTCCAACGGTCTCTTACCTCCAAACTGCAATATCTCGCGAACGGATTGACCAATCCGCAAAATTTCTGTTGCATCTGAATGTGGAAACTAGCCCGATAACAACGGTATGTGTACTTTTCCCCTAGGCCATTCTAGTTATTCGTTTCGAGCATCAGAACTGCGAAAATGTTGAGTTTCTGAACCGTTTCCTCCCTCCAAACTGCCATATCTCGCGAACGGATTGACGAATCCGCAAAATTTCTGTTGCATCTGAAAGTAGAATCTCGCCCGATTACAACGGTATGGGTACATTTCCCCTAGGTGGTTCTAGTTATTCGTGTCGAGAATCAGAACTGCGAAAATGTTGTGTATCTCAACCGTTTTTATCCTCTAAACTGCCATATCTCGCGGACGGATTGACGAATCCGAAAAATTTCTGTTGTATCTGAAAGTGGAAACTCGCTCGATTACAACGGTATGTGTACTCTTACCCTAGGCCATTCTAGTTATTCGTTTCGGGCATCAGAACTGCAAAAATTTTGAGTTTCTCCAGCGTTTCTTACCTCCAGACTGCCATATCTCGCGAACGGATTGACGAATCCGCAAAATTTCTGTTGCATCTGAAAGTAGAAGCTCGCCCGATTACAACGGTATGTGTACCTTTCCCCTAGGCCATTCTAGTTATTCGTTTCGAGCATCAGAACTGCGAAAATGTTGAGTTTCTGAACCGTTTCCTCCCTCCAAACTGCCATGTCTCGCGAACGGATTGACGAATCCGCAAAATTTCCGTTGCATCTGAAAGTAGAAACTCGCCCGATTACAACGTTATGTGTACTTTTCCACTAGGCCATTCTAGTTATTCGTGTCGAGAATCAGAACTGGGAACATGTTGAGTTTCTCAACCGTTTTTTACTTCCAAACTGCCATATCTCCCGAACGGATTGACCAATCCGCAAAATTTCTGTTGCATCTGAATGTAGAAACTCGCCTGATTACAACGGTATGTGTACTGTTACCCTAGGCCATTCTAGTTAATCGTTTCGGGCATCAGAACTGCGAAAATTTTGTGTTTCTCCAACCGTTTCATACCTCCAAACTGCCATATCTCGCGAACGGATTGACGAATCCGAATAATTTCTGTTGCATCTGAAAGTAGAAACTCGCCCGATTACAACGGTATGCGTACTTTTCCCCTAGGTCGTTCTAGTTATTCGTGTCGAGAATCAGAACTGCGAGAATGTTGAGTATCTCAACCGTTTTTATCCTCCAAACTGCCATATCTCGCGGACGGATTGACGAATCCGAAAAGTTTCTCGTGTATCTGAAAGTGAAAACTCGCTCGATTACAACGGTATGTGTACTCTTACCCTAGCCCGTGCTAGTTATTCGTTTCGAGCATCAGATCTGCGAAAATGTTGAGTTTCTGAACCGTTTCCTCCCTCCAAACTGCCATGTCTCGCGAACGGATTGTCCAATACGCAAAATTTTTGTTGCATCTGAGAGTAGAAACTCGCCCGATTACAACGTTATGTGTACTTTTCCCCTAGGCGATTCTACTTATTCGTTTCGAGCATCAGAAGTGCCAAAATTTGGAGTTTCTCAACCGTTTCTTCCTTCCAAACTGTCATATCTCGGGAAGGGATTGACGAATCCGCAAAATTTCTGTTGCATCTGAAAGTAGAATCTCGCCCGATTACAACGGTATGCGTACATTTCCACTAGGTGGTTCTAGTTATTCGTGTCGAGAATCAGAACTGCGAAAATGTTGAGTTTCTCCAGCGTTTCTTACCTCCAGACTGCCATATCTCGCGAACGGATTGGCGAATCCGAAAAATTTCTCTTGTATCTGAAAGTGGAAACTCGCTCGATTACAACGGTATGTGTACTCTTACCCTAGGCCATTCTAGTTATTCGTTTCGGGCATCAGAACTGCAAAAATTTTGAGTTTCTCCAGCGTTTCTTACATTCAAACTGCCATATCTCGCGAACGGATTGACCAACCCGAAATATTTCTGTTGCATCTGAAAGTAGAAACTCGCCCGATTACAACGGTATGTGTACTTTTCCCCTAGGCCATTCGAGTTATTCGTTTCGAGCATCAGAACTGCGAGAATGTTGAGTATCTCAACCGTTTTTATCCTCCAAACTGCCATATCTCGCGGACGGATTGACGAATCCGAAAAATTTCTGTTGCATCTGAATGTAGAAACTCGCCTGATTACAACGGTATGTGTACTGTTACCCTAGGCCATTCTAGTTATTCGTTTCGGGCATCAGAACTGCGAAAATTTTGTGTTTCTCCAACCGTTTCATACCTCCAAACTGCCATATCTCGCGAACGGATTGACGAATCCGAATAATTTCTGTTGCATCTGAAAGTAGAAACTCGCCCGATTACAACGGTATGCGTACTTTTCCCCTAGGTCGTTCTAGTTATTCGTGTCGAGAATCAGAACTGCGAGAATGTTGAGTATCTCAACCGTTTTTATCCTCCAAACTGCCATATCTCGCGGACGGATTGACGAATCCGAAAAGTTTCTCGTGTATCTGAAAGTGGAAACTCGCTCGATTACAACGGTATGTGTACTCTTACCCTAGGCCATTCCAGTTATTCGTTTCGGGCATCAGAACTGCAAAAATTTTGAGTTTCTCCAGCGTTTCGTACATTCAAACTGCCATATCTCGCGAACGGATTGACCAACCCGAAAAATTTATGTTGCATCTGAAAGTAGAAACTCGCCCGATTACAACGGTATGTGTACTTTTCCCCTGGGCGATCCTACTTATTCGTTTCGAGCATCAGAAGCGCGAAAATTTTGAGTTTCTCAAGCGTTTCTTACCTCCAGACTGCTATATCTCGCGAACGAATTGACCAATCCGCAAAATTTCTGTTGCATCTGAAATTAGAAACTCGCCCGATTGCAACGGTATGTGTACTGTTACCCTAGGTCATTCTAGTTATTCGTTTCGGGCATCAGAACTGCGAAAATTTTGTGTTTCTCAACCGTTTCTTACATCCAAACTGCCATATCTCGCGAACGGATTGACGAATCCGCAAATTTCTGTTGCATCTGAAAGTAGAAACTCGCCCGATTACAACGTTATGTGTACTTTTCCCCTAGGCCATTCTAGTTATTCGTGTCGAGAATCAGAACTGGGAACATGTAGAGTTTCTCAACCGTTTTTTACTTCCAAACTGCCATATCTCGCGAATGGATTGACGAATTCAAATAATTTCTATTGCATCTGAAAGTAGATACTAGCCCGATTGCAACGGTATGTGTACTTTTCCCCTAGGCCATTCTAGTTATTCGTTTCGAGCATCAGAACTGCGAAAATTTTGAGTTTCTCAAACGTTTCTTACCTTCAAATGGACATATCTCGCGAAGGGATTGACTAATCCTCAAAATTTCTGTTGCATCTGAAAGTAGAAACTCGCCCGATTACAACGGTATGTGTACTGTTACCCTAGGCCATTCTAGTTATTCGTTTCGAGCATCAGAACTGCAAAAATTTTGAGTTTCTCCAGCGTTTCTTACCTTCAAACTGCCATATCTCGCGAACGGATTGACCAACCCGCAAAATTTCTGTTGCATCTGAAAGTAGAAACTCGCCCGATTACAACGGTATGTGTACTTTTCCCCTAAGCGATTCTACTTATTCGTTTCGAGCATCAGAAGTGCGAAAATTTTGAGTTTCTCAACCGTTTCTTCCTTCCAAACTGTCATATCTCGCGAACGGATTGACGATTCCGCAAAATTTCTGTTGCATCTGAAAGTAGAATCTCGCCCGATTACAACGGTATGCGTACATTTCCACTAGGTGGTTCTAGTTATTCGTGTCGAGAATCAGAACTGCGAAAATGTTGAGTATCTCAACCGTTTTTATCCTCCAAACTGCCATATCTCGCGAACGGATTGACAAATCCGAAAAATTTCTGTTGTATCTGAAAGTAGAAACTCGCCCGATACAACGTTATGTGTACTTTTCCCCTAGGCCGTTCTAGTCATTCGTTTCGAGCATCAGAACTGCGAAAATTTTGAGTTTCTCAAGCGTTTCTTACATCCAAACTGCCATATCTCGCGAACGGATTGACCAATCCGCATAATTTCTGTTGCATCTAAATGTAAAAACTAGCCCGTTTACAACCGTATGTGTACTTTTCCCCTAGGCCGTTCTAGTTATTCTTTTCGAGCATCAGAACTGCGAAAATTTTGAGTTTCTCAAGCGTTTCTTACCTTCAAATGGCCACATCTCGCGAATGGATTGACTAATCCGCAAAATTTCCGTTGCATCTGAATGTAGAAACTTGCCCGTTTACAACTGTATGTGTACTTTTCCCCTAGGACGTCCTAATTAAACGTTTCGAGCATCAGAACTGTGAAAATTTTGAGTTTCTCAAGCGTTTCTTACCTCCAGACTGCCATATCTCGTGAACGAATTGACCAATCCGCAAAATTTCTGTTGCATCTGAAAGTAGAAACTCGCCCGATTACAACGGTATGTGTACTTTTCCCCTAGGCCATTCTAGGTATTCGTTTCGAGCATCAGAACTGTGAAAATTTTGAGTTTCTCAAGCGTTTCTTACATTCAAATGGCCACATCTCGCGAATGGATTGACTAATCCGCAAAATTTCTGTTGCATCTGAATGTAGAAACTTGCCCGTTTACAACTGTATGTGTACTCTTCCCCTAGGCCGTTCTAGTTATTCTTTTCGAGCATCAGAACTGCGAAAATTTTGAGTTTCTCAAGCGTTTCTTACCTCCAAACTGCCATATCTCGCGAACGGATTGACCAATCCGCAAAATTTCTGTTGCATCTGAAAGTAGAAACTCGCCCGATACAACGGTATGTGTACTCTTCCCCTAGGCCGTTCTAGTTATTCGTTTCGAGCATCAGAACTGCGAAAATTTTGAGTTTCTCAAGCGTTTCTTACATTCAAACTGCCGTATCTCGCGAACGGATTGACCATCCCGCAAAATTTCTGTTGCATGTGAAAGTAGAAACTCGCCCGATTACAACGGTATGTGTACTTTTCCTCTAGCCCGTTCTAGTTAATCCTTTCCAGCATCAGAACTGTGAAAATTTTGAGTTCCTCAAGCGTTTCTTACCTCCAGACTGCCATATCTCGCGAACGAATTGACCAATCCGCAAAATTTCTATTGCATCTGAATGAAGAATCTCGCCCGATTACAATGGTTTGTGTACTCTTCCCCTAGGCCGTTCTAGTTATTTGTTTCGAGCATCAGAACTGCGAAAATTTTGAGTTCCTCAAACGTTTCTTACATTCTAACTGCCATATCTCGCGAACGGATTTACCAATCCGCAGAATTTCTGTTGCATCTGAAAGTAGAAACTCGCCCGATTACAACGGTATGTGTACTTTTCCCCTAGGCCATTCTAGGTATTCGTTTCGAGCACCAGAACTGTGAAAATTTTGTGTTTCTCAAGCGTTTCTTACCTCCAAACTGCCATATCTCGCGAACGGATTGACCAATCCGCAAAATTTCTGTTTCATCTGAAAGTAGAAACTCGCCCGATACAACGGTATGTGTACTTTTCCCCTAGGCCGTTCTAGTTATTCGTTTCGAGCATCAGAACTGCGAAAATTTTGAGTTTCTCAAGCGTTTCTTACCTCCAAACTGCCATATCTCGCGAACGGATTGACCAATCCGTAAAATTTCTGTTGCATCTGAAAGTAGAAACTCGCCCGATACAACGGTATGTGTACTTTTCCCCTAGGCCGGTCTAGTTATTCGTTTCGAGCATCAGAAATGCGAAAATTTTGAGTTTCTCAAGCGTTTCTTACCTTCAAACTGCCATATCTCGGGAACGGATTGACCATCCCGCAAAATTTCTGTTGCATCTGAAAGTAGAAACTCGCCCGATTACAACGGTATGTGTACTTTTCCTCTAGCCCGTTCTAGTTAATCCATTCGAGCATCAGAACTGTGAAAATGTTGAGTTTCTCAAGCGTTTCTTACCTCCAGACTGCCATATCTCGCGAACGAATTGACCAATCCGCAAAATTTCTATTGCATCTGAATGGAGAAACTCGCCCGATTACAATGGTTTGTGTACTCTTCCCCTAGACCGTTCTAGTTATTTGTTTCGAGCATCAGAACTGCGAAAATTTAGAGTTCCTCAAGCGTTTCTTACATTCTAACTGCCATATCTCGCGAACGGATTTACCAATCCGCAGAATTTCTGTTGCATCTGAAAGTAGAAACTCGCCCGATTACAACTGTATGTGTACTTTTCCCCTAGGCCATTCTAGGTATTCGTTTCGAGCATCAGAACTGTGAAAATTTTGAGTTTCTCAAGCGTTTCTTACATCCAAACTGCCATATCTCGCGAACGGATTGACCAATCCGCATAATTTCTGTTGCATCGAAATGTAAAAACTAGCCCGATTACAACGGTATGTGTACTTTTCCCCTAGGCCGTTCTAGTTATTCTTTTCGAGCATCAGAACTGCGAAAATTTTGAGTTTCTCAAGCGTTTCTTACCTTCAAATGGCCATATCTCGCGAATGGATTGACTAATCCGCAAAATTTCTGTTGCATCTGAAAGTAGAAACTCGCCCGATTACAACGGTATGTGTACTTTTCCCCTAGGCCGTTCTAGTTATTCGTTTCGAGCATCAGAACTGCGAAAATTTTGAGTTTCTCAAGCGTTTCTTTCCTTCAAACTGCCATATCTCGCGAACGGATTGACCATCCCGCAAAATTTCTGTTGCATCTGAAAGTAGAAACTCGCCCGATTACAACGGTATGTGTACTTTTCCTCTAGCCCGTTCTAGTTAATCCTTTCGAGCATCAGAACTGTGAAAATTTTGAGTTTCTCAAGCGTTTCTTACCTCCAGACTGCCATATCTCGCGAACGAATTGACCAATCCGCAAAATTTCTATTGCTTCTGAATGAAGAAACTCGCCCGATTACAATGGTTTGTGTACTCTTCCCCTAGGCCGTTCTAGTTATTTGTTTCGAGCATCAGAACTGCGAAAATTTTGAGTTCCTCAAGCGTTTCTTACATTCTAACTGCCATATCTCGCGAACGGATTTACCAATCCGCAGAATATCTGTTGCATCTGAAAGTAGAAACTCGCCCGATTACAACTGTATGTGTACTTTTCCCCTAGGCCATTCTAGGTATTCGTTTCGAGCATCAGAACTGTGAAAATTTTGAGTTTCTCAAGCGTTTCTTACCTCCAGACTGCCATATCTCGTGAACGAATTGACCAATCCGCAAAATTTCTGTTGCATCTGAAAGTAGAAACTCGCCCGATTACAACGGTATGTGTACTTTTCCCCTAGGCCATTCTAGGTATTCGTTTCGAGCATCAGAACTGTGAAAATTTTGAGTTTCTCAAGCGTTTCTTACATTCAAATGGCCACATCTCGCGAATGGATTGACTAATCCGCAAAATTTCTGTTGCATCTGAATGTAGAAACTTGCCCGTTTACAACTGTATGTGTACTCTTCCCCTAGGCCGTTCTAGTTATTCTTTTCGAGCATCAGAACTGCGAAAATTTTGAGTTTCTCAAGCGTTTCTTACCTCCAAACTGCCATATCTCGCGAACGGATTGACCAATCCGCAAAATTTCTGTTGCATCTGAAAGTAGAAACTCGCCCGATACAACGGTATGTGTACTCTTCCCCTAGGCCGTTCTAGTTATTCGTTTCGAGCATCAGAACTGCGAAAATTTTGAGTTTCTCAAGCGTTTCTTACATTCAAACTGCCGTATCTCGCGAACGGATTGACCATCCCGCAAAATTTCTGTTGCATGTGAAAGTAGAAACTCGCCCGATTACAACGGTATGTGTACTTTTCCTCTAGCCCGTTCTAGTTAATCCTTTCCAGCATCAGAACTGTGAAAATTTTGAGTTCCTCAAGCGTTTCTTACCTCCAGACTGCCATATCTCGCGAACGTATTGACCAATCCGCAAAATTTCTATTGCATCTGAATGAAGAATCTCGCCCGATTACAATGGTTTGTGTACTCTTCCCCTAGGCCGTTCTAGTTATTTATTTCGAGCCTCAGAACTGCGAAAATTTTGAGTTCCTCAAACGTTTCTTACATTCTAACTGCCATATCTCGCGAACGGATTTACCAATCCGCAGAATTTCTGTTGCATCTGAAAGTAGAAACTCGCCCGATTACAACGGTATGTGTACTTTTCCCCTAGGCCATTCTAGGTATTCGTTTCGAGCACCAGAACTGTGAAAATTTTGTGTTTCTTAAGCGTTTCTTACCTCCAAACTGCCATATCTCGCGAACGGATTGACCAATCCGCAAAATTTCTGTTGCATCTGAAAGTAGAAACTCGCCCGATACAACGGTATGTGTACTTTTCCCCTAGGCCGGTCTAGTTATTCGTTTCGAGCATCAGAAATGCGAAAATTTTGAGTTTCTCAAGCGTTTCTTACCTTCAAACTGCCATATCTCGGGAACGGATTGACCATCCCGCAAAATTTCTGTTGCATCTGAAAGTAGAAACTCGCCCGATTACAACGGTATGTGTACTTTTCCTCTAGCACGTTCTAGTTAATCCTTTCGAGCATCAGAACTGTGAAAATGTTGAGTTTCTCAAGCGTTTCTTACCTCCAGACTGCCATATCTCGCGAACGAATTGACCAATCCGCAAAATTTCTATTGCATCTGAATGGAGAAACTCGCCCGATTACAATGGTTTGTGTACTCTTCCCCTAGACCGTTCTAGTTATTTGTTTCGAGCATCAGAACTGCGAAAATTTAGAGTTCCTCAAGCGTTTCTTACATTCTAACTGCCATATCTCGCGAACGGATTTACCAATCCGCAGAATTTCTGTTGCATCTGAAAGTAGAAACTCGCCCGATTACAACTGTATGTGTACTTTTCCCCTAGGCCATTCTAGGTATTCGTTTCGAGCATCAGAACTGTGAAAATTTTGAGTTTCTCAAGCGTTTCTTACATCCAAACTGCCATATCTCGCGAACGGATTGACCAATCCGCATAATTTCTGTTGCATCGAAATGTAAAAACTAGCCCGATTACAACGGTATGTGTACTTTTCCCCTAGGCCGTTCTAGTTATTCTTTTCGAGCATCAGAACTGCGAAAATTTTGAGTTTCTCAAACGTTTCTTACCTTCAAATGGCCATATCTCGCGAATGGATTGACTAATCCGCAAAATTTCTGTTGCATCTGAAAGTAGAAACTCGCCCGATTACAACGGTATGTGTACTTTTCCCCTAGGCCGTTCTAGTTATTCGTTTCGAGCATCAGAACTGCGAAAATTTTGAGTTTCTCAAGCGATTTTTACCTCCAAACTGCCATATCTCGCGAACGAATTGACCAATCCGCAAAATTTCTATTGCATCTGAATGTAGAAACTCGCCCGATTACAATTGTTTATGTACTTTTCCCCTAGGCCGTTCTAGTTGTTTGTTTCGAGCATCAGAACTGCGAAAATTTTGAGTTCCTCAAGCGTTTCTTACATTCTAACTGCCATATCTCGCGAACGGATTTACCAATCCGCAGAATTTCTGTTGCATCTGAAAGTAGAAACTTGCCCGATTACAACTGTATGTGTACTTTTCCCCTAGGCCATTCTAGGTATTCGTTTCGAGCATCTGAACTGTGAAAATTTTGAGTTTCTCAAGCGTTTCTTACATCCAAACTGCCATATCTCGCGAACAGATTGACCAATCCGCATAATTTCTGTTGCATCTGAATGTAAAAACTAGCCCGATTACAACGGTATGTGTACTTTTCCCCTAGGCCGTTCTAGTTATTCTTTTCGAGCATCAGAACTGCGAAAATTTTGAGTTTCTCAAGCGTTTCTTACCTTCAAATGGCCATATCTCGCGAATGGATTGACTAATCCGCAAAATTTCTGTTGCATCTGAAAGTAGAAACTCGCCCGATTACAACGGTATGTGTACTTTTCCCCTAGGCCGTTCTAGTCATTCGTTTCGAGCATCAGAACTGCGAAAATTTTGAGTTTCTCAAGCGATTCTTACCTCCAAACTGCCATATCTCGCGAACGAATTGACCAATCCGCAAAATTTCTATTGCATCTGAATGTAGAAACTCGCCCGATTACAATGGTTTATGTACTTTTCCCCTAGGCCGTTCTAGTTATTTGTTTCGAGCATCAGAACTGCGAAAATTTTGAGTTTCTCAAGCGTTTCTTAGATCCAAACTGCCATATCTCGCGAACGGATTGACCAATCCGCATAATTTCTGTTGCATCTGAATGTAAAAACTAGCCCGATTACAACGGTATGTGTACTTTTCCCCTAGGCCGTTCTAGTTATTCTTTTCGAGCATCAAAACTGCGAAAATTTTGAGTTTCTCAAGCGTTTCTTACCTCCAAACTGCCATATCTCGCGAACGGATTGACCAATCCGCAAAATTTCTGTTGCATCTGAAAGTAGAAACTCGCCCGATACAACGGTATGTGTACTTTTCCCCTAGGCCGTTCTTGTTATTCGTTTCGAGCATCAGAACTGCGAAAATTTTGAGTTTCTCAAGCGTTTCTTACCTTCAAATGGCCATATCTCGCGAATGGATTGACTAATCCGCAAAATTTCTGTTGCATCTGAAAGTAGAAACTCGCCCGATTACAACGGTATGTGTACTTTTCCCCTAGGCCGTTCTAGTTAATCGTTTCGAGCATCAGAACTGCGAAAATTTTGAGTTTCTCAAGCGTTTCTTACCTCCAGACTGCCATATCTCGCGAACGAATTGACCAATCCGCAAAATTTCTGTTGCATCTGAAAGTAGAAACTCGCCCGATTACAAGGGTATGTGTTCTTTTCCCCGAGGCCATTCTAGTTATTCGTTTCGAGCATCAGGACTGTGAAAATTTTGAGTTTCTCAAGCGTTTCTTACATCCAAACTGCCATATCTCGCGAACGGATTGACCTATCCGCCTAATTTCTGTTGCATCTTAATGTAAAAACTAGCCCGATTACAACGGTATGTGTACTTTTCCCCTAGGCAGTTCTAGTTATTCGTTTCGAGCATCAGGACTGTGAAAATTTGGAGTTTCTCAAGCGTTTCTTACCTCCAAACTGACATATCTCGCGAACGGATTGACGAATACGAATAATTTCTGTTGCATTTGAAAGTACAAACTCGCCCGATTACAACGGTGTGTGTACTTTTCCCCTAGGCCATTCTAGTTATTCGTTTCGAGCATCAGACTGCGAAAATGTTGAGTTTCCCAACCGTTTCTTAAATCAAATCTGCCATATCTCGCGAACGGATTGACCAATCCGCAAAATTTCTGTTGCATCTGAAAGTAGAAACTCGCCCGATTACAACGTTATGTGTACTTTTCCCCCAGGACGTTCTAATTAAACGTTTCGAGCATCAGAACTGTGAAAATTTTGAGTTTCTCAAGCGTTTCTTACCTCCAGACTGCCATATCTCGTGAACGAATTGACCAATCCGCAAAATTTCTGTTGCATCGGAAAGCAGAAACTCGCCCGATTACAACGGTATGTGTACTTTTCCCCTAGGCCGTTCTAGTTATTTGTTTCGAGCATCAGAACTGCGAAAATTTTGAGTTTCTCAAGCGTTTCTTAGATCCAAACTGCCATATCTCGCGAACGGATTGACCAATCCGCATAATTTCTGTTGCATCTGAATGTAAAAACTAGCCCGATTACAACGGTATGTGTACTTTTCCCCTAGGCCGTTCTAGTTATTCTTTTCGAGCATCAAAACTGCGAAAATTTTGAGTTTCTCAAGCGTTTCTTACCTCCAAACTGCCATATCTCGCGAACGGATTGACCAATCCGCAAAATTTCTGTTGCATCTGAAAGTAGAAACTCGCCCGATACAACGGTATGTGTACTTTTCCCCTAGGCCGTTCTTGTTATTCGTTTCGAGCATCAGAACTGCGAAAATTTTGAGTTTCTCAAGCGTTTCTTACCTTCAAATGGCCATATCTCGCGAATGGATTGACTAATCCGCAAAATTTCTGTTGCATCAGAAAGTAGAAACTCGCCCGATTACAACGGTATGTGTACTTTTCCCCTAGGCCGTTCTAGTTATTCGTTTCGAGCATCAGAACTGCGAAAATTTTGAGTTTCTCAAGCGTTTCTTACCTTCAAATGGCCATATCTCGCGAATGGATTGACTAATCCGCAAAATTTCTGTTGCATCTGAAAGTAGAAACTCGCCCGATTACAACGGTATGTGTACTTTTCCCCTAGGCCGTTCTAGTTAATCGTTTCGAGCATCAGAACTGCGAAAATTTTGAGTTTCTCAAGCGTTTCTTACCTCCAGACTGCCATATCTCGCGAACGAATTGACCAATCCGCAAAATTTCTGTTGCATCTGAAAGTAGAAACTCGCCCGATTACAAGGGTATGTGTTCTTTTCCCCGAGGCCATTCTAGTTATTCGTTTCGAGCATCAGGACTGTGAAAATTTTGAGTTTCTCAAGCGTTTCTTACATCCAAACTGCCATATCTCGCGAACGGATTGACCAATCCGCCTAATTTCTGTTGCATCTTAATGTAAAAACTAGCCCGATTACAACGGTATGTGTACTTTTCCCCTAGGCAGTTCTAGTTATTCGTTTCGAGCATCAGGACTGTGAAAATTTGGAGTTTCTCAAGCGTTTCTTACCTCCAAACTGACATATCTCGCGAACGGATTGACGAATACGAATAATTTCTGTTGCATTTGAAAGTACAAACTCGCCCGATTACAACGGTGTGTGTACTTTTCCCCTAGGCCATTCTAGTTATTCGTTTCGAGCATCAGACTGCGAAAATGTTGAGTTTCCCAACCGTTTCTTAAATCAAATCTGCCATATCTCGCGAACGGATTGACCAATCCGCAAAATTTCTGTTGCATCTGAAAGTAGAAACTCGCCCGATTACAACGTTATGTGTACTTTTCCCCCAGGACGTTCTAATTAAACGTTTCGAGCATCAGAACTGTGAAAATTTTGAGTTTCTCAAGCGTTTCTTACCTCCAGACTGCCATATCTCGTGAACGAATTGACCAATCCGCAAAATTTCTGTTGCATCGGAAAGCAGAAACTCGCCCGATTACAACGGTATGTGTACTTTTCCCCTAGGCCATTCTAGGTATTCGTTTCGAGCATCAGAACTGTGAAAATTTTGAGTTTCTCAAGCGTTTCTTACATCCAAACTGCCATATTTCGCGAACGGATTGACCAATCCGCATAATTTCTGTTGCATCTGAATGTAAAAACTAGCCCGATTACAACGGTATGTGTACTTTTCCCCTATGCCGTTCTAGTTATTCGTTTCGAGCATCAGACTGCGAAAATGTTGAGTTTCTCAACCGTTTCTTACCTCAAAACTGCCATATCTCGCGAACCGATTGACCATCCCGCAAAATTTCTGTTGCATCTGAAAGTAGAAACTCGCCCGATTACAACGGTATGTGTACCTTTCCTCTGGGCCATTCTAGTTATTCGTTTCGAGCATCAGAACCGTTAAAATTTTGAGTTTCTCAAACGTTCCTCACCACCAAACTGCCATATCTCGCGAACGGATTGACAAATCCGCAAAATTTCTGTTGCATCTGAAAGTAGAAACTCGCCCGATTACAACGGTATGTGTACTTTTCCCCTAGCCCGTTCTAGTTAATCCTTTCGAGCATCAGAACTGTGAAAATTTTGAGTTTCTCAAGCGTTTCTTACATCCAAACTGCCATATCTCGCGAACAGATTGACCAATCCGCATAATTTCTGTTGCATCTGAATGTAAAAACTAGCCCGATTACAACGGTATGTGTACTTTTCCCCTAGGCCGTTCTAGTTATTCTTTTCGAGCATCAGAACTGCGAAAATTTTGAGTTTCTCAAGCGTTTCTTACCTTCAAATGGCCATATCTCGCGAATGGATTGACTAATCCGCAAAATTTCTGTTGCATCTGAAAGTAGAAACTCGCCCGATTACAACGGTATGTGTACTTTTCCCCTAGGCCGTTCTAGTTATTCGTTTCGAGCATCAGAACTGCGAAAATTTTGAGTTTCTCAAGCGATTCTTACCTCCAAACTGCCATATCTCGCGAACGAATTGACCAATCCGCAAAATTTCTATTGCATCTGAATGTAGAAACTCGCCCGATTACAATGGTTTATGTACTTTTCCCCTAGGCCGTTCTAGTTATTTGTTTCGAGCATCAGAACTGCGAAAATTTTGAGTTTCTCAAGCGTTTCTTACATCCAAACTGCCATATCTCGCGAACGGATTGACCAATCCGCATAATTTCTGTTGCATCTGAATGTAAAAACTAGCCCGATTACAACGGTATGTGTACTTTTCCCCTAGGCCGTTCTAGTTATTCGTTTCGAGCATCAGAACTGCGAAAATTTTGAGTTTCTCAAGCGTTTCTTACCTTCAAATGGCCATATCTCGCGAATGGATTGACTAATCCGCAAAATTTCTGTTGCATCAGAAAGTAGAAACTCGCCCGATTACAACGGTATGTGTACTTTTCCCCTAGGCCGTTCTAGTTATTCGTTTCGAGCATCAGGACTGTGAAAATTTTGAGTTTCTCAAGCGTTTCTCACATCCAAACTGCCATATCTCGCGAACGGATTGACCAATCCGCCTAATTTCTGTTGCATCTGAATGTAAAAACTAGCCCGATTACAACGGTATGTGTACTTTTCCCCTAGGCAGTTCTAGTTATTCGTTTCGAGCATCAGGACTGTGAAAAATTGGAGTTTCTCAAGCGTTTCTTACTTCCAAACTGACATATCTCGCGAACGGATTGACGAATCCGAATAATTTCTGTTGCATTTGAAAGTACAAACTCGCCCGATTACAACGGTGTGTGTACTTTTCCCCTAGGCCATTCTAGTTATTCGTTTCGAGCATCAGACTGCGAAAATGTTGAGTTTCCCAACCGTTTCTTAAATCAAATCTGCCATATCTCGCGAACGGATTGACCAATCCGCAAAATTTCTGTTGCATCTGAAAGTAGAAACTCGCCCGATTACAACGTTATGTGTACTTTTCCCCCAGGACGTTCTAATTAAACGTTTCGAGCATCAGAACTGTGAAAATTTTGAGTTTCTCAAGCGTTTCTTACCTCCAGACTGCCATATCTCGTGAACGAATTGACCAATCCGCAAAATTTCTGTTGCATCGGAAAGCAGAAACTCGCCCGATTACAACGGTATGTGTACTTTTCCCCTAGGCCATTCTAGGTATTCGTTTCGAGCATCAGAACTGTGAAAATTTTGAGTTTCTCAAGCGTTTCTTACATCCAAACTGCCATATTTCGCGAACGGATTGACCACTCCGCATAATTTCTGTTGCATCTGAATGTAAAAACTAGCCCGATTACAACGGTATGTGTACTTTTCCCCTATGCCGTTCTAGTTATTCGTTTCGAGCATCAGACTGCGAAAATGTTGAGTTTCTCAACCGTTTCTTACCTCAAAACTGCCATATCTCGCGAACCGATTGACCATCCCGCAAAATTTCTGTTGCATCTGAAAGTAGAAACTCGCCCGATTACAACGGTATGTGTACCTTTCCTCTGGGCCATTCTAGTTATTCGTTTCGAGCATCAGAACTGTTAAAATTTTGAGTTTCTCAAACGTTCCTCACCACCAAACTGCCATATCTCGCGAACGGATTGACAAATCCGCAAAATTTCTGTTGCATCTGAAAGTAGAAACTCGCCCGATTACAACGGTATGTGTACTTTTCCCCTAGCCCGTTCTAGTTAATCCTTTCGAGCATCAGAACTGTGAAAATTTTGAGTTTCTCAAGCGTTTCTTACCTCCAAACTGCCATATCTCGCGAACGGATTGAGCAATCCGCAAAATTTCTGTTGCATCTGAAAGCAGAAACTCGCCCGTTTGCAACGGTATGTGTACTTTTCCCCTAGGCCATTCTAGTTATTCGTTTCGAGCATCAGAACTGTGAAAATTTATAGTTTCTCAAGCGTTTCTTACCTTCAAACTGCCATATCTCGCGAACGGATTGATCATCCCGCAAAATTTCAGTTGCATCTGAAAGTAGAAACTCGCCCGAATACAGCGGTATGTGTACTTTTCCCCTAGCCCATTCTAGTTATTCGTTTCGAGCATCAGAACTGTGAAAATTTTTAGTTTCTCAAGCGTTTCTTACCTCCAGACTGCCATATCTCGCGAATGAATTGACCAAACCGCAAAATTTCTGTTGCTTCTGAAAGTAGAAACTCGCCCGATTACAACGGTATGTGTACTTTTCCCCTAGGCCATTCTAGGTATTCGTTTCGAGCATCAGAACTGTGAAAATTTTGAGTTTCTCAAGCGTTTCTTACATCCAAACTGCCATATTTCGCGAACGGATTGACCAATCCGCATAATTTCTGTTGCATCTGAATGTAAAAACTAGCCCGATTACAACGGTATGTGTACTTTTCCCCTATGCCGTTCTAGTTATTCGTTTTGAGCATCAGACTGCGAAAATGTTGAGTTTCTCAACCGTTTCTTACCTCAAAACTGCCATATCTCGCGAACCGATTGACCATCCCGCAAAATTTCTGTTGCATCTGAAAGTAGAAACTCGCCCGATTACAACGGTATGTGTACCTTTCCTCTGGGCCATTCTAGTTATTCGTTTCGAGCATCAGAACCGTTAAAATTTTGAGTTTCTCAAACGTTCCTCACCACCAAACTGCCATATCTCGCGAACGGATTGACAAATCCGCAAAATTTCTGTTGCATCTGAAAGTAGAAACTCGCCCGATTACAACGGTATGTGTACTTTTCCCCTAGCCCGTTCTAGTTAATCCTTTCGAGCATCAGAACTGTGAAAATTTTGAGTTTCTCAAGCGTTTCTTACATCCAAACTGCCATATCTCGCGAACAGATTGACCAATCCGCATAATTTCTGTTGCATCTGAATGTAAAAACTAGCCCGATTACAACGGTATGTGTACTTTTCCCCTAGGCCGTTCTAGTTATTCTTTTCGAGCATCAGAACTGCGAAAATTTTGAGTTTCTCAAGCGTTTCTTACCTTCAAATGGCCATATCTCGCGAATGGATTGACTAATCCGCAAAATTTCTGTTGCATCTGAAAGTAGAAACTCGCCCGATTACAACGGTATGTGTACTTTTCCCCTAGGCCGTTCTAGTTATTCGTTTCGAGCATCAGAACTGCGAAAATTTTGAGTTTCTCAAGCGATTCTTACCTCCAAACTGCCATATCTCGCGAACGAATTGACCAATCCGCAAAATTTCTATTGCATCTGAATGTAGAAACTCGCCCGATTACAATGGTTTATGTACTTTTCCCCTAGGCCGTTCTAGTTATTTGTTTCGAGCATCAGAACTGCGAAAATTTTGAGTTTCTCAAGCGTTTCTTACCTCCAAACTGACATATCTCGCGAACGGATTGACGAATCCGAATAATTTCTGTTGCATTTGAAAGTACAAACTCGCCCGATTACAACGGTGTGTGTACTTTTCCCCTAGCCCGTTCTAGTTAATCCTTTCGAGCATCAGAACTGTGAAAATGTTGAGTTTCTCAAGCGTTTCTTACCTCCAAACTGCCATATCTCGCGAACGGATTGAGCAATCCGCAAAATTTCTGTTGCATCTGAAAGCAGAAACTCGCCCGTTTGCAACGGTATGTGTACTTTTCCCCTAGGCCATTCTAGTTATTCGTTTCGAGCATCAGAACTGTGAAAATTTATAGTTTCTCAAGCGTTTCTTACCTTCAAACTGCCATATCTCGCGAACGGATTGATCATCCCGCAAAATTTCAGTTGCATCTGAAAGTAGAAACTCGCCCGAATACAGCGGTATGTGTACTTTTCCCCTAGCCCATTCTAGTTATTCGTTTCGAGCATCAGAACTGTGAAAATTTTTAGTTTCTCAAGCGTTTCTTACCTCCAGACTGCCATATCTCGCGAATGAATTGACCAAACCGCAAAATTTCTGTTGCTTCTGAAAGTAAAAACTCGCCCGATTACAACGGTATGTGTGCCTTTCCCCTAGGCCGTTCCAGTTATCCGTTTCGAGCATCAGAACTGTGCAAATTTTTAGTTTCTCAAGCGTTTCTTACCGCCAGACTGCCATATCTCGCGAACGAATTGACCAATCCGCAAAATTTCTGTTGCATCTGAAAGTAGAAACTCGCCCGACTACAACGGTGTGTGTACTTTTCCCCTAGCCCGTTCTAATTAATCGTTTGGAGCATCAGAACTGTGAAAATTTTGAGTTTCTCAAGCGTTTCTTACCTCCAAACTGCCATATCGCGCGAACGGATTGAGCAATCCGCAAAATTTCTGTTGCATCTGAAAGCAGAAACTCGCCCGTTTACAACGGTATGTGTACTTTTCCCCTAGGCCACTCTAGTTATTCGTTTCGATCATCAGAACTGTGAAAATTTATAGTTTCTCAAGCGTTTCTTACCTTCAAACTGCCATATCTCGCGAACGGATTGATCATCCCGCAAAATTTCAGTTGCATCTGAAAGTAGAAACTCGCCCGAATACAGCGGTATGTGTACTTTTCCCCTAGCCCATTCTAGTTATTCGTTTCGAGCATCAGAACTGTGAAAATTTTTAGTTTCTCAAGCGTTTCTTACCTCCAGACTGCCATATCTCGCGAATGAATTGACCAAACCGCAAAATTTCTGTTGCTTCTGAAAGTAAAAACTCGCCCGATTACAACGGTATGTGTGCCTTTCCCCTAGGCCGTTCCAGTTATCCGTTTCGAGCATCAGAACTGTGCAAATTTTTAGTTTCTCAAGCGTTTCTTACCGCCAGACTGCCATATCTCGCGAACGAATTGACCAATCCGCAAAATTTCTGTTGCATCTGAAAGTAGAAACTCGCCCGACTACAACGGTGTGTGTACTTTTCCCCTAGCCCGTTCTAATTAATCGTTTGGAGCATCAGAACTGTGAAAATTTTGAGTTTCTCAAGCGTTTCTTACCTCCAAACTGCCATATCGCGCGAACGGATTGAGCAATCCGCAAAATTTCTGTTGCATCTGAAAGCAGAAACTCGCCCGTTTACAACGGTATGTGTACTTTTCCCCTAGGCCATTCTAGTTATTCGTTTCGATCATCAGAACTGTGAAAATTTATAGTTTCTCAAGCGTTTCTTACCTTCAAACTGCCATATCTCGCGAACGGATTGATCATCCCGCAAAATTTCAGTTGCATCTGAAAGTAGAAACTCGCCCGAATACAGCGGTATGTGTACTTTTCCCCTAGCCCATTCTAGTTATTCGTTTCGAGCATCAGAACTGTGAAAATTTTTAGTTTCTCAAGCGTTTCTTACCTCCAGACTGCCATATCTCGCGAATGAATTGACCAAACCGCAAAATTTCTGTTGCTTCTGAAAGTAGAAACTCGCCCGATTACAACGGTATGTGTACTTTTCCCCTAGGCCGTTCTGGTTATTCGTTTCGAGCATCAGAACTGCGAAAATTTTGAGTTTCTCAAGCGTTTCTTACATCCAAACTGCCATATCTCGCGAACGGATTAAGCAATCCGCAAAATTTCTGTTGCATCTGAAAGTAGAAACTCGCCCGTTTGCAACGGTATGTGTACTTTTCCCTTAGGCCGTTCTAGTTATTCGTTTCGAGCATCAGAACTGCGAAAATTTTGAGTTTGTCAAGCGTTTCTTACCTTCAAAGTGCCATATCTCGCGAACGGATTGACCATCCCGCAAAATTTCTGTTGCATCTGAAAGTAGAAACTCGCCCGATTACAACGGTATGTGTACTTTTCCCCGAGGCCATTCTAGTTATTCGTTTCGAGCATCAGAACTGTGAAAATTTATAGTTTCTCAAGCGTTTCTTAGCTTCAAACTGCCATATCTCGCGAACGGATTGACCAATCCGCAAAATTTCTGTTGCATCTGAAAGTAGAAACTCGCCCGAATACAACGGTATGTGTACTCTTCCCGTAGGCCGTTCCAGTTATTCGTTCCGAGCATCAGAACTGCGAAAATTTTGAGTTTCTCAAGCGTTTCTTACCTCCAAACTGCCATATCTCGCGAACGGATTGAGCAATCCGCAAAATTTCTGTTGCATCTGAAAGTAGAAACTCGCCCGTTTGCAACGGTATGTGTACTTTTCCCTTAGGCCGTTCTAGTTATTCGTTTCGAGCATCAGAACTGCGAAAATTTTGAGTTTGTCAAGCGTTTCTTACCTTCAAACTGCCATATCTCGCGAACGGATTGACCATCCCGCAAAATTTCTGTTGCATCTGAAAGTAGAAACTCGCCCGAATACAACGGTATGTGTACTCTTCCCCTAGGCCATTCTAGTTATCCGTTTCGAGCATCAGAACTGTGCAAATTTTTAGTTTCTCAAGCGTTTCTTACCTCCAGACTGCCATATCTCGCGAACGAGTTGACCATCCCGCAAAATTTCTGTTGCATCTGAAAGTAGAAACTCGCCCGATTACAACGGTATGTGTACTTTCCCATAGGCCGTTCTAGTTATTCGTTTCGAGCATCAGAACTGTGAAAATTTCGTGTTTCTCAAGCGTTTCTTACTTCCAGACTGCCATATCTCGCGAACGAATTGACCAATCCGCAAAATTTCTGTTGCATCTGACAGTAGAAACTCTCCCGATTACAACGGTATGTATACTTTTCCCCCAGGCCGTTCTAGTTATTCGTTTCGAGCATCAGAACTGTGAAAATTTTGTGTTTCTCAAGCGTTTCTTACCTCCAGACTGCCATATCTCGCGATCGAATTGACCAATCCGCAAAATTTCTGTTGCATCTGAAAGTAGAAACTCTCCCGATTACAACGGTATGTGTACTTTTCCCCTAGGCCGTTCTAGTTATTCGTTTCGAGCATCAGAACTGCGAGAATGTTGAGTTTCTCAAGCGTTTCTAACCTTTAAACTGCCATATCTCGCGAACGGATTGACCAATCCGCAAAATTTCTGTTGCATCTGAAAGTAGAAACTCGCCCGATTACAACGGTATGTGTACTTTTCCCCTAGGCCGTTCTAGTTATTCGTTTCGAGCAGCAGAACTGCGAAAATTTTGAGTTTCTCAAGCGTTTCTTACCTCCAAACTGCCATATCTGGTGAACGGATTGACCAATCCACAAAATTTCTGTTGCCTCTGAAAGTAGAAACTCGCCCGATTACAATGGTATGTGTACTTTTCCCCTAGGCCGTTCTAGTTATTCGTTTCGAGCATGGGAACTGCGAAAATTTTGAGTTTGTCAAGCGTTTCTTACCTTCAAACTGCCATATCTCGCGAACGGATTGACCATCCCGCAAAATTTCTGTTGCATCTGAAAGTAGAAACTCGCCCGATTACAACGGTATGTGTACTTTTCCCCTAGGCCATTCTAGTTATCCGTTTCGAGCATCAGAACTGTGCAAATTTTTACTTTCTCAAGCGTTTCTTACCTCCAGACTGCCATATCTCGCGAACGAATTGACCATCCCGCAAAATTTCTGTTGCATCTGAAAGTAGAAACTCGCCCGATTACAACGGTATGTGTACTTTCCCCTAGGCCGTTCTAGTTATTCGTTTCGAGCATCAGAACTGTGAAAATTTTGTGTTTCTCAAGCGTTTCTTACTTCCAGACTGCCATATCTCGCGAACGAATTGACAAATCCGCAAAATTTCTGTTGCATCTGACAGTAGAAACTCGCCCGATTACAACGGTATGTATACTTTTCCCCCAGGCCGTTCTAGTTATTCGTTTCGAGCATCAGAACTGTGAAAATTTTGTGTTTCTCAAGCGTTTCTTACCTCCAGACTGCCATATCTCGCGATCGAATTGACCAATCCGCAAAATTTCTGTTGCATCTGAAAGTAGAAACTCTCCCGATTACAACGGTATGTGTACTTTTCCCCTAGGCCGTTCTAGTTATTCGTTTCGAGCATCAGAACTGCGAGAATGTTGAGTTTCTCAAGCGTTTCTAACCTTTAAACTGCCATATCTCGCGAACGGATTGACCAATCCGCAAAATTTCTGTTGCATCTGAAAGTAGAAACTCGCCCGATTACAACGGTATGTGTACTTTTCCCCTAGGCCGTTCTAGTTATTCGTTTCGAGCAGCAGAACTGCGAAAATTTTGAGTTTCTCAAGCGTTTCTTACCTCCAAACTGCCATATCTGGTGAACGGATTGACCAATCCACAAAATTTCTGTTGCCTCTGAAAGTAGAAACTCGCCCGATTACAATGGTATGTGTACTTTTCCCCTAGGCCGTTCTAGTTATTCGTTTCGAGCATGGGAACTGCGAAAATTTTGAGTTTGTCAAGCGTTTCTTACCTTCAAACTGCCATATCTCGCGAACGGATTGACCATCCCGCAAAATTTCTGTTGCATCTGAAAGTAGAAACTCGTCCGATTACAACGGTATGTGTACTTTTCCCCTAGGCCGTTCTAGTTATTCGTTTCGAGCAGCAGAACTGCGAAAATTTTGAGTTTCTCAAGCGTTTCTTACCTCCAAACTGCCATATCTGGTGAACGGATTGACCAATCCACAAAATTTCTGTTGCCTCTGAAAGTAGAAACTCGCCCGATTACAATGGTATGTGTACTTTTCCCCTAGGCCGTTCTAGTTATTCGTTTCGAGCATGGGAACTGCGAAAATTTTGAGTTTGTCAAGCGTTTCTTACCTTCAAACTGCCATATCTCGCGAACGGATTGACCATCCCGCAAAATTTCTGTTGCATCTGAAAGTAGAAACTCGTCCGATTACAACGGTATGTGTACTTTTCCCCTAGGCCATTCTAGTTATTCGTTTCGAGCATCAGAACTGCGAAAATTTATAGTTTCTCAAGCGTTTCTTAGCTTCAAACTGCCATATCTCGCGAACGGATTGACCAATCCGCAAAATTTCTGCTGTATCTGAAAGTAGAAACTCGCCCGATTACAACGATATGTATACCTTTCACCAAGGCCTTTCTAGTTATTCGTTCCGAGCATCAGAACTGCGAAAAATTTGAGTTTCTCAAGCGCTTCTTACCTCCAAACTGCCATACCTCGCGAACGGATTGACCAATCCGCGAAATTTCTGTTGCATCTGAAAGTAGAAACTCGCCCGATTACAACGGTATGTGTACCTTTCCCCTTGTCCGTTGTAGTTATTCGTTCCGAGCATCAGAACTGCGAAAATTTTGAGATCTCAAGCGCTTCTTACCTCCAAACTGCTATATCTCGCGAACGAATTGACCAATCCGCAAAATTTCTGTTGCATCTGAAAGTAGAAACTCGCCCGATTACAACGGTATGTATACTTTTCCCCTAGGCCGTTCTAGTTATTCGTTTCGAGCATCAGAACTGTGAAAATTTTGTGTTTCTCAAGCGTTTCTAACCTCCAGACTGCCATATCTCGCGATCGAATTGACCAATCCGCAAAATTTCTGTTGCATCTGAAAGTAGAAACTCGCCCGATTACAACGGTATGTGTACTTTCCCCTAGGCCGTTCTAGTTATTCGTTTCGAATATCAGAACTGTAAACATTTTGTGTTTCTCAAGCGCTTCTTACCTCCAGTCTGCCATATCTCGCGAACGGATTGACCATCCCACAAAATTTCTGTTGCATCTGAAAGTAGAAACTCGCCCGATTACAACGGTATGTGTACTTTTCCCCTAGGCCATTATAGTTATTCGTTTCGAGCATCAGAACTGTGACAATTTATAGTTTCTCAAGCGTTTCTTACCTCCAGACTGCCATATCTCGCGAACGAATTGACTAATCCGCAAAATTTCTGTTGCATCTGAAAGTAGAAACTCGCCCGATTACAACGGTATGTATACTTTTCCCCTAGACCGTTCTAGTTATTCGTTTCGAGCATCAGAACTGCGAAAAATTTGAGTTTCTCAAGCGATTCTTACCTCCAGACTGCCATATCTCGCGAACGAATTGACCGATCCGCAAAATTTCGGTTGCATCTGAAAAGTAGAAACTCGCCCGATTACAATGGTATGTATACTTTTCCCCTAGGCCGTTCTAGTTATTCGTTTCGAGCATCAGAACTGCGAAAAATTTGAGTTTCTCAAGCGCTTCTTACCTCCAAACTGCCATATCTCCCGAACGGATTGACCAATCCGCAAAATTTCTGTTGCATCTGAAAGTAGAAACTCGCCCGATTACAACGATATGTGTACCTTTCACCAAGGCCTTTCTAGTTATTCGTTCCGAGCATCAGAACTGCGAAAAATTTGAGTTTCTCAAGCGCTTCTTACCTCCAAACTGCCATACCTCGCGAACGGATTGACCAATCCGCGAAATTTCTGTTGCATCTGAAAGTAGAAACTCGCCCGATTACAACGGTATGTGTACCTTTTCCCTTGTCCGTTGTAGTTATTCGTTCCGAGCATCAGAACTGCGAAAATTTTGAGATCTCAAGCGCTTCTTACCTCCAAACTGCTATATCTCGCGAACGAATTGACCAATCCGCAAAATTTCTGTTGCATCTGAAAGTAGAAACTCGCCCGATTACAACGGTATGTATACTTTTCCCCTAGGCCGTTCTAGTTATTCGTTTCGAGCATCAGAACTGTGAAAATTTTGTGTTTCTCAAGCGTTTCTAACCTCCAGACTGCCATATCTCGCGATCGAATTGACCAATCCGCAAAATTTCTGTTGCATCTGAAAGTAGAAACTCGCCCGATTACAACGGTATGTGTACTTTCCCCTAGGCCGTTCTAGTTATTCGTTTCGAGCATCAGAACTGTAAACATTTTGTGTTTCTCAAGCGCTTCTTACCTCCAGTCTGCCATATCTCGCGAACGGATTGACCATCCCACAAAATTTCTGTTGCATCTGAAAGTAGAAACTCGCCCGATTACAACGGTATGTGTACTTTTCCCCTAGGCCATTATAGTTATTCGTTTCGAGCATCAGAACTGTGACAATTTATAGTTTCTCAAGCGTTTCTTACCTCCAGACTGCCATATCTCGCGAACGAATTGACTAATCCGCAAAATTTCTGTTGCATCTGAAAGTAGAAACTCGCCCGATTACAACGGTATGTATACTTTTCCCCTAGGCCGTTCTAGTTATTCGTTTCGAGCATCAGAACTGCGAAAAATTTGAGTTTCTCAAGCGCTTCTTATCTCCAAACTGCCATATCTTCCGAACGGATTGACCAATCCGCAAAATTTCTGTTGCATCTGAAAGTAGAAACTCGCCCGATTACAACGATATGTGTACCTTTCACCAAAGCCTTTCTAGTTATTCGTTCCGAGCATCAGAACTGCGAAAAATTTGAGTTTCTCAAGCGCTTCTTACCTCCAAACTGCCATATCTCCCGAACGAATTGACCAATCCGCAAAATTTCTGTTGCATCTGAAAGTAGAAACTCGCCCGATTACAACGGTATGTGTACCTTTCCCCTTGGCCGTTGCAGTTATTCGCTCCGAGCATCAGAACTGCGAAAATTTTGAGATCTCAAGCGCTTCTTACCTCCAAACTGCCATATCTCGCGAACGAATTGACCAATCCGCAAAATTTCTGTTGCATCTGAAAGTAGAAACTCGCCCGATTACAACGGTGTGTATACTTTTCCCCTAAGCCGTTCTAGTTATTCGTTTCGAGCATCAGAACTGTGAAAATTTATAGTTTCTCAAGCGTTTCTTAGCTTCAAACTGCCATATCTCGCGAACGGATTGACCAATCCGCAAAATTTCTGTTGCATCTGAAAGTAGAAACTCGCCCGAATACAACGGTAGGTGTACTTTTCCCCTAGGCCATTCTAGGTATTCGTTTCGAGCATCAGATCTGTGAAAATTTTGAGTTTCTCAAGCGTTTCTTACATCCAAACTGCCATATCTCGCGAACGGATTGACCAATCCGCATAATTTCTGTTGCATCTGAATGTAAAAACTAGCCCGATTACAACGGTATGTGTACTTTTCCCCTAAGCCATTCTAGTTATTCTTTTCGAGCATCAGAACTGCGAAAATTTTGAGTTTCTCAAGCGTTTCTTACCTCCAAACTGCCATATCTCGCGAACGGATTGACCAATCCGCAAAATTTCTGTTGCATCTGAAAGTAGAAACTCGCCCGATACAACGGTATGTGTACTTTTCCCATAGGCCGTTCTAGTTATTCGTTTCGAGCATCAGAACTGCGAAAATTTTGAGTTTCTCAAGCGTTTCTTACCTTCAAATGGCCATATCTCGCGAATGGATTGACTAATCCGCAAAATTTCTGTTGCATCTGAAAGTAGAAACTCGCCCGATTACAACGGTATGTGTACTCTTCCCCTAGGCCGTTCTAGCTATTCGTTTCGAGCATCAGAACTGCGAAAATTTTGAGTTTCTCGAGCGTTTCTTACATTCAAACTGCCATATCTCGCGAACGGATTGACCAATCCGCAAAATTTCTGTTGCATCTGAATGTGGAAACTAGCCCGATTACAACGGTATGTGTACTTTTCCACTAGGCCATTCTAGTTATTCGTTTCGAGCATCAGAACTGTGAAAATTTTGAGTTTCTCAAGCGTTTCTTACCTCCAAACTGCCATATCTCGCGAACGGATTGACCAATCCGCAAAATTTCTGTTGCATCTGAAAGTAGAAACTCGCCCGATACAACGGTATGTGTACTTTTCCCATAGGCCGTTCTAGTTATTCGTTTCGAGCATCAGAACTGCGAAAATTTTGAGTTTCTCAAGCGTTTCTTACCTTCAAATGGCCATATCTCGCGAATGGATTGACTAATCCGCAAAATTTCTGTTGCATCTGAAAGTAAAAACTCGCCCGATTACAACGGTATGTGTACTTTTCCCCTAGGCCGTTCTAGTTAATCGTTTCGAGCATCAGAACTGTGAAAATTTTGAGTTTCTCAAGCGTTTCTTACCTCCAGACTGCCATATCTCGCGAACGAATTGACCAATCCGCAAAATTTCTGTTGCATCTGAAAGTAGAAACGCGCCCGATTACAAGGGTATGTATTCTTTTCCCCGAGGCCATTCTAGTTATTCGTTTCGAGCATCAGGACTGTGAAAATTTTGAGTTTCTCAAGCGTTTCTTACATCCAAACTGCCATATCTCGCGAACGGATTGACCAATCCGCATAATTTCGGTTGCATCTGAATGTAAAAACTAGCCCGATTACAACGGTATGTGTACTTTTCCCCTAGGCCATTCTAGTTATTCGTTTCGAGCATCAGACTGCGAAAATGTTGAGTTTCCCAACCGTTTCTTACATCAAAACTGCCATATCTCGCGAACGGATTGACCAATCCGCAAAATTTCTGTTGCATCTGAAAGTAGAATCTCGCCCGATTACAACGTTATGTGTACTTTTCCCCCAGGACGTTCTAATTAAACGTTTCGAGCATTAGAACTGTGAAAATTTTGAGTTTCTCAAGCGTTTCTTACCTCCAGACTGCCATATCTCGTGAACGAATTGACCAATCCGCAAAATTTCTGTTGCATCGGAAAGCAGAAACTCGCCCGATTACAACGGTATGTGTACTTTTCCCGTAGGCCATTCTAGGTATAAGTTTCGAGCATCAGAACTGTGAAAATTTTGAGTTTCTCAAGCGTTTCTTACATCCAAACTGCCATATCTCGCGAACGGATTGACCAATCCGCATAATTTCTGTTGCATCTGAATGTAAAAACTAGCCCGATTACAACGGTATGTGTACTTTTCCCCTAGGCCGTTCTAGTTATTCGTTTCGAGCATCAGACTGCGAAAATGTTGAGTTTCTCAACCGTTTCTTACCTCAAAACTGCCATATCTCGCGAACCGATTGACCATCCCGCAAAATTTCTGTTGCATCTGAAAGTAGAAACTCGCCCGATTACAACGGTATGTGTACTTTTCCTCTAGGCCATTCTAGTTATTCGTTTCGAGCATCAGAACTGTTAAAATTTTGAGTTTCTCAAACGTTCCTTACCTCCAAACTGCCATATCTCGCGAACAGATTGACAAATCCGCAAAATTTCTGTTGCATCTGAAAGTAGAAACTCGCCCGATTACAACGGTATGTGTACTTTTCCCCTAGCCCGTTCTAGTTAATCCTGTCGAGCATCAGAACTGTGAAAATTTTGAGTTTCTCAAGCGTTTCTTACCTCCAAACTGCCATATCTCGCGAACGGATTGAGCAATCCGCAAAATTTCTGTTGCATCTGAAAGCAGAAACTCGCCCGTTTGCAACGGTATGTGTACCTTTCCCCTAGGCCATTCTAGTTATTCGTTTCGAGCATCAGAACTGTGAAAATTTTTAGTTTCTCAAGCGTTTCTTACCTCCAGACTGCCATATCTCGCGAATGAATTGACCAAACCGCAAAATTTCTGTTGCTTCTGAAAGTAGAAACCCGCCCGATTACAACGGTATGTGTGCCTTTCCCCTAGGCCGTTCCAGTTATTCGTTCCGAGCATCAGAACTGCGAAAATTTTCAGTTTCTCAAGCGTTTCTTACCTCCAAACTGCCATATCTCGTGAACGGATTGAGCAATCCGCAAAATTTCCGTTGCATCTGAAAGTAGAAACTCGCCCGTTTGCAACGGTATGTGTACTTTTCCCTTAGGCCGTTCTAGTTATTCGTTTCGAGCATCAGAACTGCGAAAATTTTGAGTTTGTCAAGCGTTTCTTACCTTCAAACTGCCATATCTCGCGAACGGATTGACCATCCCGCAAAATTTCTGTTGCATCTGAAAGTAGAAACTCGCCCGACTACAACGGTGTGTGTACTTTTCCCCTAGCCCGTTCTAATTAATCGTTTCGAGCATCAGAACTGTGAAAATTTTGAGTTTCTCAAGCGTTTCTTACCTCCAAACTGCCATATCTCGCGAACGGATTGACCAATCCGCAAAATTTCTGCTGTATCTGAAAGTAGAAACTCGCCCGATTACAACGGTATGTGTACTTTTCCCCTAGGCCGTTATAGTTATTCGTTTCGAGCATCAGAACTGCGAAAATTTTGAGTTTCTCGAGCGTTTCTTACATTCAAACTGCCATATCTCGCGAACGGATTGACCAATCCGCAAAATTTCTGTTGCATCTGAATGTGGAAGCTAGCCCGATACAACGGTATGTGTACTTTTCCACTAGCCCGTTCTAATTAATCGTTTCGAGCATCAGAACTGTGAAAATTTTGAGTTTCTCAAGCGTTTCTTACATCCAAACTGCCATATCTCGCGAACGGATTGACCAATCCGCAAAATTTCTGCTGTATCTGAAAGTAGAAACTCGCCCGATTACAACGGTATGTGTACTTTTCCCCTAGGCCGTTCTGGTTATTCGTTTCGAGCATCAGAACTGCCAAAATTTCGAGTTTCTCGAGCGTTTCTTACCTTCAACTTGCCATATCTCGCGAACGGATTGACCAATCCGCAAAATTTCTGTTGCATCTGAAAGTAGAAACTCGCCCGATTACAACGGTATGTATACTTTTCCCCTAGGCCGTTCTAGTTATTCGTTTCGAGCATCAGAACTGCGAAAAATTTGAGTTTCTCAAGCGCTTCTTACCTCCAAACTGCCATATCTCCCGAACGGATTGACCAATCCGCAAAATTTCTGTTGCATCTGAAAGTAGAAACTCGCCCGATTACAACGATATGTGTACCTTTCACCAAAGCCTTTCTAGTTATTCGTTCCGAGCATCAGAACTGTGAAAATTTTGAGTTTCTCAAGCGTTTCTTACCTCCAAACTGCCATATCTCCCGACCGGATTGACCAATCCGCAAAATTTCTGTTGCATCTGAAAGTAGAAACTCGCCCGATTACAACGATATGTGTACCTTTCACCAAAGCCTTTCTAGTTATTCGTTCCGAGCATCAGAACTGCGAAAAATTTGAGTTTCTCAAGCGCTTCTTACCTCCAAACTGCCATACCTCGCGAACGGATTGACCAATCCGCGAAATTTCTGTTGCATCTGAAAGTAGAAACTCGCCCGATTACAACGGTATGTGTACCTTTCCCCTTGGCCGTTGTAGTTATTCGTTCCGAGCATCAGAACTGCGAAAATGTTGAGATCTCAAGCGCTTCTTACCTCCAAACTGCCATATCTCGCGAACGAATTGACCAATCCGCAAAATTTCTGTTGCATCTGAAAGTAGAAACTCGCCCGATTACAACGGTATGTATACTTTTCCCCTAGGCCGTTCTAGTTATTCGTTTCGAGCATCAGAACTGTGAAAATTTTGTGTTTCTCAAGCGTTTCTTACCTCCAGACTGCCATATCTCGCGATCGAATTGACCAATCCGCAAAATTTCTGTTGCATCTGAAAGTAGAAACTCGCCCGATTACAACGGTATGTGTACTTTCCCCTAGGCCGTTCTAGTTATTCGTTTCGAGCAGCAGAACTGCGAAAATTTTGAGTTTGTCAAGCGTTTCTTACCTTCAAACTGCCATATCTCGCGAACGGATTGACCATCCCGCAAAATTTCTGTTGCATCTGAAAGTAGAAACACGCCCGATTACAACGGTATGTGTACTCTTCCCCTAGGCCATTCTAGTTATTCGTTTCGAGCATCAGAACTGTGAAAATTTATAGTTTCTCAAGCGTTTCTTAGCTTCAAACTGCCATATCTCGCGAACGGATTGACCAATCCGCAAAATTTCTGTTGCATCTGAAAGTAGAAACTTGCCCGAATACAACGGAATGTGTACTCTTCCCCTAGGCCATTCTAGTTATCCGTTTCGAGCATCAGAACTGTGAAAATTTTGAGTTTCTCAAGCGTTTCTTACCTCCAAACTGCCATATCTCGCGAACGGATTGACCAATCCGCAAAATTTCTGCTGTATCTGAAAGTAGAAACTCGCCCGATTACAACGGTATGTGTACTTTTCCCCTAGGCCGTTCTAGTTATTCGTTTCGAGCATCAGAACTACGAGAATGTTGAGTTTCTCAAGCGTTTCTAACCTTTAAACTGCCATATCTCGCGAACGGACTGACCAATCCGCAAAATTTCTGTTGCATCTGAAAGTAGAAACTCGCCCGATTACAACGGTATGTGTACTTTTCCCCTAGGCATTCTAGTTATTCGTTTCGAGCATCAGAACAGCGAGAATGTTGAGTTTCTCAAGCGTTTCTTACCTCCAAACTGCCATATCTCGCGAACGGATTGACCAATCCACAAAATTTCTGTTGCCTCTGAAAGTAGAATCTCGCCCGATTACAATGGTATGTGTACTTTTCCCCTAGGCCGTTCTAGTTATTCGTTTCGAGCATCAGAACTGCCAAAATTTTGAGTTTCTCAAGCGTTTCTTAGCTTCAAGCTGCCATATCTCGCGAACGGATAGACCAATCCGCAAAATTTCTGTTGCATCTGAAAGTAGAAACTCGCGCGAATACAACGGTATGAGAGCTTTTCCCCTAGGCCAATCTAGTTAGCCGTTTCGAGCATCAGAACTGTGAAAATTCTTAGTTTCTCAAGCGATTCTTACCTCCAGACTGCCATATCTCGCGAACGAATTGACCAATCCGCAAAATTTCGGTTGCATCTGAAAGTAGAAACTCGCCCGATTACAATGGTATGTATACTTTTCCCCTAGGCCGTTCTAGTTATTCGTTTCGAGCATCAGAACTGCGAAAAATTTGAGTTTCTCAAGCGCTTCTTACCTCCAAACTGCCATATCTCCCGAACGGATTGACCAATCCGCAAAATTTCTGTTGCATCTGAAAGTAGAAACTCGCCCGATTACAACGATATGTGTACCTTTCACCAAAGCCTTTCTAGTTATTCGTTCCGAGCATCAGAACTGCGAAAAATTTGAGTTTCTCAAGCGCTTCTTACCTCCAAACTGCCATACCTCGCGAACGGATTGACCAATCCGCGAAATTTCTGTTGCATCTGAAAGTAGAAACTCGCCCGATTACAACGGTATGTGTACCTTTCCCCTTGGCCGTTGTAGTTATTCGTTCCGAGCATCAGAACTGCGAAAATTTTGAGATCTCAAGCGCTTCTTACCTCCAAACTGCCATATCTCGCGAACGAATTGACCAATCCGCAAAATTTCTGTTGCATCTGAAAGTAGAAACTCGCCCGATTACAACGGTATGTGTACTTTCCCCTAGGCCGTTTTAGTTATTCGTTTCGAGCATCAGAACTGTGAACATTTTGTGTTTCTCAAGCGTTTCTTACCTCCAGTCTGCCATATCTCGCGAACGGATTGACCATCCCACAAAATTTCTGTTGCATCTGAAAGTAGAAACTCGCCCGATTACAACGGTATGTGTACTTTTCCCCTAGGCCATTCTAGTTATTCGTTTCGAGCATCAGAACTGTGAAAATTTATAGTTTCTCAAGCGCTTCTTACCTCCAAACTGCCATACCTCGCGAACGGATTGACCAATCCGCGAAATTTCTGTTGCATCTGAAAGTAGAAACTCGCCCGATTACAACGGTATGTGTACCTTTCCCCTTGGCCGTTGTAGTTATTCGTTCCGAGCATCAGAACTGCGAAAATTTTGAGATCTCAAGCGCTTCTTACCTCCAAATTGCCATATCTCGCGAACGAATTGACCAATCCGCAAAATTTCTGTTGCATCTGAAAGTAGAAACTCGCCCGATTACAACGGTATGTATACTTTTCCCCTAAGCCGTTCTAGTTATTCGTTTCGAGCATCAGAACTGTGAAAATTTATAGTTTCTCAAGCGTTTCTTACCTCCAGAATGCCATATCTCGCGAACGAATTGACCAATCCGCAAAATTTCGGTTGCATCTGAAAGTAGAAACTCGCCCGATTACAATGGTATGTATACTTTTCCCCTAGGCCGTTCTAGTTATTCGTTTCGAGCATCAGAACTGCGAAAAATTTGAGTTTCTCAAGCGCTTCTTACCTCCAAACTGCCATATCTCCCGAACGGATTGACCAATCGGCAAAATTTCTGTTGCATCTGAAAGTAGAAACTCGCCCGATTACAACGATATGTGTACCTTTCACCAAAGCCTTTCTAGTTATTCGTTCCGAGCATCAGAACTGCGAAAAATTTGAGTTTCTCAAGCGCTTCTTACCTCCAAACTGCCATACCTCGCGAACGGATTGACCAATCCGCGAAATTTCTGTTGCATCTGAAAGTAGAAACTCGCCCGATTACAACGGTATGTGTACCTTTCCCCTTGGCCGTTGTAGTTATTCGTTCCGAGCATCAGAACTGCGAAAATGTTGAGATCTCAAGCGCTTCTTACCTCCAAACTGCCATATCTCGCGAACGGATTGACCATCCCGCAAAATTTCTGTTGCATCTGAAAGTAGAAACACGCCCGATTACAACGGTATGTGTACTCTTCCCCTAGGCCATTCTAGTTATTCGTTTCGAGCATCAGAACTGTGAAAATTTATAGTTTCTCAAGCGTTTCTTAGCTTCAAACTGCCATATCTCGCGAACGGATTGACCAATCCGCAAAATTTCTGTTGCATCTGAAAGTAGAAACTTGCCCGAATACAACGGAATGTGTACTCTTCCCCTAGGCCATTCTAGTTATCCGTTTCGAGCATCAGAACTGTGAAAATTTTGAGTTTCTCAAGCGTTTCTTACCTCCAAACTGCCATATCTCGCGAACGGATTGACCAATCCGCAAAATTTCTGCTGTATCTGAAAGTAGAAACTCGCCCGATTACAACGGTATGTGTACTTTTCCCCTAGGCCGTTCTAGTTATTCGTTTCGAGCATCAGAACTACGAGAATGTTGAGTTTCTCAAGCGTTTCTAACCTTTAAACTGCCATATCTCGCGAACGGACTGACCAATCCGCAAAATTTCTGTTGCATCTGAAAGTAGAAACTCGCCCGATTACAACGGTATGTGTACTTTTCCCCTAGGCCGTTCTAGTTATTCGTTTCGAGCATCAGAACAGCGAGAATGTTGAGTTTCTCAAGCGTTTCTTACCTCCAAACTGCCATATCTCGCGAACGGATTGACCGATCCACAAAATTTCTGTTGCCTCTGAAAGTAGAATCTCGCCCGATTACAATGGTATGTGTACTTTTCCCCTAGGCCGTTCTAGTTATTCGTTTCGAGCATCAGAACTGCCAAAATTTTGAGTTTCTCAAGCGTTTCTTAGCTTCAAGCTGCCATATCTCGCGAACGGATAGACCAATCCGCAAAATTTCTGTTGCATCTGAAAGTAGAAACTCGCGCGAATACAACGGTATGAGAGCTTTTCCCCTAGGCCAATCTAGTTAGCCGTTTCGAGCATCAGAACTGTGAAAATTTTTAGTTTCTCAAGCGATTATTACCTCCAGACTGCCATATCTCGCGAACGAATTGACCAATCCGCAAAATTTCGGTTGCATCTGAAAGTAGAAACTCGCCCGATTACAACGGTATGTGTACCTTTCCCCTTGGCCGTTGTAGTTATTCGTTCCGAGCATCAGAACTGCGAAAATTTTGAGATCTCAAGCGCTTCTTACCTCCAAACTGCCATATCTCGCGAACGAATTGACCAATCCGCAAAATTTCTGTTGCATCTGAAAGTAGAAACTCGCCCGATTACAACGGTATGTGTACTTTCCCCTAGGCCGTTTTAGTTATTCGTTTCGACCATCAGAACTGTGAACATTTTGTGTTTCTCAAGCGTTTCTTACCTCCAGTCTGCCATATCTCGCGAACGGATTGACCATCCCACAAAATTTCTGTTGCATCTGAAAGTAGAAACTCGCCCGATTACAACGGTACGTGTACTTTTCCCCTAGGCCATTCTAGTTATTCGTTTCGAGCATCAGAACTGTGAAAATTTATAGTTTCTCAAGCGTTTCTTACCTCCAGACTGCCATATCTCGCGAACGAATTGACTAATCCGCAAAATTTCTGTTGCATCTGAAAGTAGAAACTCGCCCGATTACAACGGTATGTATACTTTTCCCCTAGGCCGTTCTATTTATTCGTTTCGAGCATCAGAACTGCGAAAAATTTGAGTTTCTCAAGCGCTTCTTACCTCCAAACTGCCATATCTCCCGAACGAATTGACCAAACCGCAAAATTTCTGTTGCCTCTGAATGTAGAAACTCGCCCGATTTCAACGGTATGTGTACCTTTCCCCTTGGCCGTTGTAGTTATTCGCTCCGAGCATCAGAACTGCGAAAATTTTGAGATCTCAAGCGCTTCTTACCTCCAAACTGCCATATCTCGCGAACGAATTGACCAATCCGCAAAATTTCTGTTGCATCTGAAAGTGGAAACTCGCCCGATTACAACGGTATGTATACTTTTCCCCTAAGCCGTTCTAGTTATTCGTTTCGAGCATCAGAACTGTGAAAATTTATAGTTTCTCAAGCGTTTCTTACCTCCAGACTGCCATATCTCGCGAACGAATTGACCAAACCGCAAAATTTCTGTTGCATCTGAAAGTAGAAACTCGCCCGATTACAACGGTATGTGTACTTTTCCCGTAGCCCGTTCTAATTAATCGTTTCGAGCATCAGAACTGCGAAAAATTTGAGTTTCTCAAGCGCTTCTTACTTCCAAACTGCCATATCTCCCGAACGAATTGACCAAACCGCAAAATTTCTGTTGCTTCTGAAAGTAGAAACTCGCCCGATTTCAACGGTATGTGTACCTTTCCCCTTGGCCGTTGTAGTTATTCGCTCCGAGCATCAGAACTGCGAAAATTTTGAGATCTCAAGCGCTTCTTACCTCCAAACTGCCATATCTCGCGAACGAATTGACCAATCCGCAAAATTTCTGTTGCATCTGAAAGTAGAAACTCGCCCGATTACAACGGTATGTGTACTTTTCCCGTAGCCCGTTCTAATTAATCGTTTCGAGCATCAGAACTGTGAAAATTTTGAGTTTCTCAAGCGTTTCTTACCTCCAAACTGCCATATCTCGCGAACGGATTGACCAATCCGCAAAATTTCTGCTGCACCTGAAAGTAGAAACTCGCCCGATTACAACGGTATGTGTACTTTTCCCCTAGGCCGTGCTGGTTATTCGTTTCGAGCATCAGAACTGCCAAAATTTTGAGCTTCTCGAGCGTTTCTTACCTTCAACTTGCCATATCTCGCGAACGGATTGACCAATCCGCAAAATTTCTGTTGCATCTGAAAGTAGAAACTCGCCCGATTACAACGGTATGTGTACTTTTCCCCTAGGCCGTTCTAGGTATTCGTTTCGAGCATCAGAACTGCGAGAATGTTGAGTTTCTCAAGCGTTTCTAACCTTTAAACTGCCATATCTCGCGAACGGATTGACCAATCCGCAAAATTTCTGTTGCATCTGAAAGTAGAAACTCGCCCGATTACAACGGTATGTGTACTTTTCCCCTAGGCCGTCCTAGTTATTCGTTTCGAGCAGCAGAACTGCGAAAATTTTGAGTTTCTCAAGCGTTTCTTACATCCAAACTGCCATATCTGGCGAACGGATTGACCAATCCACAAAATTTCTGTTGCCTCTGAAAGTAGAAACTCGCCCGATTACAATGGTATGTGTACTTTTCTCCTAGGCCGTTCTAGTTATTCGTTTCGAGCATCAGAACTGCCAAAATTTTGAGTTTCTCGAGCGTTTCTTACCTCCAAACTGCCATATCTCGCGAACGAATTGACCAATCCGCAAAATTTCTGTTGCATCTGAAAGTAGAAACTCGCCCGATTACAACGGTATGTATACTTTTCCCCTAGGCCGTTCTAGTTATTCGTTTCGAGCATCAGAACTGTGAAAATTTTGTGTTTCTCAAGCGTTTCTTACCTCCAGACTGCCATATCTCGCGATCGAATTGACCAATCCGCAAAATTTCTGTTGCATCTGAAAGTAGAAACTCGCCCGATTACAACGGTATGTGTACTTTCCCCTAGGCCGTTCTAGTTATTCGTTTCGAGCATCAGAACTGTGAACATTTTGTGTTTCTCAAGCGTTTCTTACCTCCAGTCTGCCATATCTCGCGAACGGATTGACCATCCCACAAAATTTCTGTTGCATCTGAAAGTAGAAACTCGCCCGATTACAACGGTATGTGTACTTTTCCCCTAGGCCATTCTAGTTATTCGTTTCGAGCATCAGAACTGTGAAAATTTATAGTTTCTCAAGCGTTTCTTACCTCCAGACTGCCATATCTCGCGAACGAATTGACTAATCCGCAAAATTTCTGTTGCATCTGAAAGTAGAAACTCGCCCGATTACAACGGTATGTATACTTTTCACCTAGGCCGTTCTAGTTATTCGTTTCGAGCATCAGAACTGCGAAAAATTCGAGTTTCTCGAGCGCTTCTTACCTCCAAACTGCCATATCTCCCGAACGGATTGACCAATCCGCAAAATTTCTGTTGCATCTGAAAGTAGAAACTCGCCCGATTACAACGATATGTGTACCTTTCACCAAAGCCTTTCTAGTTATTCGTTCCGAGCATCAGAACTGCGAAAAATTTGAGTTTCTCAAGCGCTTCTTACCTCCAAACTGCCATATCTCCCGAACGAATTGACCAAACCGCAAAATTTCTGTTGCATCTGAAAGTAGAAACTCGCCCGATTACAACGGTATGTGCACCTTTCCCCTTGGCCGTTCTAGTTATTCGTTTCGAGCATCAGAACTGCCAAAATTTTGAGTTTCTCGAGCGTTTCTTACATTCAACTTGCCATATCTCGCGAACGGATTGACCAATCCGCAAAATTTCTGTTGCATCTGAAAGTAGAAACTCGCCCGATTACAACGGTATGTGCACCTTTCCCCTTGGCCGTTCTAGTTATTCGTTTCGAGCATCAGAAATGCGAAAATTTTGAGTTTCTCAAGCGTTTCTTACCTTCAAACTGCCATATCTCGCGAACGGATTGACCATCCCACAAAATTTCTGTTGCATCTGAAAGTAGAAACTCGCCCGATTACAACGGTATGTGTACTTTTCCCCTAGGCCATTCTAGTTATTCGTTTCGAGCATCAGAACTGTGAAAATTTATAGTTTCTCTAGCATTTCTTAGCTTCAACCTGCCATATCTCGCGAACGGATAGACCAATCCGCAAAATTTCTGTTGCATCTGAATGTAGAAACTCGCCCGAATACAACGGTATGTGTACTTTTCCCCTAGGCCATTCTAGTTATCCGTTTCGAGCATCAGAACTGTGAAAATTTTTACTTTCTCAAGCGATTCTTACCTCCAGACTGCCATATCTCGCGAACGAATTGACCAATCCGCAAAATTTCTGTTGCATCTGAAAGTAGAAACTCGCCCGATTACAACGGTATGTATACTTTTCCCCTAGGCCGTTCTAGTTATTCGTTTCGAGCATCAGAACTGCGAAAAATTTGAGTTTCTCAAGCGCTTCTTACCTCCAAACTGCCATATCTCCCGAACGGATTGACCAATCCGCAAAATTTCTGTTGCATCTGAAAGTAGAAACTCGCCCGATTACAACGATATGTGTACCTTTCACCAAAGCCTTTCTAGTTATTCGTTCCGAGCATCAGAACTGCGAAAAATTTGAGTTTCTCAAGCGCTTCTTACCTCCAAACTGCCATACCTCGCGAACGGATTGACCAATAAGCGAAATTTCTGTTGCATCTGAAAGTAGAAACTCGCCCGATTACAACGGTATGTGTACCTTTCCCCTTGGCCGTTGTAGTTATTCGTTCCGAGCATCAGAACTGCGAAAATTTTGAGATCTCAAGCGCTTCTTACCTCCAAACTGCCATATCTCGCGAACGAATTGACCAATCCGCAAAATTTCTGTTGCATCTGAAAGTAGAAACTCGCCCGATTACAACGGTATGTGTACTTTCCCCTAGGCCGTTTTAGTTATTCGTTTCGACCATCAGAACTGTGAACATTTTGTGTTTCTCAAGCGTTTCTTACCTCCAGTCTGCCATATCTCGCGAACGGATTGACCATCCCACAAAATTTCTGTTGCATCTGAAAGTAGAAACTCGCCCGATTACAACGGTTTGTGTACTTTTCCCCTAGGCCATTCTATTTATTCGTTTCGAGCATCAGAACTGTGAAAATTTATAGTTTCTCAAGCGTTTCTTACCTCCAGACTGCCATATCTCGCGAACGAATTGACTAATCCGCAAAATTTCTGTTGCATCTGAAAGTAGAAACTCGCCCAATTACAACGGTATGTATACTTTTCCCCTAGGCCGTTCTATTTATTCGTTTCGAGCATCAGAACTGCGAAAAATTTGAGTTTCTCAAGCGCTTCTTACCTCCAAACTGCCATATCTCCCGAACGAATTGACCAAACCGCAAAATTTCTGTTGCCTCTGAATGTAGAAACTCGCCCGATTTCAACGGTATGTGTACCTTTCCCCTTGGCCGTTGTAGTTATTCGCTCCGAGCATCAGAACTGCGAAAATTTTGAGATCTCAAGCGCTTCTTACCTCCAAACTGCCATATCTCGCGAACGAATTGACCAATCCGCAAAATTTCTGTTGCATCTGAAAGTAGAAACTCGCCCGATTACAACGGTATGTATACTTTTCCCCTAAGCCGTTCTAGTTATTCGTTTCGAGCATCAGAACTGTGAAAATTTATAGTTTCTCAAGCGTTTCTTACCTCCAGACTGCCATATCTCGCGAACGAATTGACCAAACCGCAAAATTTCTGTTGCATCTGAAAGTAGAAGCTCGCCCGATTACAACGGTATGTGTACTTTTCCCGTAGCCCGTTCTAATTAATCGTTTCGAGCATCAGAACTGCGAAAAATTTGAGTTTCTCAAGCGCTTCTTACCTCCAAACTGCCATATCTCCCGAACGAATTGACCAAACCGCAAAATTTCTGTTGCTTCTGAAAGTAGAAACTCGCCCGATTTCAACGGTATGTGTACCTTTCCCCTTGGCCGTTGTAGTTATTCGCTCCGAGCATCAGAACTGCGAAAATTTTGAGATCTCAAGCGCTTCTTACCTCCAAACTGCCATATCTCGCGAACGAATTGACCAATCCGCAAAATTTCTGTTGTATCTGAAAGTAGAAACTCGCCCGATTACAACGGTATGTATACTTTTCCTCTAGGCCGTTCTAGTTATTCGTTTCGAGCATCAGAACTGTGAAAATTTTGTGTTTCTCAAGCGTTTCTTACCTCCAGACTGCCATATCTCGCGATCGAATTGACCAATCCGCAAAATTTCTGTTGCATCTGAAAGTAGAAACTCGCCCGATTACAACGGAATGTGTACTTTCCCCTAGGCCGTTCTAGTTTTTCGTTTCGAGCATCAGAACTGTGAACATTTTGTGTTTCTCAAGCGTTTCTTACCTCCAGTCTGCCATATCTCGCGAACGGATTGACCATCCCACAAAATTTCTGTTGCATCTGAAAGTAGAAACTCGCCCGATTACAACGGTATGTGTACTTTTCCCCTAGGCCATTCTAGTTATTCGTTTCGAGCATCAGAACTGTAAAAATTTATAGTTTCTCGAGCGCTTCTTACCTCCAAACTGCCATATCTCCCGAACGGATTGACCAATCCGCAAAATTTCTGTTGCATCTGAAAGTAGAAACTCGCCCGATTACAACGATATGTGTACCTTTCACCAAAGCCTTTCTAGTTATTCGTTCCGAGCATCAGAACTGCGAAAAATTTGAGTTTCTCAAGCGCTTCTTACCTCCAAACTGCCATATCTCCCGAACGAATTGACCAAACCGCAAAATTTCTGTTGCATCTGAAAGTAGAAACTCGCCCGATTACAACGGTATTTGCACCTTTCCCCTTGGCCGTTCTAGTTATTCGTTTCGAGCATCAGAACTGCCAAAATTTTGAGTTTCTCGAGCGTTTCTTACCTTCAACTTGCCATATCTCGCGAACGGATTGACCAATCCGCAAAATTTCTGTTGCATCTGAAAGTAGAAACTCGCCCGATTACAACGGTATGTGTGCCTTTCCCCTAGGCCTTTCTAATTAATCGTTTGGAGCATCAGAACTGTGAAAATTTTGAGTTTCTCAAGCGTTTCTTACCTCCAAACTGCCATATCTCGCGAACGGATTGAGCAATCCGCAAAATTTCTGTTGCATCTGAAAGTAGAAACTCGCCCGTTTGCAACGGTATGTGTACTTTTTCCCTAGGCCGTTCTAGTTATTCGTTTCGAGCATCAGAAATGCGAAAATTTTGAGTTTCTCAAGCGTTTCTTACCTTCAAACTGCCATATCTCGCGAACGGATTGACCATCCCACAAAATTTCTGTTGCATCTGAAAGTAGAAACTCGCCCGATTACAACGGTATGTGTACTTTTCCCCTAGGAAATTCTAGTTATTCGTTTCGAGCATCAGAACTGTGAAAATTTATAGTTTCTCTAGCGTTTCTTAGCTTCAACCTGCCATATCTCGCGAACGGATAGACCAATCCGCAAAATTTCTGTTGCATCTGAATGTAGAAACTCGCCCGAATACAACGGTATGTGTACTTTTCCCCTAGGCCATTCTAGTTATCCGTTTCGAGCATCAGAACTGTGAAAATTTTTACTTTCTCAAGCGATACTTACCTCCAGACTGCCATATCTCGCGAACGAATTGACCAATCCGCAAAATTTCTGTTGCATCTGAAAGTAGAAACTCGCCCGATTACAACGGTATGTATACTTTTCCCCTAGGCCGTTCTAGTTATTCGTTTCGAGCATCAGAACTGCCAAAATTTTGAGTTTCTCAAGCGCTTCTTACCTCCAAACTGCCATATCGCGCGAACGGATTGAGCAATCCGCAAAATTTCTGTTGCATCTGAAAGTAGAAACTCGCCCGATTACAACGATATGTGTACCTTTCACCAAAGCCTTTCTAGTTATTCGTTCCGAGCATCAGAACTGCGAAAAATTTGAGTTTCACAAGCGCTTCTTACCTCCAAACTGCCATATCTCCCGAACGGATTGACCAATCCGCAAAATTTCTGTTGCATCTGAAAGTAGAAACTCGCCCGATTACAACGGTATGTGTACATTTCCCCAAAGCCTTTCTAGTTATACGTTTCGAGCATCAGAACTGCGAAAATTTTGAGTTTCTCAAGAGTTTCTTCCCTCCAAACTGCCATACCTCGCGAACGGATTGACCAATCCGCAAAATTTCTGTTGCATCTGAAAGTAGAAACTCGCCCGATTACAACGGTATGTGTACCTTTCCCCTTGGACGTTGTAGTTATTCGCTCCGAGCATCAGAACTGCGAAAATTTTGAGATCTCAAGCGCTTCTTACCTCCAAACTGCCATATCTCGCGAACGAACTGACCAATCCGCAAAATTTCTGTTGCAACTGAAAGTAGAAACTCGCCCGATTACAACCGTATGTGTACTTTCCCCTAGGCCATTCTAGTTATCCGTTTCGAGCACCAGAACTGTGAAAATTTTTAGTTTCTCAAGCGATTCTTACCTCCAGACTGCCATATCTCGCGAACGAACTGACCAATCCGCAAAATTTCTGTTGCAACTGAAAGTAGAAACTCGCCCGATTACAACCGTATGTGTACTTTCCCCTAGGCCATTCTAGTTATTCGTTTCGAGCATCAGAACTGTGAAAATTTATAGTTTCTCTAGCGTTTCTTAGCTTCAACCTGCCATATCTCGCGAACGGATAGACCAATCCGCAAAATTTCTGTTGCATCTGAATGTAGAAACTCGCCCGAATACAACGGTATGTGTACTTTTCCCCTAGGCCATTCTAGTTATCCGTTTCGAGCATCAGAACTGTGAAAATTTTTACTTTCTCAAGCGATTCTTACCTCCAGACTGCCATATCTCGCGAACGAATTGACCAATCCGCAAAATTTCTGTTGCATCTGAAAGTACAAACTCGCCCGATTACAACGGTATGTATACTTTTCCCCTAGGCCGTTCTAGTTATTCGTATCGAGCATCAGAACTGCGAAAAATTTGAGTTTCTCAAGCGCTTCTTACCTCCAAACTGCCATATCTTCCAACGGATTGACCAATCCGCAAAATTTCTGTTGCATCTGAAAGTAGAAACTCGCCCGATTATAACGATATGTATACTTTTCCCCTATGCCGTACTAGTTATTCGTTTCGAGCATCAGAACTGCGAAAAATTTGAGTTTCTCAAGCGCTTCTTACCTCCAAACTGCCATATCTCCCGAACGGATTGCCAATCCGCAAAATTTCTGTTGCATCTGAAAGTAGAAACTCGCCCGATTACAACGATATGTGTACCCTTCACCAAAGCCTTTCTAGTTATTCGTTCCGAGCATCAGAACTGCGAAAAATTTGAGTTTCTCAAGCGCTTCTTACCTCCAAACTGCCATATCTCGCGAACGAATGGACCAATCCGCAAAATTTCTGTTGGAACTGAAAGTAGAAACTCGCCCGATTACAACGGTATGTGTACTTTCCCCTAGGCCGTTCTAGTTATTCGTTTCGAGCATCAGAACTGTGAAAATTTTGTGTTTCTCAAGCGTTTCTTACCTCCAGACTGCCATATCTCGCGAACGAATTGACCAATCCGCAAAATTTCTGTTGCATCTGAAAGTAGAAACTCGCCCGATTACAACGGTATGTATACTTTTCCCCTATGCCGTACTAGTTATTCGTTTCGAGCATCAGAACTGCGAAAAATTTGAGTTTCTCAAGCGCTTCTTACCTCCAAACTGCCATATCTCCCGAACGGATTGACCAATCCGCAAAATTTCTGTTGCATCTGAAAGTAGAAACTCGCCCGATTACAACGATATGTGTACCTTTCACCAAAGCCTTTCTAGTTATTCGTTCCGAGCATCAGAACTGCGAAAAATTTATAGTTTCTCAAGCGTTTCTTAGCTTCAAACTGCCATATCTCGCGAACGGATTGACCAATCCGCAAAATTTCTGTTGCATCTGAAAGTAGAAACTCGCCCGATTACAACGATATGTGTACCTTTCACCAAAGCCTTTCTAGTTATTCGTTCCGAGCATCAGAACTGCGAAAAATTTGAGTTTCACAAGCGCTTCTTACCTCCAAACTGCCATATCTCCCGAACGGATTGACCAATCCGCAAAATTTCTGTTGCATCTGAAAGTAGAAACTCGCCCGATTACAACGGTATGTGTGCCTTTCCCCTAGGCCTTTCTAATTAATCGTTTCGAGCATCAGAACTGTGAAAATTTTGAGTTTCTCAAGCGTTTCTTACCTCCAAACTGCCATATCTCGCGAACGGATTGAGCAATCCGCAAAATTTCTGTTGCATCTGAAAGTAGAAACTCGCCCGTTTGCAACGGTATGTGTACTTTTTCCCTAGGCCGTTCTAGTTATTCGTTTCGAGCATCAGAAATGCGAAAATTTTGAGTTTCTCAAGCGTTTCTTACCTTCAAACTGCCATATCTCGCGAACGGATTGACCATCCCACAAAATTTCTGTTGCATCTGAAAGTAGAAACTCGCCCGATTACAACGGTATGTGTACTTTTCCCCTAGGCCATTTTAGTTATTCGTTTCGAGCATCAGAACTGTGAAAATTTATAGTTTCTCTAGCGTTTCTTAGCTTCAACCTGCCATATCTCGCGAACGGATAGACCAATCCGCAAAATTTCTGTTGCATCTGAATGTAGAAACTCGCCCGAATACAACGGTATGTGTACTTTTCCCCTAGGCCATTCTAGTTATCCGTTTCGAGCATCAGAACTGTGAAAATTTTTACTTTCTCAAGCGATACTTACCTCCAGACTGCCATATCTCGCGAACGAATTGACCAATCCGCAAAATTTCTGTTGCATCTGAAAGTAGAAACTCGCCCGATTACAACGGTATGTATACTTTTCCCCTAGGCCGTTCTAGTTATTCGTTTCGAGCATCAGAACTGCGAAAAATTTGAGTTTCTCAAGCGCTTCTTACCTCCAAACTGCCATATCGCGCGAACGGATTGAGCAATCCGCAAAATTTCTGTTGCATCTGAAAGTAGAAACTCGCCCGATTACAACGATATGTGTACCTTTCACCAAAGCCTTTCTAGTTATTCGTTCCGAGCATCAGAACTGCGAAAAATTTGAGTTTCACAAGCGCTTCTTACCTCCAAACTGCCATATCTCCCGAACGGATTGACCAATCCGCAAAATTTCTGTTGCATCTGAAAGTAGAAACTCGCCCGATTACAACGGTATGTGTACATTTCCCCAAAGCCTTTCTAGTTATACGTTTCGAGCATCAGAACTGCGAAAATTTTGAGTTTCTCAAGAGTTTCTTCCCTCCAAACTGCCATACCTCGCGAACGGATTGACCAATCCGCAAAATTTCTGTTGCATCTGAAAGTAGAAACTCGCCCGATTACAACGGTATGTGTACCTTTCCCCTTGGACGTTGTAGTTATTCGCTCCGAGCATCAGAACTGCGAAAATTTTGAGATCTCAAGCGCTTCTTACCTCCAAACTGCCATATCTCGCGAACGAACTGACCAATCCGCAAAATTTCTGTTGCAACTGAAAGTAGAAACTCGCCCGATTACAACCGTATGTGTACTTTCCCCTAGGCCATTCTAGTTATCCGTTTCGAGCACCAGAACTGTGAAAATTTTTAGTTTCTCAAGCGATTCTTACCTCCAGACTGCCATATCTCGCGAACGAACTGACCAATCCGCAAAATTTCTGTTGCAACTGAAAGTAGAAACTCGCCCGATTACAACCGTATGTGTACTTTCCCCTAGGCCATTCTAGTTATTCGTTTCGAGCATCAGAACTGTGAAAATTTATAGTTTCTCTAGCGTTTCTTAGCTTCAACCTGCCATATCTCGCGAACGGATAGACCAATCCGCAAAATTTCTGTTGCATCTGAATGTAGAAACTCGCCCGAATACAACGGTATGTGTACTTTTCCCCTAGGCCATTCTAGTTATCCGTTTCGAGCATCAGAACTGTGAAAATTTTTACTTTCTCAAGCGATTCTTACCTCCAGACTGCCATATCTCGCGAACGAATTGACCAATCCGCAAAATTTCTGTTGCATCTGAAAGTACAAACTCGCCCGATTACAACGGTATGTATACTTTTCCCCTAGGCCGTTCTAGTTATTCGTATCGAGCATCAGAACTGCGAAAAATTTGAGTTTCTCAAGCGCTTCTTACCTCCAAACTGCCATATCTTCCAACGGATTGACCAATCCGCAAAATTTCTGTTGCATCTGAAAGTAGAAACTCGCCCGATTACAACGATATGTATACTTTTCCCCTATGCCGTACTAGTTATTCGTTTCGAGCATCAGAACTGCGAAAAATTTGAGTTTCTCAAGCGCTTCTTACCTCCAAACTGCCATATCTCCCGAACGGATTGCCAATCCGCAAAATTTCTGTTGCATCTGAAAGTAGAAACTCGCCCGATTACAACGATATGTGTACCCTTCACCAAAGCCTTTCTAGTTATTCGTTCCGAGCATCAGAACTGCGAAAAATTTGAGTTTCTCAAGCGCTTCTTCCCTCCAAACTGCCATATCTCGCGAACGAATGGACCAATCCGCAAAATTTCTGTTGGAACTGAAAGTAGAAACTCGCCCGATTACAACGGTATGTGTACTTTCCCCTAGGCCGTTCTAGTTATTCGTTTCGAGCATCAGAACTGTGAAAATTTTGTGTTTCTCAAGCGTTTCTTACCTCCAGACTGCCATATCTCGCGAACGAATTGACCAATCCGCAAAATTTCTGTTGCATCTGAAAGTAGAAACTCGCCCGATTACAACGGTATGTATACTTTTCCCCTATGCCGTACTAGTTATTCGTTTCGAGCATCAGAACTGCGAAAAATTTGAGTTTCTCAAGCGCTTCTTACCTCCAAACTGCCATATCTCCCGAACGGATTGACCAATCCGCAAAATTTCTGTTGCATCTGAAAGTAGAAACTCGCCCGATTACAACGATATGTGTACCTTTCACCAAAGCCTTTCTAGTTATTCGTTCCGAGCATCAGAACTGCGAAAAATTTATAGTTTCTCAAGCGTTTCTTAGCTTCAAACTGCCATATCTCGCGAACGGATTGACCAATCCGCAAAATTTCTGTTGCATCTGAAAGTAGAAACTCGCCCGAATACAACTGTATGTGTACTCTTCCCCTAGGCCATTCTAGTTATCCGTTTCGAGCATCAGAACTGTGCAAATTTTTAGTTTCTCAAGCGTTTCTTACATCCAGACTGCCATATCTCGCGAACAAATTGACCAATCCGCAAAATTTCTGTTGCATCTGAAAGTAGAAACTCGCCCGATTACAAAGGTATGTGTACTTTTCCCCTAGCCCGTTCTAATTAATCGTTTCGAGCATCAGAACTGTGAAAATTTTGAGTTTCTCAAGCGTTTCTTACCTCCAAACTGCCATATCTCGCGAACGGATTGACCAATCCGCAAAATTTCTGCTGCATCTGAAAGTAGAAACTCGCCCGATTACAACGGTATGTGTACTTTTCCCCTAGGCCGTTCTGGTTATTCGTTTCGAGCATCAGAACTGCCAACATTTTGAGCTTCTCGAGCGTTTCTTACATCCAAACTGCCATATCTCGCGAACGGATTGACCAATCCGCATAATTTCTGTTGCATCTGAATGTAAAAACTAGCCCGATTACAACGGTATGTGTACTTTTCCCCTAGGCCGTTCTAGTTATTCGTTTCGAGCATCAGACTGCGAAAATGTTGAGTTTCTCAACCGTTTCTTACCTCAAAACTGCCATATCTCGCGAACGGATTGACCAATCCGCCAAATTTCTGTTGCGTCTGAAAGTAGAAACTCGCCCGATTACAACGGTATGTGTACTTTTCCGCTAGGACATTCTAGTTATTCGTTTCGAGCATCAGAACTGTGAAAATTTATAGTTTCTCAAGCGTTTCTTACATCAAAACTGCCATATCTCGCGAACGGATTGACCAATCCGCAAAATTTCTGTTGCATCTGAAAGTAGAAACTCGCCCGAATACAACGGTATGTGTACTTTTCCCCTAGGCCATTCTAGTTATTCGTTTCGAGCATCAGAACTGTGAGAATTTATAGTTTCTCAAGCGTTTCTTAGCTTCAAACTGCCATATCTCGCGAACGGATTGACCAATCCGCAAAATTTCTGTTGCATCTGAAAGTAGAAACTCGCCCGAATACAACGGTATGTGCACTCTTCCCCTAGCCCATTCTAGTTCCTTGTTTCGAGCATCAGAACTGTGCAAATTTTTAGTTTCTCAAGCGTTTCTTACCTCCAGACTGCCATATCTCGCGAACGAATTGACCAAACCGCAAAATTTCTGTTGCATCTGAAAGTAGAAACTCGCCCGATTACAACGGTATGTGTACTTTTCCCCTAGCCCGTTCTAATTAATCGTTTCGAGCATCAGAACTGTGAAAATTTTGAGTTTCTCAAGCGTTTCTTACCTCCAAACTGCCATATCTCGCGAACGGATTGACCAATCCGCAAAATTTCTGCTGTATCTGAAAGTAGAAACTCGCCCGATTACAACCGTATGTGTACTTTTCCCCTAGGCCGTTCTAGTTATTCGTTTCGAGCATCCGAACTGCGAGAATGTTGAGTTTCTCAAGCGTTTCTAACCTTTAAACTGCCATATCTCGCGAACGGACTGACCAATCCGCAAAATTTCTGTTGCATCTGAAAGTAGAAACTCGCCCGAATACAACGGTATATGTACTCTTCCCCTAGGCCATTCTAGTTATCTGTTTCGAGCATCAGAACTGTGCAAATTTTTAGTTTCTCAAGCGTTTCTTACCTCCAGACTGCCATATCTCGCGAACGAATTGACCAATCCGCAAAATTTCTGTTGCATCTGAAAGTAGAAACTCGCCCGATTACAATGGTATGTGTACTTTTCCCCTAGCCCGTTCTAATTAATCGTTTCGAGCATCAGAACTGTGAAAATTTTGAGTTTCTCAAGCGTTTCTTACCTCCAAACTGCCATATCTCGCGAACGGATTGACCAATCCGCAAAATTTCTGCTGTATCTGAAAGTAGAAACTCGCCCGATTACAACGGTATGTGTACTTTTCCCCTAGGCCGTTCTAGTTATTCGTTTCGAGCATCCGAACTGCGAGAATGTTGAGTTTCTCAAGCGTTTCTAACCTTTAAACTGCCATATCTCGCGAACGGACTGACCAATCCGCAAAATTTCTGTTGCATCTGAAAGTAGAAACTCGCCCGATTACAACGGTATGTGTACTTTTCCCCTAGGCCGTTCTAGTTATTCGTTTCGAGCGGCAGAACTGCGAAAATTTTGAGTTTCTCAAGCGTTTCTTACCTCCAAACTGCCATATCTCCCGAATGGATTGACCAATCCGCAAAATTTCTGTTGCATCTGAAAGTAGAAACTCGCCCGATTACAACGATATGTGTACCTTTCACCAAAGCCTTTCTAGTTATTCGTTCCGAGCATCAGAACTGCGAAAAATTTGAGTTTCTCAAGCACTTCTTACCTCCAAACTGCCATATCTCCCGAACGGATTGACCAATCCGCAAAATTTCTGTTGCATCTGAAAGTAGAAACTCGCCCGATTACAAAGGTATGTGTACTTTTCCCCAAAGCCTTTCTAGTTATACGTTTCGAGCATCATAACAGCCAAAATTTTGAGTTTCTCAAGCGTTTCTTCCCTCCAAACTGCCATACCTCGCGAACGGATTGACCAATCCGCAAAATTTCTGTTGCATCTGAAAGTAGAAACTCGCCCGATTACAACGGTATGTGTACTTTTCCCCTAGGCCATTCTAGTTATTCGTTTCGAGCATCAGAACTGTGAAAATTTATAGTTTCTCAAGCGTTTCTTAGCTTCAAACTGCCATATCTCGCGAACGGATTGACCAATCCGCAAAATTTCTGTTGCATCTGAAAGTAGAAACTCGCCCGAATACAACGGTATGTGTACTCTTCCCCTAGCCCATTCTAGTTCTTTGTTTCGAGCATCAGAACTGTGAAAATTTTTAGTTTCTCAAGCGTTTCTTACCTCCAGACTGCCATATCTCGCGAACGAATTGACCAAACCGCAAAATTTCTGTTGCATCTGAAAGTAGAAACTCGCCCGATTACAACGGTATGTGTACTTTTCCCCTAGCCCGTTCTAATTAATCGTTTCGAGCATCAGAACTGTGAAAATTTTGAGTTTCTCAAGCGTTTCTTACCTCCAAACTGCCATATCTCGCGAACGGATTGACCAATCCGCAAAATTTCTGCTGTATCTGAAAGTAGAAACTCGCCCGATTACAACGGTATGTGTACTTTTCCCCTAGGCCGTTCTAGTTATTCGTTTCGAGCATCCGAACTGCGAGAATGTTGAGTTTCTCAAGCGTTTCTAACCTTTAAACTGCCATATCTCGCGAACGGACTGACCAATCCGCAAAATTTCTGTTGCATCTGAAAGTAGAAACTCGCCCGAATACAACGGTATATGTACTCTTCCCCTAGGCCATTCTAGTTATCTGTTTCGAGCATCAGAACTGTGCAAATTTTTAGTTTCTCAAGCGTTTCTTACCTCCATACTGCCATATCTCGCGAACGAATTGACCAATCCGCAAAATTTCTGTTGCATCTGAAAGTAGAAACTCGCCCGATTACAACGGTATGTGTACTTTTCCCCTAGCCCGTTCTAATTAATCGTTTCGAGCATCAGAACTGTGAAAATTTTGAGTTTCTCAAGCGTTTCTTACCTCCAAACTGCCATATCTCGCGAACGGATTGACCAATCCGCAAAATTTCTGCTGTATCTGAAAGTAGAAACTCGCCCGATTACAACGGTATGCGTACTTTTCCCCTAGGCCGTTCTAGTTATTCGTTTCGAGCATCCGAACTGCGAGAATGTTGAGTTTCTCAAGCGTTTCTAACCTTTAAACTGCCATATCTCGCGAACGGGCTGACCAATCCGCAAAATTTCTGTTGCATCTGAAAGTAGAAACTCGCCCGATTACAACGGTATGTGTACTTTTCCCCTAGGCCGTTCTAGTTATTCGTTTCGAGCAGCAGAACTGCGAAAATTTTGAGTTTCTCAAGCGTTTCTTACCTCCAAACTGCCATATCTCCCGAATGGATTGACCAATCCGCAAAATTTCTGTTGCATCTGAAAGTAGAAACTCGCCCGATTACAACGATATGTGTACCTTTCACCAAAGCCTTTCTAGTTATTCGTTCCGAGCATCAGAACTGCGAAAAATTTGAGTTTCTCAAGCACTTCTTACCTCCAAACTGCCATATCTCCCGAACGGATTGACCAATCCGCAAAATTTCTGTTGCATCTGAAAGTAGAAACTCGCCCGATTACAAAGGTATGTGTACTTTTCCCCAAAGCCTTTCTAGTTATTCGTTCCGAGCATCAGAACTGCGAAAAATTTGAGTTTCTCAAGCACTTCTTACCTCCAAACTGCCATATCTCCCGAACGGATTGACCAATCCGCAAAATTTCTGTTGCATCTGAAAGTAGAAACTCGCCCGATTACAACGATATGTGTACCTTTCACCAAAGCCTTTCTAGTTATTCGTTCCGAGCATCAGAACTGCGAAAAATTTGAGTTTCTCAAGCACTTCTTACCTCCAAACTGCCATATCTCCCGAACGGATTGACCAATCCGCAAAATTTCTGCTGTATCTGAAAGTAGAAACTCGCCCGATTACAACGGTATGTGTACTTTTCCCCTAGGCCGTTCTAGTTATTCGTTTCGAGCATCCGAACTGCGAGAATGTTGAGTTTCTCAAGCGTTTCTAACCTTTAAACTGCCATATCTCGCGAACGGACTGACCAATCCGCAAAATTTCTGTTGCATCTGAAAGTAGAAACTCGCCCGATTACAACGGTATGTGTACCTTTCCCCTTGGCCGTTGTAGTTATTTGTTCCGAGCATCAGAACTGCGAAAATTTTGAGATCTCAAGCGCTTCTTACCTCCAAACTGCCATATCTCGCGAACGAATTGACCAATCCGCAAAATATCTGTTGCAACTGAAAGTAGAAACTCGCCCGATTACAACGGTATGTGTACTTTCCCCTAGGCTGTTCTAGTTATTCGTTTCCATTATCAGAACTGCGAAAATTTTGAGTTTGTCAAGCGTTTCTTACCTTCAAACTGCCATATCTCGCGAACGGATTGACCATCCCGCAAAATTTCTGTTGCATCTGAAAGTAGAAACACGCCCGATTACAACGGCATGCGAAGTTTTCCCCTAGGCCGTTCTAGTTATTCGTTTCGAGCATCAGAACTGTGAAAATTTTGTGTTTCTCAAGCGTTTCTTACCTCCAGACTGCCATATCTCGCGAACGAATTGACCAATCCGCAAAATTTCTGCTGTATCTGAAAGTAGAAACTCGCCCGATTACAACGGTATGTGTACTTTCCCCTAGGCCGTTCTAGTTATTCGTTTCGAGCATCAGAACTGTGAACATTTTGTGTTTCTCAAGCGTTTCTTACCTCCAGACTGCCATATCTCGCGAACGGATTGACCATCCCACAAAATTTCTGTTGCATCTGAAAGTAGAAACTCGCCCGATTACAACGGTATGTGTACTTTTCCCATAGGCCATTCTAGTTATTCGTTTCGAGCATCAGAACTGTGAAAATTTATAGTTTCTCAAGCGTTTCTTAGCTTCAAACTGCCATATCTCGCGAACGGATAGACCAATCCGCAAAATTTCTGTTGCATCTGAAAGTAGAAACTCGCCAAATACAACGGTATGTGTACTTTTCCCCTAGGCCATTCTAGTTATCCGTTTCGAGCATCAGAACTGTGAAAATTTTTAGTTTCTCAAGCGATTCTTACCTCCAGACTGCCATATCTCGCGAACGAATTGACCAATCCGCAAAATTTCTGTTGCATCTGAAAGTAGAAACTCGCCCGATTACAACGGTATGTATACTTTTCCCCTAGGCCGTTCTAGTTATTCGTTTCGAGCATCAGAACTGTGATAATTTATAGTTTCTCAAGCGTTTCTTAGCTTCAAACTGCCATATCTCGCGAACGGATTGACCAATCCGCAAAATTTCTGTTGCATCTGAAAGTAGAAACTCGCCCGAACACAACGGTATGTGTACTTTTCCCCTAGGCAATTCTAGTTATTCGTTTCGAGCATCAGAACTGTGAAAATTTTTAGTTTCTCAAGCGTTTCTTACCTCCAGACTGCCATATCTCGCGAACGAATTGACCAAACCGCAAAATTTCTGTTGCATCTGAAAGTAGTAACTCGCCCGATTACAACGGTATGTGTACTTTTCCCCTAGCCCGTTCTTAGTAATCGTTTCGAGCATCAGACCTGTGAAAATTTTGAGTTTCTCAAGCGTTTCTTACCTCCAAACTGCCATATCTCGCGAACGGATTGACCAATCCGCAAAATTTCTGCTGCATCTGAAAGTAGAAACTCGCCCGATTACAACGGTATGTGTACTTTTCCCCTAGGCCGTTCTGGTTATTCGTTTCGAGCATCAGAACTGCCAAAATTTTGAGCTTCTCGAGCGTTTCTTACCTTCAACTTGCCATATCTCGCGAACGGATTGACAAATCTGCAAAATTTCTGCTGTATCTGAAAGTAGAAACTCGCCCGATTACAACGGTATGTGTACCTTTCCCCATGGACGTTGTAGTTATTCGCTCCGAGCATCAGAACTGCGAAAATTTTGAGATCTCAAGCGCTTCTTACCTCCAAACTGCCATATCTCGCGAACGAATTGACCAATCCGCAAAATTTCTGTTGCAACTGAAAGTAGAAACTCGCCCGATTACAACGGTATGTGTACTTTCCCCTAGGCCGTTCTAGTTATTCGTTTCGAGCATCAGAACTGTGAAAATTTTGTGTTTCTCAAGCGTTTCTTACCTCCAAACTGCCATATCTCGCGAACGGATTGACCAATCCGCAAAATTTCTGTTGCATCTGAAAGTAGAAACTCGCCCGATTACAAAGGTATGTATACTTTTCCTCTAGGCCGTTGTAGTTCTTCGTTTCGAGCATCAGAACTGCGAAAATTTTGAGTTTCTCCACCATTTCTTACCTCCAAACTGCCATATCTCGCGAACGGATTGACCAATCCGCAAAATTTCTGTTGCATCTGAAAGTAGAAACTCGCCCGATTACAACGGTATGTGTACTTTTCCCCTAGGCCATTCTAGTTATTCGTTTCGATCATCAGAACTGTGAAAATTTATAGTTTCTCAAGCGTTTCTTACATTCAAACTGCCATATCTCGCGAACGGATTGACCAATCCGCAAAATTTCTGTTGCATCTGAAAGTAGAAACTAGCCCGATTACAACGGTATGTATACTTCTCCCCTAGGCCGTTCTAGTTATTCGTTTCGAGCATCAGAACTGTGAAAATTTTGTGTTTCTCAAGCGTTCCTTACCTCGAAACTGCCATATCTCGCGAACGGATTGACCAATCCGCAAAATTTCTGTTGCATCTGAAAGTAGAAACTCGCCCGATTACAACGGTATGTATACTTTTCCCCCAGGCCGTTCTAGTTCTTCGTTTCGAGCATCAGAACTGCGAAAATTTTGAGTTTCTCCACCATTTCTTACCTCCAAACTGCCATATCTCGCGAACGGATTGACCAATCCGCAAAATTTCTGTTGCATCTGAAAGTAGAAACCCGCCCGATTACAACGGTATGTGTACTTTTCCCCAAAGCCTATCTAGTTATTCGTTTCGAGCATCAGAACTGCGAAAATTTTGAGTTTCTCAAGCGTTTCTTACATTCAAACTACCATACCTCGCGAACGGATTGACCAATCCGTAAAATTTCTGTGGCATCTGAAAGTAGAAACTCGCCCGATTACAACGATATGTGTACCTTTCCTCTTGGCCGTTCTAGTTATTCGTTCCGAGCATCAGAACTGCGAAAATTTTGAGTTTCTCAAGCGCTTCTTACCTCCAAACTGCCATATATCGCGAACGGATTGACTAATCCGCAAAATTTCTGTTGCATCTGAAAGTAGAAACTCGCCCGATTACAACGGTATGTGTACTTTTCCCCTAGGCCGTTCTAATTATTCGTTTCGAGCATCAGAACTGCGAAAATTTTGAGTTTCTCAAGCGTTTCTTACCTCCAAACTGCCATATCTCGCGAATGGATTGACCAATCCGCAAAATTTCTGCTGCATCTGAAAGTAGAAACTCGCCCGATTACAACGGTATGTGTACTTTTCCCCTAGGCCGTTCTGGTTATTCGTTTCGAGCATCAGAACTGCCAAAATTTTGAGCATCTCGAGCGTTTCTTACCTTCAACTTGCCATATCTCGCGAACGGATTGACAAATCTGCAAAATTTCTGCTGTATCTGAAAGTAGAAACTCGCCCGATTACAACGGTATGTGTACCTTTCCCCATGGACGTTGTAGTTATTCGCTCCGAGCATGAGAACTGCGAAAATTTTGAGATCTCAAGCGCTTCTTACCTCCAAACTGCCATATCTCGCGAACGAATTGACCAATCCGCAAAATTTCTGTTGCAACTGAAAGTAGAAACTCGCCCGATTACAACGGTATGTGTACTTTCCCCTAGGCCGTTCTAGTTATTCATTTCGAGCATCAGAACTGTGAAAATTTTGTGTTTCTCAAGCGTTTCTTACCTCCAAACTGCCATATCTCGCGAACGGATTGACCAATCCGCAAAATTTCTGTTGCATCTGAAAGTAGAAACTCGCCCGATTACAAAGGTATGTATACTTTTCCTCTAGGCCGTTGTAGTTCTTCGTTTCGAGCATCAGAACTGCGAAAATTTTGAGTTTCTCCACCATTTCTTACCTCCAAACTGCCATATCTCGCGAACGGATTGACCAATCCGCAAAATTTCTGTTGCATCTGAAAGTAGAAACTCGCCCGATTACAACGGTATGTATACTTTTCCCCCAGGCCGTTCTAGTTCTTCGTTTCGAGCATCAGAACTGCGAAAATTTTGAGTTTCTCCACCATTTCTTACCTCCAAACTGCCATATCTCGCGAACGGATTGACCAATCCGCAAAATTTCTGTTGCATCTGAAAGTAGAAACCCGCCCGATTACAACGGTATGTGTACTTTTCCCCAAAGCCTATCTAGTTATTCGTTTCGAGCATCAGAACTGCGAAAATTTTGAGTTTCTCAAGCGTTTCTTACATTCAAACTACCATACCTCGCGAACGGATTGACCAATCCGCAAAATTTCTGTGGCATCTGAAAGTAGAAACTCGCCCGATTACAACGATATGTGTACCTTTCCTCTTGGCCGTTCTAGTTATTCGTTCCGAGCATCAGAACTGCGAAAATTTTGAGTTTCTCAAGCGCTTCTTACCTCCAAACTGCCATATATCGCGAACGGATTGACCAATCCGCAAAATTTCTGTTGCATCTGAAAGTAGAAACTCGCCCGATTACAACGGTATGTGTACTTTTCCCCTAGGCCGTTCTAATTATTCGTTTCGAGCATCAGAACTGCGAAAATTTTGAGTTTCTCAAGCGTTTCTTAACTCCAAACTGCCATATCTCGCGAACGGATTGACCAATCCGCAAAATTTCTGTTGCATCTGAATGTAGAAACTCGACCGATTACAACGGTATGTGTACCTTTCCCCTTGGCCGTTCTAGTTATTCGTTCCGAGCATCAGAACTGCGAAAATTTTGAGTTTCTCAAGCGCTTCTTACCTCCAAACTGCCATATCTCGCGAACGGATTGACCAATACGCAAAATTTCTGTTGCATCTGAAAGTAGAAACTCGCCCGATTACAACGGTATGTGTACTTTTCCCCTAGGCCGTTCTAATTATTCGTTTCGAGCATCAGAACTGGGAAAATTTTGAGTTTCTCAAGCGTTTCTTAATTCCATACTGCCATATCTCGCAAAGGGATTGACCAATCCGCAAAATTTCTGTTGCATGTGAATGTAGAAACTCGTCCGATTACAACGGTATGTGTACTTTTCCCCTAGGGCGTTCTAGTTCTTCGTTTCGAGCATCAGAACTGCGAAGATTTTGAGTTTCTCAAGCGTTTCTTCCCTCCAAACTGCCATACCTCGCGAACGGATTGACCAATCCGCAAAATTTCTGTTGCATCTGAAATTAGAAACTCGCCCGATTACAACGGTATGTGTACCTTTCCACATGGCCGTTCTAGTTATTCGTTCCGAGCATCAGAACTGCGAAAATTTTGAGTTTCTCAAGCGTTTCTTACCTCAAAACTGCCATACCTCGCGAACGGATTGACCAATCCGCAAAATTTCTGTTGCATCTGAAATTAGAAACTCGCCCGATTACAACGGTATGTGTACCTTTCCACATGGCCGTTCTAGTTCTTCGTTTCGAGCATCAGAACTGCGAAGATTTTGAGTTTCTCAAGCGTTTCTTCCCTCCAAACTGCCATACCTCGCGAACGGATTGACCAATCCGCAAAATTTCTGTTGCATCTGAAATTAGAAACTCGCCCGATTACAACGGTATGTGTACCTTTCCACATGGCCGTTCTAGTTATTCGTTCCGAGCATCAGAACTGCGAAAATTTTGAGTTTCTCAAGCGTTTCTTACCTCAAAACTGCCATATCTCCCAAACGGATTGACCAATCCGCAAAATTTCTGTTGCATCTGAAAGTAGAAACTCGCCCGATTACAACGGTATGTGTACTTTTCGCCAAAGCCTTTCTAGTTATTCGTTCCGAGCATCAGAACTGCGAAAATTTTGAGTTTCTCAAGCGTTCCTTACATCCAGACTGCCACATCTCGCGAACGAATTGAACAATCCGCAAAGTTTCTGTTGCATCTGAATGTAGAAACTCGCCCGATTACAACGGTATGTATACTTCTCCCCTAGGCCGTTCTAGTTATTCGTTTCGAGCATCAGAACTGTGAAAATTTTGTGTTTCTCAAGCGTTCCTTACCTCGAAACTGCCATATCTCGCGAACGGATTGACCCATCCGCAAAATTTCTGTTGCATCTGAATGTAGAAACTCGTCCGATTACAACGGTATGTGTACCTTTCCCTTGGCCGTTCTAGTTATTGGTTCCGAGCATCAGAACTGCGAAAATTTTGAGTTTCTCAAGCGTTTCTTACCTTCAAACTGCCATATCTCGCGTACGGATTGACCAATCCGCAAAATTTCTGTTGCATCTGAAAGTAGAAACTCGCCCGATTACACCGGTATGTGTATTTTTCCCCAAAGCCTATCTAGTTATTCGTTCCGAGCATCAGAACTGCGAAAATTTTGAGTTTCTCAAGCGCTTCTTACCTCCAAACTGCCATATCTCGCGAACGGATTGACCAATACGCAAAATTTCTGTTGCATCTGAAAGTAGAAACTCGCCCGATTACAACGGTATGTGTACTTTTCCCCTAGGCCGTTCTAATTATTCGTTTCGAGCATCAGAACTGGGAAAATTTTGAGTTTCTCAAGCGTTTCTTAATTCCATACTGCCATATCTCGCAAAGGGATTGACCAATCCGCAAAATTTCTGTTGCATGTGAATGTAGAAACTCGTCCGATTACAACGGTATGTGTACTTTTCCCCTAGGGCGTTCTAGTTCTTCGTTTCGAGCATCAGAACTGCGAAGATTTTGAGTTTCTCAAGCGTTTCTTCCCTCCAAACTGCCATACCTCGCGAACGGATTGACCAATCCGCAAAATTTCTGTTGCATCTGAAAGTAGAAACTCGCCCGATTACAACGGTATGTATACTTTTCCCCTAGGCCGTTCTAGTTCTTCGTTTCGAGCATCAGAACTGCGAAAATTTTGAGTTTCTCCACCATTTCTTACCTCCAAACTGCCATATCTCGCGAACGGATTGACCAATCCGCAAAATTTCTGTTGCATCTGAAAGTAGAAACCCGCCCGATTACAACGGTATGTGTACTTTTCCCCAAAGCCTATCTAGTTATTCGTTTCGAGCATCAGAACTGCGAAAATTTTGAGTTTCTCAAGCGTTTCTTACATTCAAACTACCATACCTCGCGAACGGATTGACCAATCCACAAAATTTCTGTGGCATCTGAAAGTAGAAACTCGCCCGATTACAACGATATGTGTACCTTTCCTCTTGGCCGTTCTAGTTATTCGTTCCGAGCATCAGAACTGCGAAAATTTTGAGTTTCTCAAGCGCTTCTTACCTCCAAACTGCCATATCTCGCGAACGGATTGACTAATCCGCAAAATTTCTGTTGCATCTGAAAGTAGAAACTCGCCCGATTACAACGGTATGTGTACTTTTCCCCTAGGCCGTTCTAATTATTCGTTTCGAGCATCAGAACTGCGAAAATTTTGAGTTTCTCAAGCGTTTCTTAACTCCAAACTGCCATATCTCGCGAACGGATTGACCAATCCGCAAAATTTCTGTTGCATCTGAATGTAGAAACTCGTCCGATTACAACGGTATGTGTACCTTTCCCCTTGGCCGTTCTAGTTATTCGTTCCGAGCATCAGAACTGCGAAAATTTTGAGTTTCTCAAGCGCTTCTTACCTCCAAACTGCCATATCTCGCGAACGGATTGACCAATACGCAAAATTTCTGTTGCATCTGAAAGTAGAAACTCGCCCGATTACAACGGTATGTGTACTTTTCCCCTTGGCCGTACTAATTATTCGTTTCGAGCATCAGAACTGGGAAAATTTTGAGTTTCTCAAGCGTTTCTTAATTCCATACTGCCATATCTCGCAAAGGGATTGACCAATCCGCAAAATTTCTGTTGCATGTGAATGTAGAAACTCGTCCGATTACAACGGTATGTGTACTTTTCCCCTAGGGCGTTCTAGTTCTTCGTTTCGAGCATCCGAACTGCGAAGATTTTGAGTTTCTCAAGCGTTTCTTCCCTCCAAACTGCCATACCTCGCGAACGGATTGACCAATCCGCAAAATTTCTGTTGCATCTGAAATTAGAAACTCGCCCGATTACAACGGTATGTGTACCTTTCCACATGGCCGTTCTAGTTATTCGTTCCGAGCATCAGAACTGCGAAAATTTTGAGTTTCTCAAGCGTTTCTTACATTCAAACTGCCATATCTCGCGAACGGATTGACCAATCCGCAAAATTTCTGTTGCATCTGAAAGTAGAAACTCGCCCGATTACAACGGTGTGTGTACCTTTCCCCTTGGCCGTTCTAGTTATTGGTTCCGAGCATCAGAACTGCGAAAATTTTGAGTTTCTCAAGCGTTTCTTACATTCAAACTGCCATATCTCGCGAACGGATTGACCAATCCGCAAAATTTCTGTTGCATCTGAAAGTAGAAACACGCCCGATTACAACGGTGTGTGTACTTTTCCCCTAGGCCGTTCTAATTATTCGTTTCGAGCATCAGAACTGCGAAAATTTTGAGTTTCTCAAGCGTTTCTTAACTCCAAACTGCCATATCTCGCGAACGGATTGACCCATCCGCAAAATTTCTGTTGCACCTAAAAGTAGAAACTCGTCCGATTACAACGGTATGTGTACCTTTCCCCTTGGCCGTTCTAGTTATTCGTTCCGAGCATCAGAACTGCGAAAATTTTGAGTTTCTCAAGCGCTTCTTACCTCCAAACTGCCATATCTCGCGAACGGATTGACCAATCCGCAAAATTTCTGTTGCATCTGAAAGTAGATACTCGCCCGATTACAACGGTATGTGTACTTTTCCCCAAAGCCTTTCTAGTTATTCGTTCCGAGCATCAGAACTGCGAAAATTTTGAGATTCTCAAGCGTTTCTTACATCCAGACTGCCACATCTCCCGAACGAATTGAACAATCCGCAAAGTTTCTGTTGCATCTGAATGTAGAAACTAGCCCGATTACAACGGTATGTATACTTCTCCCCTAGGCCGTTCTAGTTATTCGTTTCGAGCATCAGAACTGTGAAACTTTTGTGTTTCTCAAGCGTTCCTTACCTCGAAACTGCCATATCTCGCGAACGGATTGACCAATCCGCAAAATTTCTGTTGCATCTGAAAGTAGAAACTCGCCCGATTACAACGGTATGTATACTTTTCCCCTAGGCCGTTCTAGTTCTTCGTTTCGAGCATCAGAACTGCGAAAATCTTGAGTTGCTCCGCCATTTCTTACCTCCAAACTGCCATATCTCGCGAACGGATTGACCAATCCGCAAAATTTCTGTTGCATCTGAAAGTAGAAACTCGCCCGATTACAACGGTATGTGTACTTTTCCCCAAAGCCTATCTAGTTATTCGTTTCGAGCATCAGAACTGCGAGAATTTTGAGTTTCTCAAGCGTTTCTTACATTCAAACTACCATACCTCGCGAACGGATTGACCAATCCGCAAAATTTCTGTGGCATCTGAAAGTAGAAACTCGCCCGATTACAACGATATGTGTACCTTTCCTCTTGGCCGTTCTAGTTATTCGTTCCGAGCATCAGAACTGCGAAAATTTTGAGTTTCTCAAGCGCTTCTTACCTCCAAACTGCCATATCTCGCGAACGGATTGACCAATCCGCAAAATTTCTATTGCATCTGAAAGTAGAAACTCGCCCGATTACAACGGTATGTGTACTTTTCCCCTAGGCCGTTCTAATTATTCGTTTCGAGCATCAGAACTGCGAAAATTTTGAGTTTCTCAAGCGTTTCTTAACTCCAAACTGCCATATCTCGCGAACGGATTGACCCATCCGCAAAATTTCTGTTGCATCTGAATGTAGAAACTCGTCCGATTACAACGGTATGTGTACTTTTCTCCTAGGGCGTTCTAGTTATTCGTTCCGAGCATCAGAACGGCGAAAATTTTGAGTTTCTCGAGCGCTTCTTACCTCCAAACTGCCATATCTTGCGAACGGATTGACCAATCCGCAAAATTTCTCTTGCATCTGAAAGTAGAAACTCGTCCGATACAACGGTATGTGTACTTTTCCCCTAGGCCGTTCTAGTTCTTCGTTTCGAGGAACAGAACTGCGAAGATTTTGAGATTCTCAAGCGATTCTTCCCTCCAAACTGCCATACCTCGCGAACGGATTGACCAATCCGCAAAATTTCTGTTGCATCTGATAGTAGAAACTCGCCCGATTACAACGGTATGTGTACCTTTCCCCATGGCTGTTCTAGTTATTCGTTCCGAGCATCGGAACTGCGAAAATTTTGAGTTTCTCAAGCGTTTCTTACCTCAAAACTGCCATATCTCCCAAACGGATTGACCAATCCGCAAAATTTCTGTTGCATCTGAAAGTAGAAACTCGCCCGATTACAACGGTATGTGTACTTTTCCCCAAAGCCTTTCTAGTTATTCGTTCCGAGCATCAGAACTGCGAAAATTTTGAGTTTCTCAAGCGTTTCGTACATCCAGACTGCCACATCTCGCGAACGGGTTGACCAATCCGCAAAATTTCTGTTGCATCTGAAAGTAGAAACTCGCCCGATTACAACGGTATGTGTACTTTTCCCCTAGGCCGTTCTAATTATTCGTTTCGAGCATCAGAACTGGGAAAATTTTGAGTTTCTCAAGCGTTTCTCAACTCCATACTGCCATATCTCGCGAACGGACTGACCAATCCGCAAAATTTCTGTTGCATCTGAAAGTAGAAACTCGCCCGATTACAACGGTATGTGTACTTTTCCCCTAGGCCGTTCTAATTATTCGTTTCGAGCATCAGAACTGGGAAAATTTTGAGTTTCTCAAGCGTTTCTCAACTCCATACTGCCATATCTCGCGAACGGACTGACCAATCCGCAAAATTTCTGTTGCATCTGAAAGTAGAAACTCGCCCGATTACAACGGTATGTGTACTTTTCCCCAAAGCCTATCTAGTTATTCGTTTCGAGCATCAGAACTGCGAAAATTTTGAGTTTCTCTAGCGTTTCTTACATTCAAACTACCATACCTCGCGAACGGATTGACCAATCCGCAAAATTTCTGTGGCATCTGAAAGTAGAAACTCGCCCGATTACAACGATATGTGTACCTTTCCTCTTGGCCGTTCTAGTTATTCGTTCCGAGCATCAGAACTGCGAAAATTTTGAGTTTCTCAAGCGCTTCTTACCTCAAAACTGCCATGTCTCGCGAACGGATTGACCAATCCGCAAAATTTCTATTGCATCTGAAAGTAGAAACTCGCCCGATTACAACGGTATGTGTACTTTTCCCCTAGGCCGTTCTAATTATTCGTTTCGAGCATCAGAACTGCGAAAATTTTGAGTTTCTCAAGCGTTTCTTAACTCCAAACTGCCATATCTCGCGAACGGATTGACCCATCCGCAAAATTTCTGTTGCATCTGAATGTAGAAACTCGTCCGATTACAACGGTATGTGTACTTTTCTCCTAGGGCGTTGTAGTTATTCGTTCCGAGCATCAGAACGGCGAAAATTTTGAGTTTCTCAAGCGCTTCTTACCTCCAAACTGCCATATCTCGCGAACGGATTGACCAATCCGCAAAATTTCTCTTGCATCTGAAAGTAGAAACTCGTCCGATACAACGGTATGTGTACTTTTCCCCTAGGCCGTTCTAGTTCTTCGTTTCGAGGAACAGAACTGCGAAGATTTTGAGTTTCTCAAGCGTTTCTTCCCTCCAAACTGCCATACCTCGCGAACGGATTGACCAATCCGCAAAATTTCTGTTGCATCTGATAGTAGAAACTCGCCCGATTACAACGGTTTGTGTACCTTTCCCCATGGCCGTTCTAGTTATTCGTTCCGAGCATCGGAACTGCGAAAATTTTGAGTTTCTCAAGCGTTTCTTACCTCAAAACTGCCATATCTCCCAAACGGATTGACCAATCCGCAAAATTTCTGTTGCATCTGAAAGTAGAAACTCGCCCGATTACAACGGTATGTGTACTTTTCCCCAAAGCCTATCTAGTTATTCGTTCCGAGCATCAGAACTGCGAAAATTTTGAGTTTCTCAAGCGTTTCGTACATCCAGACTGCCACATCTCGCGAACGGGTTGACCAATCCGCAAAATTTCTGTTGCATCTGAAAGTAGAAACTCGCCCGATTACAACGGTGTGTGTACCTTTCCCCTTGGCCGTTCTAGTTATTGGTTCCGAGCATCAGAACTGCGAAAATTTTGAGTTTCTCAAGCGTTTCTTACATTCAAACTGCCATATCTCGCGAACGGATTGACCAATCCGCAAAATTTCTGTTGCATCTGAAAGTAGAAACACGCCCGATTACAACGGTATGTGTACTTTTCCCCTAGGCCGTTCTAATTATTCGTTTCGAGCATCAGAACTGCGAAAATTTTGAGTTTCTCAAGCGTTTCTTAACTCCAAACTGCCATATCTCGCGAACGGATTGACCCATCCGCAAAATTTCTGTTGCACCTAAAAGTAGAAACTCGTCCGATTACAACGGTATGTGTACCTTTCCCCTTGGCCGTTCTAGTTATTCGTTCCGAGCATCAGAACTGCGAAAATTTTGAGTTTCTCAAGCGCTTCTTACCTCCAAACTGCCATATCTCGCGAACGGATTGACCAATCCGCAAAATTTCTGTTGCATCTGAAAGTAGAAACTCGCCCGATTACAACGGTATGTGTACTTTTCCCCTAGGCCGTTCTAATTATTCGTTTCGAGCATCAGAACTGGGAAAATTTTGAGTTTCTCAAGCGTTTCTTAACTCCATACTGCCATATCTCGCAAACGGATTGACCAATCCGCAAAATTTCTGTTGCATCTGAATGTAGAAACTCGTCCGATTACAACGGTATGTGTACTTTTCCCCTAGGGCGTTCTAGTTCTTCGTTTCGAGCATCAGAACTGCGAAGATTTTGAGTTTCTCAAGCGTTTCTTCCCTCCAAACTGCCATACCTCGCGAACGGATTGACCAATCCGCAAAATTTCTGTTGCATCTGAAATTAGAAACTCGCCCGATTACAACGGTATGTGTACCTTTCCCCATGGCCGTTCTAGTTATTCGTTCCGAGCATCAGAACTGCGAAAATTTTGAGTTTCTCAAGCGTTTCTTACCTCAAAACTGCCATATCTCCCAAACGGATTGACCAATCCGCAAAATTTCTGTTGCATCTGAAAGTAGAAACTCGCCCGATTACAACGGTATGTGTACTTTTCCCCAAAGCCTTTCTAGTTATTCGTTCCGAGCATCAGAACTGCGAAAATTTTGAGTTTCTCAAGCGTTTCTTACATCCAGACTGCCACATCTCCCGAACGAATTGAACAATCCGCAAAGTTTCTGTTGCATCTGAATGTAGAAACTAGCCCGATTACAACGGTATGTATACTTCTCCCCTAGGCCGTTCTAGTTATTCGTTTCGAGCATCAGAACTGTGAAACTTTTGTGTTTCTCAAGCGTTCCTTACCTCGAAACTGCCATATCTCGCGAACGGATTGACCAATCCGCAAAATTTCTGTTGCATCTGAAAGTAGAAACTCGCCCGATTACAACGGTATGTATACTTTTCCCCTAGGCCGTTCTAGTTCTTCGTTTCGAGCATCAGAACTGCGAAAATCTTGAGTTGCTCCTCCATTTCTTACCTCCAAACTGCCATATCTCGCGAACGGATTGACCAATCCGCAAATTTTCTGTTGCATCTGAAAGTAGAAACTCGCCCGATTACAAAGGTATGTGTACTTTTCCCCAAAGCCTATCTAGTTATTCGTTTCGAGCATCAGAACTGCGAAAATTTTGAGTTTCTCAAGCGTTTCTTACATTCAAACTACCATACCTCGCGAACGGATTGACCAATCCGCAAAATTTCTGTGGCATCTGAAAGTAGAAACTCGCCCGATTACAACGATATGCGTACCTTTCCTCTTGGCCGTTCTAGTTATTCGTTCCGAGCATCAGAACTGCGAAAATTTTGAGTTTCTCAAGCGCTTCTTACCTCCAAACTGCCATATCTCGCGAACGGATTGACCAATCCGCAAAATTTCTGTTGCATCTGAAAGTAGAAACTCGTCCGACACAACGGTATGTGTACTTTTCCCCAAAGCCTTTCTAGTTATTCGTTCCGAGCATCAGAACTGCGAAAATTTTGAGTTTCTCAAGCGTTTCGTACATCCAGACTGCCACATCTCGCGAACGAATTGAACAATCCGCAAAGTTTCTGTTGCATCTGAATGTAGAAACTCGCCCGCTTACAACGGTATGTATACTTCTCCCCTAGGCCGTTCTAGTTATTCGTTTCGAGCATCAGAACTGTGAAAATTTTGTGTTTCTCAAGCGTTCCTTTCCTCGAAACTGCCATATCTCGCGAACGGATTGACCAATCCGCAAAATTTCTGTTGCATCTGAAAGTAGAAACTCGCCCGATGACAACGGTATGTATACTTTTCCCCTAGGCCGTTCTAGTTCTTCGTTTCGAGCATCAGAACTGCGAAAATTTTGAGTTTCTCCACCATTTCTTACCTCCAAACTGCCATATCTCGCGAACAGATTGACCAATCCGCAAAATATCTGTTGCATCTGAAAGTAGAAACTCGCCCGATTACAACGGTATGTGTACCTTTCCCCAAAGCCTATCTAGTTATTCGTTTCGAGCATCAGAACTGCGAAAATTTTGAGTTTCTCAAGCGTCTCTTCCCTCCAAACTACCATACCTCGCGAACGGATTGACCCATCAGCAAAATTTCTGTTGCATCTGAATGTAGAAACTCGCCCGATTACAACGGTGTGTGTACCTTTCCCCTTGGCCGTTCTAGTTATTGGTTCCGAGCATCAGAACTGCGAAAATTTTGAGTTTCTCAAGCGCTTCTTACCTCCAAAATGCCATATCTCGCGAACGGATTGACCAATCCGCAAAATTTCTGTTGCATCTGAAAGTAGAAACTCGCCCGATTACAACGGTATGTGTACTTTTCCCCTAGGCCGTTCTAATTATTCGTTTCGAGCATCAGAACTGCGAAAATTTTGAGTCTCTCAAGCGTTACTTAAATCCAAACTGCCATATCTCGCGAACGGATTGACCCATCCGCAAAATTTCTGTTGCATCTGAATGTAGAATCTCGTCCGATTACAACGGTATGTGTACTTTTCCCCATGGCCGTTCTAGTTATTCGTTCCGAGCATCAGAACTGCGAAAATTTTGAGTTTCTCAAGCGTTTCTTACCTCAAAACTGCCATATCTCCCAAACGGATTGACCCATCCGCAAAATTTCTGTTGCATCTGAATGTAGAATCTCGTCCGATTACAACGGTATGTGTACTTTTCCCCAAAGCCTTTCTAGTTATTCGTTCCGAGCATCAGAACTGCGAAAATTTTGAGTTTCTCAAGCGTTTCTTACATCCAGACTGCCACATCTCCCGAACGAATTGAACAATCCGCAAAGTTTCTGTTGCATCTGAATGTAGAAACTAGCCCGATTACAACGGTATGTATACTTCTCCCCTAGGCCGTTCTAGTTATTCGTTTCGAGCATCAGAACTGTGAAACTTTTGTGTTTCTCAAGCGTTCCTTACCTCGAAACTGCCATATCTCGCGAACGGATTGACCAATCCGCAAAATTTCTGTTGCATCTGAAAGTAGAAACTCGCCCGATTACAACGGTATGTATACTTTTCCCCTAGGCCGTTCTAGTTCTTCGTTTCGAGCATCAGAACTGCGAAAATCTTGAGTTGCTCCTCCATTTCTTACCTCCAAACTGCCATATCTCGCGAACGGATTGACCAATCCGCAAATTTTCTGTTGCATCTGAAAGTAGAAACTCGCCCGATTACAAAGGTATGTGTACTTTTCCCCAAAGCCTATCTAGTTATTCGTTTCGAGCATCAGAACTGCGAAAATTTTGAGTTTCTCAAGCGTTTCTTACATTCAAACTACCATACCTCGCGAACGGATTGACCAATCCGCAAAATTTCTGTGGCAACTGAAAGTAGAAACTCGCCCGATTACAACGATATGCGTACCTTTCCTCTTGGCCGTTCTAGTTATTCGTTCCGAGCATCAGAACTGCGAAAATTTTGAGTTTCTCAAGCGCTTCTTACCTCCAAACTGCCATATCTCGCGAACGGATTGACCAATCCGCAAAATTTCTATTGCATCTGAAAGTAGAAATTCGCCCGATTACAACGGTATGTGTACTTTTCCCCTAGGCCGTTCTAATTATTCGTTTCGAGCATCAGAACTGCGAAAATTTTGAGTTTCTCAAGTGTTTCTTAACTCCAAACTGCCATATCTCGCGAACGGATTGACCCATCCGCAAAATTTCTGTTGCATCTGAATGTAGAAACTCGTCCGATTACAACGGTATGTGTACTTTTCTCCTAGGGCGTTCTAGTTATTCGTTCCGAGCATCAGAACTGCGAAAATTTTGAGTTTCTCAAGCGCTTCTTACCTCCAAACTGCCATATCTCGCGAACGGATTGACCAATCCGCAAAATTTCTGTTGCATCTGAAAGTAGAAACTCGTCCGACACAACGGTATGTGTACTTTTCCCCAAAGCCTTTCTAGTTATTCGTTCCGAGCATCAGAACTGCGAAAATTTTGAGTTTCTCAAGCGTTTCGTACATCCAGACTGCCACATCTCGCGAACGAATTGAACAATCCGCAAAGTTTCTGTTGCATCTGAATGTAGAAACTCGCCCGCTTACAACGGTATGTATACTTCTCCCCTAGGCCGTTCTAGTTATTCGTTTCGAGCATCAGAACTGTGAAAATTTTGTGTTTCTCAAGCGTTCCTTTCCTCGAAACTGCCATATCTCGCGAACGGATTGACCAATCCGCAAAATTTCTGTTGCATCTGAAAGTAGAAACTCGCCCGATGACAACGGTATGTATACTTTTCCCCTAGGCCGTTCTAGTTCTTCGTTTCGAGCATCAGAACTGCGAAAATTTTGAGTTTCTCCACCATTTCTTACCTCCAAACTGCCATATCTCGCGAACAGATTGACCAATCCGCAAAATATCTGTTGCATCTGAAAGTAGAAACTCGCCCGATTACAACGGTATGTGTACCTTTCCCCAAAGCCTATCTAGTTATTCGTTTCGAGCATCAGAACTGCGAAAATTTTGAGTTTCTCAAGCGTCTCTTCCCTCCAAACTACCATACCTCGCGAACGGATTGACCCATCAGCAAAATTTCTGTTGCATCTGAATGTAGAAACTCGCCCGATTACAACGGTGTGTGTACCTTTCCCCTTGGCCGTTCTAGTTATTGGTTCCGAGCATCAGAACTGCGAAAATTTTGAGTTTCTCAAGCGCTTCTTACCTCCAAAATGCCATATCTCGCGAACGGATTGACCAATCCGCAAAATTTCTGTTGCATCTGAAAGTAGAAACTCGCCCGATTACAACGGTATGTGTACTTTTCCCCTAGGCCGTTCTAATTATTCGTTTCGAGCATCAGAACTGCGAAAATTTTGAGTCTCTCAAGCGTTACTTAAATCCAAACTGCCATATCTCGCGAACGGATTGACCCATCCGCAAAATTTCTGTTGCATCTGAATGTAGAATCTCGTCCGATTACAACGGTATGTGTACTTTTCCCCAAAGCCTATCTAGTTATTCGTTTCGAGCATCAGAACTGCGAAAATTTTGAGTTTCTCAAGCGTTTCTTACCTTCAAACTGCCATATCTCGCGAACGGATTGACCAATCCGCAAAATTTCTGTTGCATCTGAAAGTAGAAACACGCCCGATTACAACGGTATGTGTACTTTCCCCCTAGGCCTTTCTAATTACTCGTTTCGAGCATCAGAACTGCGAAAATTTTGAGTTTCTCAAGCGTTTCTTAACTCCAAACTGCCATATCTCGCGAACGGATTGACCCATCCGCAAAATTTCTGTTGCACCTAAAAGTAGAAACTCACCCGATTACAACGGTATGTATACTTTTCCCCTAGGCCGTTCTAGTTATTCGTTTCGAGCATCAGAACTGCAAAAATTTTGAGTTCCTCAAGCGTTTCTTACATTCTAACTGCCATATCTCGCGAACGGATTTACCAATCCGCAGAATTTCTGTTGCATCTGAAAGTAGAAACTCGTCCGATTACAAGGGTATGTGTACTTTTCCCCTAGGCCGTTCTAGTTATTCGTTCCGAGCATCAGAACTGCGAAAATTTTGAGCTTCTCAAGCGCTTCTTACCTCCAAACTGCCATATCTCGCGAACGGATTGACCAATCCGCAAAATTTCTGTTGCATCTGAAAGTAGAAACTCGCCCGATTACAACGGTATGTGTACTTTTCCCCTAGGCCGTTCTAATTATTCGTTTCGATCATCAGAACTGCGAAAATTTTGAGTTTCTCAAGCGTTTCTTAACTCCAAACTGCCATATCTCGCGAACGGATTGACCCATCCGCAAAATTATTGTTGCATCTGAATGTAGAAACTCGTCCGATTACAACGTTATGTGTACCTTTCCCCTTGGCCGTTCTAGTTATTCGTTCCGAGCATCAGAACTGCGAAAATTTTGAGCTTCTCAAGCGCTTCTTACCTCCAAACTGCCATATCTCGCGAACGGATTGACCAATCCGCAAAATTTCTGTTGCATCTGAAAGTAGAAACTCGCCCGATTACAACGGTATGTGTGCTTTTCCCCTAGGCCGTTCTAATTATTCGTTTCGAGCATCAGAACTGCGAAAATTTTGAGTTTCAAAAGCGTTTCTTTTCTCCATACTGCCATATCTCGCGAACGGATTGACCAATCCGCAAAATTTCTGTTGCATCTGAATGTAGAAACTCGTCCGATTACAAGGGTATGTGTACTTTTCCCCTAGGCCGTTCTAATTATTCGTTTCGAGCATCAGAACTGGGAAAATTTTGCGTTTCTCAAGCGTTTCTTAACTCCATACTGCCATATCTCGCGAACGGATTGACCAATCCGCAAAATTTCTGTTGCATCTGAAAGTAGAAACTCGCCCGATTACAACGGTGTGTGTACCTTTCCCCTTGGCCGTTCTAGTTATTGGTTCCGAGCATCAGAAGTGCGAAAATTTTGAGTTTCTCAAGCGTTTCTTACCTTCAAACTGCCATATCTCGCGAATGGATTGACCAATCCGCAAAATTTCTGTTGCATCTGAAAGTAGAAACTCGCCCGATTACAAAGGTATGTGTACTTTTCCCCAAAGCCTATATAGTTATTCGTTTCGAGCATCAGAACTGCGAAAATTTTGAGTTTCTCAAGCGTTTCTTACATTCAAACTGCCATATCTAGCGAACGGATTGACCAATCCGCAAAATTTCTGTTGCATCTGAAAGTAGAAACTCGCCCGATTACAACGGTGTGTGTACCTTTCCCCTTGGCCGTTCTAGTTATTGGTTCCGAGCATCAGAACTGCGAAAATTTTGAGTTTCTCAAGCGTTTCTTACATTCAAACTGCCATATCTCGCGAACGGATTGACCAATCCGCAAAATTTCTGTTGCATCTGAAAGTAGAAACACGCCCGATTACAATGGTATGTGTACTTTTCCCCTAGGCCGTTCTAATTATTCGTTTCGAGCATCAGAACTGCGAAAATTTTGAGTTTCTCAAGCGTTTCTTAACTCCAAACTGCCATATCTCGCGAACGGATTGACCCATCCGCAAAATTTCTGTTGCACCTAAAAGTAGAAACTCGCCCGATTACAACGGTATGTATACTTTTCCCCTAGGCCGTTCTAGTTATTCGTTTCGAGCATCAGAACTGCAAAAATTTTGAGTTCCTCAAGCGTTTCTTACATTCTAACTGCCATATCTCGCGAACGGATTTACCAATCCGCAGAATTTCTGTTGCATCTGAAAGTAGAAACTCGCCCGATTACAACTGTATGTGTACTTTTCCCCTAGGCCATTCTAGGTATTCGTTTCGAGCATCAGAACTGTGAAAATTTTGAGTTTCTCAAGCGTTTCTTCCCTCCAAACTACCATACCTCGCGAACGGATTGACCAATCCGCAAAATTTCTGTGGCATCTGAAAGTAGAAACTCGCCCGATTACAACGATATGTGTACCTTTCCTCTTGGCCGTTCTAGTTATTCGTTCCGAGCATCAGAACTGCGAAAGTTTTGAGTTTCTCAAGCGCTCCTTACCTCCAAACTGCCATATCTCGCGAACGGATTGACCAATCCGCAAAATTTCTGTTGCATCTGAAAGTAGAAACTCGCCCGATTCCAACGGTATGTGTACTTTTCCCCTAGGCCGTTCTAATTATTCGTTTCGAGCATCAGAACTGCGAAAATTTTGAGTTTCTCAAGCGTTTCTTAACTCCAAACTGCCATATCTGGCGAACGGATTGACCCATCCGCAAAATTTCTGTTGCATCTGAATGTAGAAACTCGTCCGTTTACAACGTTATGTGTACCTTTCCCCTTGGCCGTTCTAGTTATTCGTTCCGAGCATCAGAACTGCGAAAATTTTGAGTTTCTCAAGCGCTTCTTACCTCCAAACTGCCATATCTCGCGAACGGATTGACCAATCCGCAGAATTTCTGTTGCATCTGAAAGTAGAAACTCGCCCGATTACAACTGTATGTGTACTTTTCCCCTAGGCCATTCTAGGTATTCGTTTCGAGCATCAGAACTGTGAAAATTTTGAGTTTCTCAAGCGTTTCTTCCCTCCAAACTACCGTACCTCGCGAACGGATTGACCAATCCGCAAAATTTCTGTTGCATCTGAATGTAGAAACTCGTCCGATTACAACGGTATGTGTACTTTTCCCCTAGGCCGTTCTAGTTATTCGTTTCGAGCATCAGAACTGGGAAAATTTTGAGTTTCTCAAGTGTTTCTTAACTCCATACTGCCATATCTCGCGAACGGATTGACCAATCCGCAAAATTTCTGTTGCATCTGAATGTAGAAACTCGTCCGATTACAAAGGTATGTGTACTTTTCCCCTAGGCCGTTCTAATTATTCGTTTCGAGCATCAGAACTGGGAAAATTTTGAGTTTCTCAAGCGTTTCTTAACTCCATACTGCCATATCTCGCGAACGGATTGACCAATCCGCAAAATTTCTGTTGCATCTGAAAGTAGAAACTCGTCCGATACAACGGTATGTGTACTTTTCCCCTAGGCCGTTCTAGTTCTCCGTTTCGAGCATCAGAACTGCGAAAATCTTGAGTTTCTCCTCCATTTCTTACCTCCAAACTGCCATATCTCGCGAACGGATTGACCAATCCGCAAAATTTCTGTTGCATCTGAAAGTAGAAACTCGCCCGATTAGAACGGTATGTGTACTTTTCCCCAAAGCCTATCTAGTTATTCGTTTCGAGCATCAGAACTGCGAAAATTTTGAGTTTCTCAAGCGTTTCTTACATTCAAACTACCATACCTCGCGAACGGATTGACCAATCCGCAAAATTTCTGTGGCATCTGAAAGTAGAAACTCGCCCGATTACAACGATATGTGTACCTTTCCTCTTGGCCGTTCTAGTTATTCGTTCCGAGCATCAGAAATGCGAAAATTTTGAGTTTCTCAAGCGCTTCTTACCTCCAAGCTGCCATATCTCGCGAACGGATTGACCAATCCGCAAAATTTCTGTTGCATCTGAAAGTAGAAACTCGCCCGATTACAACGGTATGTGTACTTTTCCCCTAGGCCGTTCTAATTATTCGTTTCGAGCATCAGAACTGCGAAAATTTTGAGTTTCTCAAGCGTTTCTTAACTCCAAACTGCCATATCTCGCGAACGGATTGACCCATCCGCAAAATTTCTGTTGCATCTGAATGTAGAAACTCGTCCGATTACAACGGTATGTGTACTTTTCCCCTAGGCCGTTCTAGTTATTCGTTTCGAGCATCAGAACTGCAAAAATTTTGAGTTCCTCAAGCGTTTCTTACATTCTAACTGCCATATCTCGCGAACGGATTTACCAATCCGCAGAATTTCTGTTGCATCTGAAAGTAGAAACTCGCCCGATTACAACTGTATGTGTACTTTTCCCCTAGGCCATTCTAGGTATTCGTTTCGAGCATCAGAACTGTGAAAATTTTGAGTTTCTCAAGCGTTTCTTCCCTCCAAACTACCGTACCTCGCGAACGGATTGACCAATCCGCAAAATTTCTGTTGCATCTGAAAGTAGAAACTCGCCCGATTACAACGGTATGTATACTTTTCCCCTAGGCCGTTCTAGTTCTTCGTTTCGAGCATCAGAACTGCGAAAATCTTGAGTTTCTCCTCCATTTCTTACCTCCAAACTGCCATATCGCGCGAACGGATTGACCAATCCGCAAAATTTCTGTTGCATCTGAAAGTAGAAATTCGCCCGATTACAACGGTATGTGTACTTTTCCCCAAAGCCTATCTAGTTATTCGTTTCGAGCATCAGAACTGCGAAAATTTTGAGTTTCTCAAGCGTTTCTTACATTCAAACTACCATACCTCGCGAACGGATTGACCAATCCGCAAAATTTCTGTGGCATCTGAAAGTAGAAACTCGCCCGATTACAACGATATGTGTACCTTTCCTCTTGGCCGTTCTAGTTATTCGTTCCGAGCATCAGAACTGCGAAAATTTTGAGTTTCTCAAGCGCTTCTTACCTCCAAACTGCCATATCTCGCGAACGGATTGACCAATCCGCAAAATTTCTGTTGCATCTGAAAGTAGAAACTCGCCCGATTACAACGGTATGTGTACTTTTCCCCTAGGCCGTTCTAATTATTCGTTTCGAGCATCAGAACTGCGAAAATTTTGAGTTTCTCAAGCGTTTCTTAACTCCAAACTGCCATATCTCGCGAACGGATTGACCCATCCGCAAAATTTCTGTTGCATCTGAATGTAGAAACCCGTCCGATTACAACGTTATGTGTACCTTTCCCCTTGGCCGTTCTAGTTATTCGATCCGAGCATCAGAACTGCGAAAATTTTGAGCTTCTCAAGCGCTTCTTACCTCCAAACTGCCATATCTCGCGAACGGATTGACCAATCCGCAAAATTTCTGTTGCATCTGAAAGTAGAAACTCGTCCGATACAACCGTATGTGTACTTTTCCCCAAAGCCTATATAGTTATTCGTTTCGAGCATCAGAACTGCGAAAATTTTGAGTTTCTCAAGCGTTTCTTACATTCAAACTGCCATATCTAGCGAACGGATTGACCAATCCGCAAAATTTCTGTTGCATCTGAAAGTAGAAACTCGCCCGATTACAACGGTGTGTGTACCTTTCCCCTTGGCCGTTCTAGTTATTGGTTCCGAGCATCAGAACTGCGAAAATTTTGAGTTTCTCAAGCGTTTCTTACATTCAAACTGCCATATCTCGCGAACGGATTGACCCATCCGCAAAATTTCTGTTGCACCTAAAAGTAGAAACTCGCCCGATTACAACGGTATGTATACTTTTCCCCTAGGCCGTTCTAGTTATTCATTTCGAGCATCAGAACTGCAAAAATTTTGAGTTCCTCAAGCGTTTCTTACATTCTAACTGCCATATCTCGCGAACGGATTTACCAATCCGCAGAATTTCTGTTGCATCTGAAAGTAGAAGCTCGCCCGATTACAACTGTATGTGTACTTTTCCCCTAGGCCATTCTAGGTATTCGTTTCGAGCATCAGAACTGTGAAAATTTTGAGTTTCTCAAGCGTTTCTTCCCTCCAAACTACCATACCTCGCGAACGGATTGACCAATCCGCAAAATTTCTGTGGCATCTGAAATAGAAACTCGCCCGATTACAACGATATGTGTACCTTTTCTCTTGGCCGTTCTAGTTATTCGCTCCGAGCACCAGAACTGCGAAAATTTTGACTTTCTCAAGCGCTTCTTACCTCCAAACTGCCATATCTCGCGAACGGATTGACCAATCCGCAAAATTTCTGTTGCATCTGAAAGTAGAAACTCGCCCGATTACAACGGTATGTGTACCTTTCCCCAAAGCCTTTCTAGTTATTCGTTCCGAGCATCAGAACTGCGAAAATTTTGAGTTTCTCAAGCGTTTCTTACATCCAGACTGCCACATCTCCCGAACGAATTGAACAATCCGCAAAGTTTCTGTTGCATCTGAATGTAGAAACTAGCCCGATTACAACGGTATGTATACTTCTCCCCTAGGCCGTTCTAGTTATTCGTTTCGAGCATCAGAACTGTGAAACTTTTGTGTTTCTCAAGCGTTCCTTACCTCGAAACTGCCATATCTCGCGAACGGATTGACCAATCCGCAAAATTTCTGTTGCATCTGAAAGTAGAAACTCGCCCGATTACAACGGTATGTATACTTTTCCCCTAGGCCGTTCTAGTTCTTCGTTTCGAGCATCAGAACTGCGAAAATCTTGAGTTTCTCCTCCATTTCTTACCTCCAAACTGCCATATCTCGCGAACGGATTGACCAATCCGCAAAATTTCTGTTGCATCTGAAAGTAGAAACTCGCCCGATTACAACGGTATGTGTACTTTTCCCCAAAGCCTATCTAGTTATTCGTTTCGAGCATCAGAACTGCGAAAATTTTGAGTTTCTCAAGCGTTTCTTACATTCAAACTACCATACCTCGCGAACGGATTGACCAATCCGCAAAATTTCTGTGGCATCTGAAAGTAGAAACTCGCCCGATTACAACGATATGTGTACCTTTCCTCTTGGCCGTTCTAGTTATTCGTTCCGAGCATCAGAACTGCGAAAATTTTGAGTTTCTCAAGCGCTTCTTACCTCCAAACTGCCATATCTCGCGAACGGATTGACCAATCCGCAAAATTTCTGTTGCATCTGAAAGTAGAAACTCGCCCGATTACAACGGTATGTGTACTTTTCCCCTAGGCCGTTCTAATTATTCGTTTCGAGCATCAGAACTGCGAAAATTTTGAGTTCCTCAAGCGTTTCTTAACTCCAAACTGCCATATCTCGCGAACGGATTGACCCATCCGCAAAATTTCTGTTGCATCTGAATGTAGAAACCCGTCCGATTACAACGTTATGTGTACCTTTCCCCTTGGCCGTTCTAGTTATTCGTTCCGAGCATCAGAACTGCGAAAATTTTGAGCTTCTCAAGCGCTTCTTACCTCCAAACTGCCATATCTCGCGAACGGATTGACCAATCCGCAAAATTTCTGTTGCATCTGAAAGTAGAAACTCGCCCGATTACAAGGGTATGTGTACTTTTCCCCTAGGCCGTTCTAATTATTCGTTTCGAGCATCAGAACTGGGAAAATTTTGCGTTTCTCAAGCGTTTCTTAACTCCATACTGCCATATCTCGCGAACGGATTGACCAATCCGCAAAATTTCTGTTGCATCTGAAAGTAGAAACTCGTCCGATACAACCGTATGTGTACTTTTCCCCAAAGCCTATATAGTTATTCGTTTCGAGCATCAGAACTGCGAAAATTTTGAGTTTCTCAAGCGTTTCTTACATTCAAACTGCCATATCTAGCGAACGGATTGACCAATCCGCAAAATTTCTGTTGCATCTGAAAGTAGAAACTCGCCCGATTACAACGGTGTGTGTACCTTTCCCCTTGGCCGTTCTAGTTATTGGATCCGAGCATCAGAACTGCGAAAATTTTGAGTTTCTCAAGCGTTTCTTACATTCAAACTGCCATATCTCGCGAACGGATTGACCAATCCGCAAAATTTCTGTTGCATCTGAAAGTAGAAACACGCCCGATTACAATGGTATGTGTACTTTTCCCCTAGGCCGTTCTAGTTATTCGTTCCGAGCATCAGAACTGCGAAAATGTTGAGCTTCTCAAGCGCTTCTTACCTCCAAACTGCCATATCTCGCGAACGGATTGACCAATCCGCAAAATTTCTGTTGCATCTGAAAGTAGAAACTCGCCCGATTACAACGGTATGTGTGCTTTTCCCCTAGGCCGTCCTAATTATTCGTTTCGAGCATCAGAACTGCGAAAATTTTGAGTTTCTCAAGCGTTTCTTTTCTCCATACTGCCATATCTCGCGAACGGATTGACCAATCCGCAAAATTTCTGTTGCATCTGAATGTAGAAACTCGTCCGATTACAAGGGTATGTGTACTTTTCCCCTAGGCCGTTCTAATTATTCGTTTCGAGCATCAGAACTGGGAAAATTTTGCGTTTCTCAAGCGTTTCTTAACTCCATACTGCCATATCTCGCGAACGGATTGACCAATCCGCAAACTTTCTGTTGCATCTGAAAGTAGAAACTCGCCCGATTACAACGGTGTGTGTACCTTTCCCCTTGGCCGTTCTAGTTATTGGTTCCGAGCATCAGAACTGCGAAAATTTTGAGTTTCTCAAGCGTTTCTTACCTTCAAACTGCCATATCTCGCGAATGGATTGACCAATCCGCAAAATTTCTGTTGCATCTGAAAGTAGAAACTCGCCCGATTACAAAGGTATGTGGACTTTTCCCCAAAGCCTATATAGTTATTCGTTTCGAGCATCAGAACTGCGAAAATTTCGAGTTTCTCAAGCGTTTCTTAACTCCATACTGCCATATCTCGCGAACGGATTGACCAATCCGCAAAATTTCTGTTGCATCTGAATGTAGAAACTCGTCCGATTACAAGGGTATGTGTACTATTCCCCTAGGCCGTTCTAATTATTCGTTTCGAGCATCAGAACTGGGAAAATTTTGAGTTTCTCAAGCGTTTCTTAACTCCATACTGCCATATCTCGCGAACGGATTGACCAATCCGCAAAGTTTCTGTTGCATCTGAAAGTAGAAACTCGTCCGATACAACGGTATGTGTATTTTTGCCCTAGGCCGTTCTAGTTCTTCGTTTCGAGCAACAGAACTGCGAAGATTTTGAGTTTCTCAAGCGTTCCTTACCTCGAAACTGCCATATCTCGCGAACGGAATGAACAATCCGCAAAATTTCTGTTGCATCTGAAAGTAGAAACTCGCCCGATTACAACGGTGTGTGTACCTTTCCCCTTGGCCGTTCTAGTTATTGGTTCCGAGCATCAGAACTGCGAAAATTTTGAGTTTCTCAAGCGTTTCTTTTCTCCATACTGCCATATCTCGCGAACGGATTGACCAATCCGCAAAATTTCTGTTGCATCTGAATGTAGAAACTCGCCCGATTACAACGGTATGTGTACTTTTCCCCAAAGCCTTTCTAGTTATTCGTTCCGAGCATCAGAACTGCGAAAATTTTGAGTTTCTCAAGCGTTTCTTACATCCAGACTGCCACATCTCCCGAACGAATTGAACAATCCGCAAAGTTTCTGTTGCATCTGAATGTAGAAACTAGCCCGATTACAACGGTATGTATACTTTTCCCCTAGGCCGTTCTAGTTCTTCGTTTCGAGCATCAGAACTGCGAAAATCTTGAGTTTCTCCTCCATTTCTTACCTCCAAACTGCCATATCTCGCGAACGGATTGACCAATCCGCAAAATTTCTGTTGCATCTGAAAGTAGAAACTCGCCCGATTACAACGGTATGTGTACTTTTCCCCAAAGCCTATCTAGTTATTCGTTTCGAGCATCAGAACTGCGAAAATTTTGAGTTTCTCAAGCGTTTCTTACATTCAAACTACCATACCTCGCGAACGGATTGACCAATCCGCAAAATTTCTGTGGCATCTGAAAGTAGAAACTCGCCCGATTACAACGATATGTGTACCTTTCCTCTTGGCCGTTCTAGTTATTCGTTCCGAGCATCAGAACTGCGAAAATTTTGAGTTTCTCAAGCGCTTCTTACCTCCAAACTGCCATATCTCGCGAACGGATTGACCAATACGCAAAATTTCTGTTGCATCTGAAAGTAGAGACTCGCCCGATTACAACGGTATGTGTACTTTTCCCCTAGGCCGTTCTAATTATTCGTTTCGAGCATCAGAACTGCGAAAATTTTGAGTTTCTCAAGCGTTTCTTAACTCCAAACTGCCATATCTCGCGAACGGATTGACCCAACCGCAAAATTTCTGTTGCATCTGAATGTAGAAACTCGTCCGATTACAACGGTATGTGTACCTTTCCCCTTGGCCGTTGTAGTTATTCGTTCCGAGCATCAGAACTGCGAAAATTTTGAGTTTCTCAAGCGCTTCTTACCTCCAAACTGCCATATCTCGCGAACGGATTGAACAATCCGCAAAATTTCTGTTGCATCTGAAAGTAGAAACTCGCCCGATTACAACGGTATGTGTACTTTTCCCCTAGGCCGATCTAATTATTCGTTTCGAGCATCAGAACTGTGAAAATTTTGAGTTTCTCAAGCGTTTCTTAACTCCATACTGCCATATCTCGCAAACGGATTGACCAATCCGTAAAATTTCTGTTGCATCTGTATGTAGAAACTCGTCCGATTACAACGGTATGTGTACTTTTCTCCTAGGGCGTTCTAGTTCTTCGTTTCGAGCATCAGAACTACGAAAATTTTGAGTTTCTCAACCGTTTCTTACCTCCAAACTGCCATATCTCGCGAACGGATTGACCAATCCGCAAAATTTCTGTTGCATCTGAAAGTAGAAACTCGTCCGATACAACGGTATGTGTACTTTTCCCCTAGGCCGTTCTAGTTCTTCGTTTCGAGGAACAGAACTGCGAAGATTTTGAGTTTCTCAAGCGTTTCTTCCCTCCAAACTGCCATACCTCGCGAACGGATTGACCAATCCGCAAAATTTCTGTTGCATCTGAAAGTAGAAGCTCGCCCGATTACAACGGTATGTGTACCTTTCCCCATGGCCGTTCTAGTTATTCGTTCCGAGCATCAGAACTGCGAAAATTTTGAGTTTCTCAAGCGTTTCTTACCTCAAAACTGCCATATCTCCCAAACGGATTGACCAATCCGCAAAATATCTGTTGCATCTGAAAGTAGAAACTCGCCCGATTACAACGGTATGTGTACTTTTCCCCAAAGCCTTTCTATTTATTCGTTCCGAGCAAAAGAACTGCGAAAATTTTGAGTTTCTCAAGCGTTTCTTACATCCAGACTGCCACATCTCGCGAACGAATGGAACAATCCGCAAAGTTTCTGTTGCATCTGAATGTAGAAACTAGCCCGATTACAACGGTATGTATACTTCTCCCCTAGGCCGTTCTAGTTATTCGTTTCGAGCATCAGAACTGTGAAAATTTTGTGTTTCTCAAGCGTTCCTTACCTCGAAACTGCCATATCTCGCGAACGGATTGACCAATCCGCAAAGTTTCTGTTGCATCTGAAAGTAGAAACTCGCCCGATTACAACGGTATGTATTCTTTTCCCCTAGGCCGTTCTAGTTCTTCGTTTCGAGCATCAGAACTGCGAAAATTTTGAGTTTCTCCACCATTTCTTACCTCCAAACTGCCATATCTCGCGAACGGATTGACCAATCCGCAAAATTTCTGTTGCATCTGAAAGTAGAAACTCGCCCGATTACAACGGTATGTGTACTTTTCCCCAAAGCCTATCTAGTTATTCGTTTCGAGCATCAGAACTGGGAAAATTTTGAGTTTCTCAAGCGTTTCTTAACTCCATACTGCCATATCTCGCGAACGGATTCACCAATCCGCAAAATTTCTGTTGCATCTGAAAGTAGAAACTCGTCCGATACAACGGTATGTGTACTTTTCCCCTAGGCCGTTCTAGTTCTTCGTTTCGAGCAACAGAACTGCGAAGATTTTGAGTTTCTCAAGCGTTTCTTCCCTCCAAACTGCCATACCTCGCAAACGGATTGACCAATCCGCAAAATTTCTGTTGCATCTGAAAGTAGAAACTCGCCCGATTACAACGGTATGTGTACTTTTACCCAAAGCCTTTCTAGTTATTCGTTCCGAGCAAAAGAACTGCGAAAATTTTGAGTTTCTCAAGCGTTTCTTACATCCAGACTGCCACATCTCGCGAACGAATTGAACAATCCGCAAAGTTTCTGTTGCATCTGAATGTAGAAACTAGCCCGATTACAACGGTATGTATACTTCTCCCCTAGGCCGTTCTAGATATTCGTTTCGAGCATCAGAACTGTGAAAATTTTGTGTTTCTCAAGCGTTCCTTACCTCGAAACTGCCATATCTCGCGAACGGATTGACCAATCCGCAAAGTTTCTGTTGCATCTGAAAGTAGAAACTCGCCCGATTACAACGGTATGTATACTTTTCCCCTAGGCCGTTCTAGTTCTTCGTTTCGAGCATCAGAACTGCGAAAATTTTGAGTTTCTCCACCATTTCTTACCTCCAAACTGCCATATCTCGCGAACGGATTGACCAATCCGCAAAATTTCTGTTGCATCTGAAAGTAGAAACTCGCCCGATTACAACGGTATGTGTACTTTTTCCCAAAGCCTATCTTGTTATTCGTTTCGAGCATCAGAACTGCGAAAATTTTGAGTTTCTCAAGCGTTTCTTACATTCAAACTACCATACCTCGCGAACGGATTGAACAATCCGCAAAATTTCTGTGGCATCTGAAAGTAGAAACTCGCCCGATTACAACGATATGTGTACCTTTCCTCTTGGCCGTTCTAATTATTCGTTTCGAGCATCAGAACTGCGAAAATTTTGAGTTTCTCAAGCGTTTCTTAACTCCAAACTGCCATATCTCGCGAACGGATTGACCCATCCGCAAAATTTCTGTTGCATCTGAATGTAGAAACTCGTCCGATTACAACGGTATGTGTACTTTTCCCCTAGGCCGTTCTAATTATTCGTTTCGAGCATCAGAACTGGGAAAATTGTGAGTTTCTCAAGCGTTTCTTAACTCCATACTGCCATATCTCGCAAACGGATTGACCAATCCGCAAAATTTCTGGTGCATCTGAATGTAGAAACTCGTCCGCTTACAACGGTATGTGTACTTTTCCCCTAGGGCGTTCTAGTTCTTCGTTTCGAGCATCAGAACTGCGAAAATTTTGAGTTTCTCAACCGTTTCTTACCTCCAAACTGCCTTATCTCGCGAACGGATTGACCAATCCGCAAAATTTCTGTTGCATCTGAAGGTAGAAACTCGCCCGATTACAACGGTATGTGTACTTTTCCCCAAAGCCTTTCTAGTTATTCGTTCCGAGCATCAGAACTGCGAAAATTTTGAGTTTCTCAAGCGTTTCATACATCCAGACTGCCACATCTCGCGAACGAATTGAACAATCCGCAAAGTTTCTGTTGCATCTGAATGTAGAAACTCGCCCGATTACAACGGTATGTGTACTTTTCCCCAAAGCCTTTCTAGTTATTCGTTCCGAGCATCAGAACTGCGAAAATTTTGAGTTTCTCCAGCGTTTCATACATCCAGACTGCCACATCTCGCGAACGAATTGACAAATCCGCAAAATTTCTGGTGCATCTGAAAGTAGAAACTCGCCCGATTACAACGGTATGTGTACTTTTTCCCAAAGCCTATCTAGTTATTCGTTTCGAGCATCAGAACTGCGAAAATTTGAGTTTCTCAAGCGTTTCTTACATTCAAACTGCCATATCTCGTGAACGGATTGACCAATCCGCAAAATTTCTGTTGCATCTGAAAGTAGACACTCGCCCGATTACAACGGTATGTGTACTTTCCCCAACGCCTATCTAGTTATTCGTTTCGAGCATCAGAACTGCGAAAATTTTGAGTTTCTCAAGCGTTTCTTACATTCAAACTGCCATATCTCGCGAACAGATTGACCAATCCGCAAAATTTCTGATGCATCTGAAAGTAGAAACTCGTCCGATTACAACGGTATGGGTACCTTTCCCCTAGGGCGTTCTAGTTCTTCGTTTCGAGCATCAGAACTGCGAAAATTTTGAGTTTCTCAACCGTTTCTTACCTCCAAACTGCCGGATTGACCAATCCGCAAAATTTCTGTTGTATCTGAAAGTAGAAACTCGCCCGATTACAACGGTATGTGTACCTTTCCCCTTGGCCGTTCTAGTTATTCATACCGAGCATCAGAACTGCGAAAATTTTGAGTTTCTCAAGCGTTTCTTACCTCAAAACTGCCATATCTCCCAAACGGATTGACAAATCCGCAAAGTTTCTGTTGCATCTGAATGTAGAAACTCGCCCGATTACAACGGTATGTATACTTCTCCCCTAGGCCGTTCTAGTTCTTCGTTTCGAGCATCAGAACTGCGAAAATTTTGAGTTTCTCAAGCGTTTCCTACATCCAGACGGCCACATCTCGCGAACGAATTGAACAATCCGCAAAGTTTCTGTTGCATCTGAATGTAGAAACTCGCCCGATTACAACGGTATGTATACTTTTCCCCTAGGCCGTTCTAGTTATTCGTTTCGAGCATCAGAACTGTGAAAATTTTGTGTTTCTCAAGCGTTTCTTACCTCCAAACTGCCATATCTCGCGAACGGATTGACCAATCCGCAAAATTTCTGTTGCATCTGAAAGTAGGAACTCGCCCGATTACAACGGTATGTGTACCTTTCCCCTTGGCCGTTCTTGTTACTCGTTCCGAGCATCAGAACTGCGAAAATTTTGTGTTTCTCAAGCGTTTCTTACCTTCAAACTGCCATACCTCGCGAACGGAATGACCAATCCGCAAAATTTCTGTTGCACCTAAAAGTAGAAACACGCCCGATTACAACGGTATGTATACTTTTCCCCTAGGCCGTTCTAGTTATTCGTTTCGAGCATCAGAACTGCGAAAATTTTGAGTTTCTCAAGCGTTTCTTACCCTCAAAATGCCATATCTCTCGAACAGATTGACCAGTCCGCAAAATTTCTGTTGCACCTAAAAGTAGAAACACGCCCGATTACAACGGTATGTATACTTTTCCCCTAGGCCGTTCTAGTTATTCGTTTCGAGCATCAGAACTGCGAAAATTTTGAGTTTCTCAAGCGTTTCTTACCCTCAAAATGCCATATCTCTCGAACAGATTGACCAGTCCGCAAAATTTCTGTTGCATCTCAAAGTAGAAACTCGCCCGATTACAACGGTGTATGTACCTTTCCCCTTGGCCGTTCTAGTTATTGGTTCCGAGCATCAGAACTGCGAAAATTTTGAGTTTCTCAAGCGTTTCTTACATTCAAACTGCCATATCTCGCGAACGGATTGACCAATCCGCAAAATTTCTGTTGCATCTGAAAGTAGAAACTCGCCCGATTACAACGGTGTGTGTACCTTTCCCCTTGGCCGTTCTAGTTATTGGTTCCGAGCATCAGAACTGCGAAAATTTTGAGTTTCTCAAGCGTTTCGTACCTTCAAACTGCCATATCTCGCGAACGGAATGACCAATCCGCAAAATTTCTGTTGCACCTAAAAGTAGAAACTCGCCCGAGTACAACGGTATGTATACTTTTCTCCTAGGCCGTTCTAGTTATTCGTTTCGAGCATCAGAACTGCGAAAATTTTGAGTTTCTCCACCATTTCTTACCTCCAAACTGCCATATCTCGCGAACGGATTGACCAATCCGCAAAATTTCTGTTGCATCTGAAAGTAGAAACTCGCCCCATACAACGATATGTGTACTTTTCCCCTAGGCCGTTCTAGTTCTTCGTTTCGAGCATCAGAACTGCGAAAATTTTGAGTTTCTCCATCGTTTCTTACGTCCAAACTGCCATATCTCGCGAACGGATTGACCAATCCGCAAAATGTCTGTTGCATCTGAAAGTAGAAACTCGCCCGATTACAATGGTATGTGTACTTTTCCCCAAAGCCTTTCCAGTCATTCGTTTCGAGCATCAGAACAGCGAAAATTTTGAGTTTCTCAAGCGTTTCTTCCCTCCAAACTGACATACCTCGCGAACGGATTGACCAATCCGCAAAATTTCTGTTGCATCTGAAAGTAGGAACTCGCCCGATTACAACGGTATGTGTACCTTTCCCCTTGGCTGTTCTTGTTACTCGTTCCGAGCATCAGAACTGCGAAAATTTTGAGTTTCTCAAGCGTTTCTTACATCCAGACTACCACATCTCGCGAACGAATTGACCAATCCGCAAAATTTCTGTTGCATCTGAAAGTAGAAACTCGCCCGATTACAACGGTATGTGTACTTTTCCCCTAGGCCGTTCTAATTATTCGTTTCGAGTATCAGAACTGCGAAAATTTTGAGTTTCTCAAGCGTTTCTTACCCTCAAAATGCCATATCTCGCGAACGGAATGACCAATCCGCAAAATTTCTGTTGCACCTAAAAGTAGAAACTCGCCCGATTACAAAGGTATGTATACTTTTCCCCTAGGCCGTTCTAGTTATTCGTTTCGAGCATCAGAACTGCGAAAATTTTGAGTTTCTCAAGCGTTTCTTACCCTTAAAATGCCATATCTCTCGAACAGATTGACCAGTCCGCAAAATTTCTGTTGCATCTCAAAGTAGAAACTCGCCCGATTACAACGGTGTATGAACCTTTCCCCATGGCCGTTCTAGTTATTGGTTCCGAGCATCAGAACTGCGAAAATTTTGAGTTTCTCAAGCGTTTCTTACATTCAAACTGCCATATCTCGCGAACGGAATGACCAATCCGCAAAATTTCTGTTGCACCTAAAAGTAGAAACTCGCCCGAGTACAACGGTATGTATACTTTTCCCCTAGGCCGTTCTAGTTATTCGTTTCGAGCATCAGAACTGCGAAAATTTTGAGTTTCTCCACCATTTCTTACCTCCAAACTGCCATATCTCGCGAACGGATTGACCAATCCGCAAAATTTCTGTTGCATCTGAAAGTAGAAACTCGCCCCATACAACGATATGTGTACTTTTCCCCTAGGCCGTTCTAGTTCTTCGTTTCGAGCATCAGAACTGCGAAAATTTTGAGTTTCTCCATCGTTTCTTACGTCCAAACTGCCATATCTCGCGAACGGATTGACCAATCCGCAAAATGTCTGTTGCATCTGAAAGTAGAAACTCGCCCGATTACAATGGTATGTGTACTTTTCCCCAAAGCCTTTCCAGTCATTCGTTTCGAGCATCAGAACAGCGAAAATTTTGAGTTTCTCAAGCGTTTCTTCCCTCCAAACTGCCATACCTCGCGAACGGATTGACCAATCCGCAAAATTTCTGTTGCATCTGAAAGTAGGAACTCGCCCGATTACAACGGTATGTGTACCTTTCCCCTTGGCTGTTCTTGTTACTCGTTCCGAGCATCAGAACTGCGAAAATTTTGAGTTTCTCAAGCGTTTCTTACATCCAGACTACCACATCTCGCGAACGAATTGACCAACCCTGAAAATTTCTGTTGCATCTGAAAGTAGAAACTCGCCCGATTACAACGGTATGTGTACTTTTCCCCTAGGCCGTTCTAATTATTCGTTTCGAGTATCAGAACTGCGAAAATTTTGAGTTTCTCAAGCGTTTCTTACCCTCAAAATGCCATATCTCGCGAACGGAATGACCAATCCGCAAAATTTCTGTTGCACCTAAAAGTAGAAACTCGCCCGATTACAACGGTATGTATACTTTTCCCCTAGGCCGTTCTAGTTATTCGTTTCGAGCATCAGAACTGCGAAAATTTTGAGTTTCTCAAGCGTTTCTTACCCTCAAAATGCCATATCTCTCGAACAGATTGACCAGTCCGCAAAATTTCTGTTGCATCTCAAAGTAGAAACTCGCCCGATTACAACGGTGTATGAACCTTTCCCCTTGGCCGTTCTAGTTATTGGTTCCGAGCATCAGAACTGCGAAAATTTTGAGTTTCTCAAGCGTTTCTTACATTCAAACTGCCATATCTCGCGAACGGAATGACCAATCCGCAAAATTTCTGTTGCACCTAAAAGTAGAAACTCGCCCGAGTACAACGGTATGTATACTTTTCCCCTAGGCCGTTCTAGTTATTCGTTTCGAGCATCAGAACTGTGAAAATTTTGAGTTTCTCCACCATTTCTTACCTCCAAACTGCCATATCTCGCGAACGGATTGACCAATCCGCAAAATTTCTGTTGCATCTGAAAGTAGAAACTCGCCCCATACAACGATATGTGTACTTTTCCCCTAGGCCGTTCTAGTTCTTCGTTTCGAGCATCAGAACTGCGAAAATTTTGAGTTTCTCCATCGTTTCTTACGTCCAAACTGCCATATCTCGCGAACGGATTGACCAATCCGCAAAATGTCTGTTGCATCTGAAAGTAGAAACTCGCCCGATTACAATGGTATGTGTACTTTTCCCCAAAGCCTTTCCAGTCATTCGTTTCGAGCATCAGAACAGCGAAAATTTTGAGTTTCTCAAGCGTTTCTTCCCTCCAAACTGCCATACCTCGCGAACGGATTGACCAATCCGCAAAATTTCTGTTGCATCTGAAAGTAGGAACTCGCCCGATTACAACGGTATGTGTACCTTTCCCCTTGGCTGTTCTTGTTACTCGTTCCGAGCATCAGAACTGCGAAAATTTTGAGTTTCTCAAGCGTTTCTTACATCCAGACTACCACATCTCGCGAACGAATTGACCAATCCGCAAAATTTCTGTTGCATCTGAAAGTAGAAACTCGCCCGATTACAACGGTATGTGTACTTTTCCCCTAGGCCGTTCTAATTATTCGTTTCGAGTATCAGAACTGCGAAAATTTTGAGTTTCTCAAGCGTTTCTTACCCTCAAAATGCCATATCTCGCGAACGGAATGACCAATCCGCAAAATTTCTGTTGCACCTAAAAGTAGAAACTCGCCCGATTACAACGGTATGTATACTTTTCCCCTAGGCCGTTCTAGTTATTCGTTTCGAGCATCAGAACTGCGAAAATTTTGAGTTTCTCAAGCGTTTCTTACCCTCAAAATGCCATATCTCTCGAACAGATTGCCCAGTCCGCAAAATTTCTGTTGCATCTCAAAGTAGAAACTCGCCCGATTACAACGGTGTATGTACCTTTCCCCTTGGCCGTTCTAGTTATTGGTTCCGAGCATCAGAACTGCGAAAATTTTGAGTTTCTCAAGCGTTTCTTACATTCAAACTGCCATATCTCGCGAACGGATTGACCAATCCGCAAAATTTCTGTTGCATCTGAAAGTAGAAACTCGCCCGATTACAACGGTGTGTGTACCTTTCCCCTTGGCCGTTCTAGTTATTGGTTCCGAGCATCAGAGCTGCGAAAATTTTGAGTTTCTCAAGCGTTTCTTACCTTCAAACTGCCATATCTCGCGAACGGAATGACCAATCCGCAAAATTTCTGTTGCACCTAAAAGTAGAAACTCGCCCGATTACAACGGTATGTATACTTTTCCCCTAGGACGTTCTAGTTATTCGTTTCGAGCATCAGAACTGCGAAAATTTTGAGTTTCTAAAGCGTTTCTTACCTTCAAACTGCCATATCATGCGAACGGATTGACCAATCCGCAATATTTCTATTGCATCTGAAAGTAGAAACTCGCCCGATTACAACGGTATGTATACTTTTCCCCTAGGCCGTTCTAGTTCTTCGTTTCGAGCATCAGAACTGCGAAAATTTTGTGTTTCTCCACCATTTCTTACCTCCAAACTGCCATATCTCGCGAACGGATTGACCAATCCGCAAAATTTCTGTTGCATCTGAAAGTAGAAACTCGTCCGATTACAACGGTATGTGTACCTTTCCCCTAGGGCGTTCTAGTTCTTCGTTTCGAGCATCAGAACTGCGAAAATTTTGAGTTTCTCAAGCGTTTCTTACCCTCAAAATGCCATATCTCTCGAACAGATTGACCAGTCCGCAAAATTTCTGTTGCATCTGAAAGTAGAAACTCGCCCGATTACAACGGTGTGTGTACCTTTCCCCTTGGCCGTTCTAGTTATTGGTTCCGAGCATCAGAACTGCGAAAATTTTGAGTTTCTCAAGCGTTTCTTACCTTCAAACTGCCATATCTCGCGAACGGAATGACCAATCCGCAAAATTTCTGTTGCACCTAAAAGTAGAAACTCGCCCGATTACAACGGTATGTATACTTTTCCCCTAGGCCGTTCTAGTTATTCGATTCGAGCATCAGAACTGCGAAAATTTTGAGTTTCTCAAGCGTTTCTTACCCTCAAAATGCCATATCTCTCGAACAGATTGACCAGTCCGCAAAATTTCTGTTGCATCTGAAAGTAGAAACTCGCCCGATTACAACGGTATGTATACATTTCCCCTAGGCCGATCTAGTTCTTCGTTTCGAGCATCAGAACTGCGAAAATTTTGTGTTTCTCCACCATTTCTTACCTCCAAACTGCCATATCACGCGAACGGAATGACCAATCCGCAAAATTTCTGTTGCACCTAAAAGAAGAAACTCGTCCGATTACAACGGTATGTGTACCTTTCCCTTGGCCGTTCTAGTTATTCGTTCCGAGCATCAGAACTGCGAAAATTTTGAGTTTCTCAAGCGTTTCTTACATTCAAACTGCCATATCTTGCGAACGGATTGACCAATCCGCAAAATTTCTGTTGCATCTGAAAGTAGAAACTCGCCCGATTACAACGGTATGTGTACTTTTCCCCTAGGCCGTTCTAATTATTCGTTTCGAGCATCAGAACTGCGAAAATTTTGAGTTTCTCAAGCGTTTCTTACCCTCAAAATGCCATATCTCTCGAACAGATTGACCAGTCCGCAAAATTTCTGTTGCATCTGAAAGTAGAAACTGGCCCGATTACAACGGTGTATGTACCTTTCCCCTTGGCCGTTCTAGTTATTGGTTCCGAGCATCAGAACTGCGAAAATTTTGAGTTTCTCAAGCGTTTCTTACATTCAAACTGCCATATCTCGCGAACGGATTGATCAATCCGCAAAATTTCTGTTGCATCTGAAAGTAGAAACTCGCCTGATTACAACGGTGTGTGTACCTTTCCCCTTGGCCGTTCTAGTTATTGGTTCCGAGCATCAGAACTGCGAAAATTTTGAGTTTCTAAAGCGTTTCTTACCTTCAAACTGCCATATCATGCGAACGGATTGACCAATCCGCAATATTTCTGTTGCATCTGAAAGTAGAAACTCGCCCGATTACAACGGTATGTGTACCTTTCCCCTAGGGCGTTCTAGTTCTTCGTTTCGAGCATCAGAACTGCGAAAATTTTGAGTTTCTCAAGCGTTTCTTATATTCAAACTGCCATATCTCGCGAACGGATTGACCAATCCTCAAAATTTCTGTTGCATCTGAAAGTAGAAACTCGCCCGATTACAACGGTGTGTGTACCTTTCCCCTTGGCCGTTCTAATTATTCGTTTCGAGCATCAGAACTGCGAAAATTTTGAGTTTCTCAAGCGTTTCTTAACTCCATACTGCCATATCTCGCGAACAGATTGACCCATCCGCAAAATTTCTGTTGCACCTAAAAGAAGAAACTCGTCCGATTGCAACGGTATGTGTACCCTTCCCTTGGCCGTTCTAGTTATTCGTTTCGAGCATCAGAACTGTGAAAATTTTGTGTTTCTCAAGCGTTTCTTACCTCCAAACTGCCGGATTGACAAATCCGCAAAATTTCAGTTGCAACTGAAAGTAGAAACTCGCCCGATTACAACGGTATGTGTACTTTCCCCTAGGCCGTTCTAGTTATTCGTTTCGAGCATCAGAACTGTGAAAATTTTGTGTTTCTCAAGCGTTTCTTACCTCCAAACTGCCATATCTCGCGAACGGATTGACCAATCCGCAAAATTTCTGTTGCATCTGAAAGTAGACACTCGCCCGATTACAACGGTATGTGTACTTTTACCAAAGCCTACCTAGTTATTCGTTTCGAGCATCAGAACTGCGAAAATTTTGAGTTTCTCAACCGTTTCTTACCTCCAAACTGCCATATCTCGCGAACGGATTGACCAATCCGCAAAATTTCTGTTGCATCTGAAAGTAGAAACTCGCCCGATACAACGGTGTGTGTACTTTTCCCCTAGGCGGTTCTAGTTATTCGTTCCGTGCATCAGAACTGCAAAAATTTTGAGTTTCTCAAGCGCTCCTTACCTCCAAACTGCCATATCTCGCGAACGGATTGACAAATCCGCAAAATTTCTATTGCATCTGAAAGTAGAAACTCGCCCGATTACAACGGTATGTATACTTTTCCCCAAGCCGGTCTAGTTATTCGTTTCGAGCATCAGAACTGCGAAAATTTTGAGTTTCTCAAGCGTTTCTTACCCTCAAAATGCCATATCTCTCGAACAGATTGACCAGTCCGCAAAATTTCTGTTGCATCTGAAAGTAGAAACTCGCCCGATTACAAAGGTGTATGTACCTATCCCCTTGGCCGTTCTAGTTATTGGTTCCGAGCATCATTACTGCGAAAATTTTGAGTTTCTCAAGCGTTTCTTACATTCAAACTGCCATATCTCGCGAACGGATTGACCAATCCTCAAAATTTCTGTTGCATCTGAAAGTAGAAACTCGCCCGATTACAACGGTGTGTGTACCTTTCCCCTTGGCCGTTCTAGTCATTGGTTCCGAGCATCAGAACTGCGAAAATTTTGAGTTTCTCAAGCGTTTCTTACCTTCAAACTGCCATATCTCGCGAACGGAATGACCAATCCGCAAAATTTCTGTTGCACCTAAAAGTAGAAACTCGCCCGATTACAACGGTATGTATACTTTTCCCCTAGGCCGTTCTAGTTATTCGTTTCGAGCATCAGAACTGCGAAAATTTTGAGTTTCTCAAGCGTTTCTTACCCTCAAAATGCCATATCTCTCGAACAGATTGACCAGTCCGCAAAATTTCTGTTGCATCTCAAAGTAGAAACTCGCCCGATTACAACGGTGTATGTACCTTTCCCCTTGGCCGTTCTAGTTATTGGTTCCGAGCATCAGAACTGCGAAAATTTTGTGTCTCTCCACCATTTCTTACCTCCAAACTGCCATATCTCGCGAACGGAATGACCAATCCGCAAAATTTCTGTTGCACCTAAAAGAAGAAACTCGTCCGATTGCAACGGTATGTGTACCCTTCCCTTGGCCGTTCTAGTTATTCGTTTCGAGCATCAGAACTGTGAAAATTTTGTGTTTCTCAAGCGTTTCTTACCTCCAAACTGCCGGATTGACAAATCCGCAAAATTTCAGTTGCAACTGAAAGTAGAAACTCGCCCGATTACAACGGTATGTGTACCTTCCCCTAGGCCGTTCTAGTTATTCGTTTCGAGCATCAGAACTGTGAACATTTTGTGTTTCTCAAGCGTTTCTTACCTCCAAACTGCCATATCTCGCGAACGGATTGACCAATCCGCAAAATTTCTGTTGCATCTGAAAGTAGACACTCGCCCGATTACAACGGTATGTGTACTTTTACCAAAGCCTATCTAGTTATTCGTTTCGAGCATCAGAACTGCGAAAATTTTGAGTTTCTCAACCGTTTCTTACCTCCAAACTGCCATATCTCGCGAACGGATTGACCAATCCGCAAAATTTCTGTTGCATCTGAAAGTAGAAACTCGCCCGATACAACGGTGTGTGTACTTTTCCCCTAGGCGGTTCTAGTTATTCGTTCCGTGCATCAGAACTGCAAAAATTTTGAGTTTCTCAAGCGCTCCTTACCTCCAAACTGCCATATCTCGCGAACGGATTGACAAATCCGCAAAATTTCTATTGCATCTGAAAGTAGAAACTCGCCCGATTACAACGGTATGTATACTTTTCCCCAAGCCGGTCTAGTTATTCGTTTCGAGCATCAGAACTGCGAAAATTTTGAGTTTCTCAAGCGTTTCTTACCCTCAAAATGCCATATCTCTCGAACAGATTGACCAGTCCGCAAAATTTCTGTTGCATCTGAAAGTAGAAACTCGCCCGATTACAAAGGTGTATGTACCTATCCCCTTGGCCGTTCTAGTTATTGGTTCCGAGCATCATTACTGCGAAAATTTTGAGTTTCTCAAGCGTTTCTTACATTCAAACTGCCATATCTCGCGAACGGATTGACCAATCCTCAAAATTTCTGTTGCATCTGAAAGTAGAAACTCGCCCGATTACAACGGTGTGTGTACCTTTCCCCTTGGCCGTTCTAGTCATTGGTTCCGAGCATCAGAACTGCAAAAATTTTGAGTTTCTCAAGCGTTTCTTACCTTCAAACTGCCATATCTCGCGAACGGAATGACCAATCCGCAAAATTTCTGTTGCACCTAAAAGTAGAAACTCGCCCGATTACAACGGTATGTATACTTTTCCCCTAGGCCGTTCTAGTTATTCGTTTCGAGCATCAGAACTGCGAAAATTTTGAGTTTCTCAAGCGTTTCTTACCCTCAAAATGCCATATCTCTCGAACAGATTGACCAGTCCGCAAAATTTCTGTTGCATCTCAAAGTAGAAACTCGCCCGATTACAACGGTGTATGTACCTTTCCCCTTGGCCGTTCTAGTTATTGGTTCCGAGCATCAGAACTGCGAAAATTTTGTGTTTCTCCACCATTTCTTACCTCCAAACTGCCATATCTCGCGAACGGAATGACCAATCCGCAAAATTTCTGTTGCACCTAAAAGAAGAAACTCGTCCGATTACAACGGTATGTGTACCTTTCCCTTGGCCGTTCTAGTTATTCGTTCCGAGCATCAGAACTGCGAAAATTTTGAGTTTCTCAAGCGTTTCTTACATTCAAACTGCCATATCTCGCGAACGGATTGACCAATCCGCAAAATTTCTGTTGCATCTGAAAGTAGAAACTCGCCCGATTACAACGGTATGTGTACTTTTCCCCTAGGCCGTTCTAATTATTCGTTTCGAGCATCAGAACTGCGAAAATTTTGAGTTTCTCAAGCGTTTCTTAACTCCATACTGCCATATCTCGCGAACAGATTGACCAATCCGCAAAATTTCTGTTGCACCTAAAAGAAGAAACTCGTCCGATTGCAACGGTATGTGTACCCTACCCTTGGCCGTTCTAGTTATTCGTTTCGAGCACCAGAACTGTGAAAATTTTGTGTTTCTCAAGCGTTTCTTACCTCCAAACTGCCGGATTGACAAATCCGCAAAATTTCAGTTGCAACTGAAAGTAGAAACTCGCCCGATTACAACGGTATGTGTACTTTCCCCTAGGCCGTTCTAGTTATTCGTTTCGAGCATCAGAACTGTGAAAATTTTGTGTTTCTCAAGCGTTTCTTACCTCCAAACTGCCATATCTCGCGAACGGATTGACCAATCCGCAAAATTTCTGTTGCATCTGAAAGTAGACACTCGCCCGATTACAACGGTATGTGTACTTTCACCAAAGCCTATCTAGTTATTCGTTTCGAGCATCAGAACTGCGAAAATTTTGAGTTTCTCAAGCGTTTCTTACATTCAAACTGCCATATCTCGCGAACGGATTGACCAGTCCGCAAAATTTCTGTTGCATCTGAAAGTAGAAACTGGCCCGATTACAACGGTGTATGTACCTTTCCCCTTGGCCGTTCTAGTTATTGGTTCCGAGCATCAGAACTGCGAAAATTTTGAGTTTCTCAAGCGTTTCTTACATTCAAACTGCCATATCTCGCGAACGGATTGACCAATCCGCAAAATTTCTGTTGCATCTGAAAGTAGAAGCTCGCCCGATTACAACGGTGTGTGTACCTTTCCCCTTGGCCGTTCTAGTTATTGGTTCCGAGCATCAGAGCTGCGAAAATTTTGAGTTTCTCAAGCGTTTCTTACCTTCAAACTGCCATATCTCGCGAACGGAATGACCAATCCGCAAAATTTCTGTTGCACCTAAAAGTAGAAACTCGCCCGATAACAACGGTATGTATACTTTTCCCCTAGGCCGTTCTAGTTATTCGTTTCGAGCATCAGAACTGCGAAAATTTTGAGTTTCTCAAGCGTTTCTTACCCTCAAAATGCCATATCTCTCGAACAGATTGACCAGTCCGCAAAATTTCTGTTGTATCTGAAAGTAGAAACTCGCCCGATTACAAAGGTGTATGTACCTTTCCCCTTGGCCGTTCTAGTTATTGGTTCCGAGCATCATTACTGCGAAAATTTTGAGTTTCTCAAGCGTTTCTTACATTCAAACTGCCATATCTCGCGAACGGATTGACCAATCCTCAAAATTTCTGTTGCATCTGAAAGTAGAAACTCGCCCGATTACAACGGTGTGTGTACCTTTCCCCTTGGCCGTTCTAGTCATTGGTTCCGAGCATCAGAACTGCGAAAATTTTGAGTTTCTCAAGCGTTTCTTACCTTCAAACTGCCATATCTCGCGAACGGAATGACCAATCCGCAAAATTTCTGTTGCACCTAAAAGTAGAAACTCGCCCGATTACAACGGTATGTATACTTTTCCCCTAGGCCGTTCTAGTTATTCGTTTCGAGCATCAGAACTGCGAAAATTTTGAGTTTCTCAAGCGTTTCTTACCCTCAAAAAGCCATATCTCTCGAACAGATTGACCAATCCGCAAAATTTCTGTTGCATCTCAAAGTAGAAACTCGCCCGATTACAACGGTGTATGTACCTTTCCCCTTGGCCGTTCTAGTTATTGGTTCCGAGCATCAGAACTGCGAAAATTTTGTGTTTCTCCACCATTTCTTACCTCCAAACTGCCATATCTCGCGAACGGAATGACCAATCCGCAAAATTTCTGTTGCACCTAAAAGAAGAAACTCGTCCGATTACAACGGTATGTGTACCTTTCCCTTGGCCGTTCTAGTTATTCGTTGCGAGCATCAGAACTGCGAAAATTTTGAGTTTCTCAAGCGTTTCTTACATTCAAACTGCCATATCATGCGAACGGATTGACCAATCCGCAAAATTTCTGTTGCATCTGAAAGTAGAAACTCGCCTGATTCCAACGGTATGTGTACTTTTCCCCTAGGCCGTTCTAATTATTCGTTTCGAGCATCAGAACTGCGAAAATTTTGAGTTTCTCAAGCGTTTCTTAACTCCATACTGCCATATCTCGCGAACGGATTGACCAATCCGCAAAATTTCTGTTGCACCTAAAAGAAGAAACTCGTCCGATTACAACGGTATGTGTACCTTTCCCTTGGCCGTTCTAGTTATTCGTTTCGAGCATCAGAACTGCGAAAATTTTGAGTTTCTCAAGCGTTTCTTACATTCAAACTGCCATATCTCGCGAACGGATTGACCAGTCCGCAAAATTTCTGTTGCATCTGAAAGTAGAAACTGGCCCGATTACAACGGTGTATGTACCTTTCCCCTTGGCCGTTCTAGTTATTGGTTCCGAGCATCAGAACTGCGAAAATTATGAGTTTCTCAAGCGTTTCTTACATTCAAACTGCCATATCTCGCGAACGGATTGACCAATCCGCAAAATTTCTGTTGCATCTGAAAGTAGAAACTCGCCCGATTACAACGGTGTGTGTACCTTTCCCCTTGGCCGTTCTAGTTATTGGTTCCGAGCATCAGAGCTGCGAAAATTTTGAGTTTCTCAAGCGTTTCTTACCTTCAAACTGCCATATCTCGCGAACGGAATGACCAATCCGCAAAATTTCTGTTGCACCTAAAAGTAGAAACTCGCCCGATTACAACGGTATGTATACTTTTCCCCTACGCCGTTCTAGTTATTCGTTTCGAGCATCAGAACTGCGAAAATTTTGAGTTTCTCAAGCGTTTCTTACCCTCAAAATGCCATATCTCTCGAACAGATTGACCAGTCCGCAAAATTTCTGTTGCATCTGAAAGTAGAAACTCGCCCGATTACAAAGGTGTATGTACCTTTCCCCTTGGCCGTTCTAGTTATTGGTTCCGAGTATCATTACTGCGAAAATTTTGAGTTTCTCAAGCGTTTCTTACATTCAAACTGCCATATCTCGCGAACGGATTGACCAATCCTCAAAATTTATGTTGCATCTGAAAGTAGAAACTCGCCCGATTACAACGGTGTGTGTACCTTTCCCCTTGGCCGTTCTAGTCATTGGTGCCGAGCATCAGAACTGCGAAAATTTTGAGTTTCTCAAGCGTTTCTTACCTTCAAACTGCCATATCTCGCGAACGGAATGACCAATCCGCAAAATTTCTGTTGCACCTAAAAGTAGAAACTCGCCCGATTACAACGGTATGTATACTTTTCCCCTAGGCCGTTCTAGTTATTCGTTTCGAGCATCAGAACTGCGAAAATTTTGAGTTTCTCAAGCGTTTCTTACCCTCAAAATGCCATATCTCTCGAACAGATTGACCAGTCCGCAAAATTTCTGTTGCATCTCAAAGTAGAAACTCGCCCGATTACAACGGTGTATGTACCTTTCCCCTTGGCCGTTCTAGTTATTGGTTCCGAGCATCAGAACTGCGAAAATTTTGTGTTTCTCCACCATTTCTTACCTCCAAACTGCCATATCTCGCGAACGGAATGACCAATCCGCAAAATTTCTGTTGCACCTAAAAGAAGAAACTCGTCCGATTGCAACGGTATGTGTACCCTTCCCTTGGCCGTTCTAGTTATTGGTTTCGAGCATCAGAACTGTGAAAATTTTGTGTTTCTCAAGCGTTTCTTACCTACAAACTGCCGGATTGACCAATCCGCAAAATTTCAGTTGCAACTGAAAGTAGAAACTCGCCCGATTACAACAGTATGTGTACTTTCCCCTAGGCCGTTCTAGTTATTCGTTTCGAGCATCAGAACTGTGAAAATTTTGTGTTTCTCAAGCGTTTCTTACATTCAAACTGCCATATCTCGCGAACGGATTGACCAATCCGCAAAATTTCTGTTGCATCTGAAAGTAGAAACTCGCCCGATTACAGCGGTATGTGTACTTTTCCCCTAGGCCGTTCTAATTATTCGTTTCGAGCATCAGAACTGCGAAAATTTTGAGTTTGTCAAGCGTTTCTTAACTCCATACTGCCATATCTCGCGAACGGATTGACCAATCCGCAAAATTTCTGTTGCATCTGAAAGTAGAAACTCGCCCGATTACAACGGTATGTATACTTTTCCCCTAGGCCGTTCTAGTTATTCGTTTCGAGCATCAGAACTGCGAAAATTTTGAGTTTCTCAAGCGTTTCTTACAGTCAAACTGCCATATCTCGCGAACGGATCGACCAATCCTCAAAATTTCTGTTGCATCTGAAAGTAGAAACTCGCCCGATTACAACGGTGTGTGTACCTTTCCCCTTGGCCGTTCTAGTTATTGGTTCCGAGCATCAGAACTGCGAAAATTTTGAGTTTCTCAAGCGTTTCTTACCTTCAAACTGCCATATCTCGCGAACGGAATGACCAATCCGCAAAATTTCTGTTGCACCTAAAAGTAGAAACTCGCCCGATTACAACGGTATGTATACTTTTCCCCTAGGCCGTTCTAGTTATTCGTTTCGAGCATCAGATCTGCGAAAATTTTGAGTTTCTCAAGCGTTTCTTACACTCAAAATGCCATATCTCTCGAACAGATTGACCAGTCCGCAAAATTTCTGTTGCATCTCAAAGTAGAAACTCGCCCGATTACAACGGTGTATGTACCTTTCCCCTTGGCCGTTCTAGTTATTGGTTCCGAGCATCAGAACTGCGAAAATTTTGAGTTTCTCAAGCGTTTCTTACATTCAAACTGCCATATCTCGCGAACGGATTGACCAATCCGCAAAATTTCTATTGCATCTGAAAGTAGAAACTCGCCCGATTACAACGGTATGTGTACTTTTCCCCTAGGCCGTTCTAATTATTCGTTTCGAGCATCAGAACTGCGAAAATTTTGAGTTTCTCAAGCGTTTCTTACCTCCAAACTGCCGGATTGACCAATCCGCAAAATTTCAGTTGCAACTGAAAGTAGAAACTCGCCCGATTACAACGGTATGTGTACTTTTCCCCTAGGCCGTTCTAGTTATTCGTTTCGAGCATCAGAACTGTGAAAATTTTGTGTTTCTCAAGCGTTTCTTACCTCCAAACTGCCATATCTCGCGAACGGATTGACCAATCTGCAAAATTTCTGTTGCATCTGAAAGTAGACACTCGCCCGATTACAACGGTATGTGTACTTTCCCCAAAGCCTATCTAGTTATTCGTTTCGAGCATCAGAACTGCGAAAATTTTGAGTTTCTCAAGCGTTTCTTACATTCAAACTGCCATATCTCGCGAACGGATTGACCAATCTGCAAAATTTCTTTTGCATCTGAAAGTAGAAGCTCGCCCGATACAACGGTATGTGTACTTTTCCCCTAGGCCGTTCTAGTTATTCGTTTCGAGCATCAGAACTGCGAAAATTTTGAGTTTCTCAAGCGTTTCTTACCTCCAAACTGCCATATCTCGCGAACGGATTGACCAATCTGCAAAATTTCTTTTGCATCTGAAAGTAGAAGTTCGCCCGATACAACGGTGTGTGTACTTTTCCCCTAGGCGGTTCTAGTTATTCGTTCCGAGCATCAGAACTGCGAAAATTTTGAGTTTCTCAAGCACTTCTTACCTCCAAACTGCCATATCTCGCGAACGGATTGACCAATCCGCAAAATTTCTGTTGCATCTGAAAGTAGAAACTCGCCCGATACAACGGTATGTGTACTTTTCCCCTAGGCCGTTCTAGTTATTGGTTCCGAGCATCAGAACTGCGAAAATTTTTAGTTTCTCAAGCGTTTCTTACTTTCAAACTGCCATATCTCGCGAACGGAATGACCAATCCGCAAAATTTCTGTTGCACCTAAAAGTAGAAACTTGCCCGATACAACGGTATGTGTACTTTTCCCCTAGGCCGTTCTAGTTATTGGTTCCGAGCATCAGAACTGCGAAAATTTTGAGTTTCTCAAGCGCTTCTTACGTCCAAACTGCCATATCTCGCGAACGGATTGACCAATCCGCAAAATTTCTATTGCATCTGAAAGTAGAAACTCGCCCGATTACAACGGTATGTGTACTTTTCCCCTAGCCCGTTCTAGTTAATCGTTTCGAGCATCAGAACTGTGAAAATTTTGAGTTTCTCAAACGTTTCTTACCTCCACACTGCAATATCACGCGAACGAATTGACCAATCCGCAAAATTTCTGTCGCATCTGAATGTAGAAACTCGCCCAATTACAACGGTATGTGTACTTTTCCCCTTGGCCGTTCTAGTTATTCGTTTCGAGCACCAGAACTGCGAAAATTTTGAGTTTCTCAAGCGTTTCTTACCTCCAAACTGTCATATCTCGCGAACGGATTGACCAATCTGCAAAATTTCTTTTGCATCTGAAAGTAGAAGCTCGCCCGATACAACGGTATGTGTACTTTTCCCCTAGGCGGTTCTAGTTATTCGTTCCGAGCATCAGAACTGCGAAAATTTTGAGTTTCTCAAGCGCTTCTTACCTCCAAACTGCCATATCTCGCGAACGGATTGACCAATCCGCAAAATATCTGTTGCATCTGAAAGTAGAAACTCGCCCGGTACAACGGTATGTGTACTTTTCCCCTAGGCCGTTCTAGTTATTGGTTCCGAACATCAGAACTGCGAAAATTTTGAGTTTCTCAAGCGTTTCTTACCTTCAAACTGCCATATCTCGCGAACGGAATGACCAATCCGCAAAATTTCTGTCGCATCTGAATGTAGAAACTCGCCCAATTACAACGGTATGTGTACTTTTCCCCTTGGCCGTTCTAGTTATTCGTTTCGAGCACCAGAACTGCGAAAATTTTGAGTTTCTCAAGCGTTTCTTACCTCCAAACTGCCATATCTCGCGAACGGATTGACCAGTCTGCAAAATTTCTTTTGCATCTGAAAGTAGAAGCTCGCCCGATACAACGGTATGTGTACTTTTCCCCTAGGCAGTCCTAGTTATTCGTTCCGAGCATCAGAACTTCGAAAATTTTGAGTTTCTCAAGCGCTTCTTACCTCCAAACTGCCATATCTCGCGAACGGTTTGACCAATCCGCAAAATTTCTGTTGCATCTGAAAGTAGAAACTCGCCCGATACAACGGTATGTGTACTATTCCCCTAGGCCGTTCTAGTTATTGGTTCCGAGCATCAGAACTTCGAAAATTTTGAGCTTCTCGAGCGTTTCTTACCTTCAAACTGCCATATCTCGCGAACGGAATGACCAATCCGCAAAATTTCTGTTGCACCTAAAAGTAGAAACTCGCCCGATTACAACGGTATGTATACTTTTCCCCTAGCCCGTTCTAGTTAATCGTTTCGAGCATTAGAACTGTGAAAATTTTGAGTTTCTCAAACGTTTCTTACCTCCAGACTGCCATATCTCGCGAACGAATTGACCAATCCGCAAAATTTCTGTCGCATCTGAATGTAGAATCTCGCCCAATTACAACGGTATGTGTACTTTTCCCCTAGGCCGTTCTAGTTATTCGTTTCGAGCATCAGAACTGCGAAAATTTTGAGTTTCTCAAGCGTTTCTTACCTCCAAACTGCCATATCTCGCGAACGGATTGACCAATCTGCAAAATTTCTTTTGCATCTGAAAGTAGAAGCTCGCCCGATACAACGGTATGTGTACTTTTCCCCTAGGCAGTTCTAGTTATTCGTTCCGAGGATCAGAACTGCGAAAATTTTGAGTTTCTCAAGCGCTTCTTACCTCCAAACTGCCATATCTCGCGAACGGATTGACCAATCCGCAAAATTTCTGTTGCATCTGAAAGTAGAAACTCGCCCGATACAACGGTATGTGTACTTTTCCCCTAGGCCGTTCTAGTTATTGGTTCCGAGCATCAGAACTTGGAAAATTTTGAGCTTCTCAAGCGTTTCTTACCTTCAAACTGCCATATCTCGCGAACGGAAAGACCAATCCGCAAAATTTCTGTTGCACCTAAAAGTAGAAACTCGCCCGATTACAACGGTATGTATACTCTTCCCCTAGGCCGTTCTAGTTATTCGTTTCGAGCTTCAGAAATGCGAAAACTTTGAGTTTCTCAAGCGTTTCTTACATTCGAACTGCCATATCTCGCGAACGGATTGACCAATCCGCAAAATTTCTGTTGCATCTGAAAGTAGAAACTCGCCCGATGACAACGGTATGTGTACTTTTCCCCTAGCCCGTTCTAGTTAATCGTTTCGAGCATTATAACTGTGAAAATTTTGAGTTTCTCAAACGTTTCTTACCTCCAGACTGCCATACCTCGCGAACAAATTGACCAATCCGCAAAATTTCTGTCGCATCTGAATGTAGAAACTCGCCCAATTACAACGGTATGTGTACTTTTCCCCTAGGCCGTTCTAGTTATTCGTTTCGAGCATCAGAACTGCGAAAATTTTGAGTTTCTCAAGCGCTTATTACCTCCAAACTGCCATATCTCGCGAACGGATTGACCAATCCGCAAAATTTCTATTGCATCTGAAAGTAGAAACTCGCCCGATTACAACGGTATCTATACTTTTCCCCTAGGCCGTTCTAGTTATTCGTTTCGAGCATCAGAACTGCGAAAATTTTGAGTTTCTCAAGCGTTTCTTACCTTCAAACTGCCATATCTCTCGAACTGATTGACCAGTCCGCAAAATTTCTATTGCATCTGAAAGTAGAAACTCGCCCGATTACAACGGTATGTATACTCTTCCCCTAGGCCGTTCTAGTTATTCGTTTCGAGCTTCAGAAATGCGAAAACTTTGGGTTTCTCAAGCGTTTCTTACATTCGAACTGCCATATCTCGCGAACGGATTGACCAATCCGCAAAATTTCTGTTGCATCTGAAAGTAGAAACTCGCCCGATGACAACGGTATGTGTACTTTTCCCCTAGCCCGTTCTAGTTAATCGTTTCGAGCATTATAACTGTGAAAATTTTGAGTTTCTCAAACGTTTCTTACCTCCAGACTGCCATACCTCGCGAACAAATTGACCAATCCGCAAAATTTCTGTCGCATCTGAATGTAGAAACTCGCCCAATTACAACGGTATGTGTACTTTTCCCCTAGGCCGTTCTAGTTATTCGTTTCGAGCATCAGAACTGCGAAAATTTTGAGTTTCTCAAGCGCTTATTACATCCAAACTGCCATATCTCGCGAACGGATTGACCAATCCGCAAAATTTCTATTGCATCTGAAAGTAGAAACTCGCCCGATTACAACGGTATCTATACTTTTCCCCTAGGCCGTTCTAGTTATTCGTTTCGAGCATCAGAACTGCGAAAATTTTGAGTTTCTCAAGCGTTTCTTACCTTCAAACTGCCATATCTCTCGAACAGATTGACCAGTCCGCAAAATTACTGTTGCATCTGAAATTAGAAACTCGCCCGATTACAACGGTGTGTGTACCTTTACCCTTGGCCGTTCTAGTTATTCGTTCCGAGCATCAGAACTGCGAAAATTTTGAGTTTCTCAAGCGTTTCTTACCTTCAAACTGCCATATCTCGCGAACGGATTGACCAATCCGCAAAATTTCTATTGCATCTGATAGTAGAAACTCGCCCGATTACAACGGTATCTATACTTTTCCCCTAGGCCGTTCTAGTTCTTCGTTTCGAGCATCAGAACTGCGAAAATTTTGAGTTTCTCCACCATTTCTTACCTCCAAACTGTCATATCTCGCGAACGGATTGACCAATCCGCAAAATTTCTGTTGCATCTGAAAGTAGAAACTCGCCCGATTACAACGGTATGTGTACCTTTCCCCTTGGCCGTTCTAGTTATTCGTTCCGAGCATCAGAACTGCGAAAATTTTGAGTTTCTCAAGCGCTTCTTACGTCCAAACTGCCATATCTCGCGAACGGATTGACCAATTCGCAAAATTTCTATTGCATCTGAAAGTAGAAACTCGCCCGATTACAACGGTATGTGTACTTTTCCCCTAGCCCGTTCTAGATAATCGTTTCGAGCATCGGAACTGTGAAAATTTTGAGTTTCTCAAGCGTTTCTTACCTCCAAACTGCAATATCTCGCGAACCGATTGACCAATCTGCAAAATTTCTTTTGCATCTGAAAGTAGAAGCTCGCCCGATTCAACGGTATGTGTACTTTTCCCATAGGCGGTTCTAGTTATTCGTTCCGAGCATCAGAACTGCGAAAATTTTGAGTTTCTCAAGCGCTTCTTACCTCCAAACTGCCATATCTCGCGAACGGATTGACCAATCCGCAAAATTTCTATTGCAACTGAAAGTAGAAACTCGCCCGATTACAACGGTATCTATACTTTTCCCCTAGGCCGTTCTAGTTATTCGTTTCGAGCATCAGAACTGCGAAAATTTTGAGTTTCTCAAGCGTTTCTTACCTTCAAACTGCCATATCTCGCGAACGGATTGACCAATCCGCAAAATTTCTATTGCATCTGAAAGTAGAAACTCGCCCGATTACAACGGTGTCTATACTTTTCCCCTAGGCCGTTCTACTTCTTCGTTTCGAGCATCAGAACTGCGAAAATTTTGAGTTTCTCCACAATTTCTTACCTCCAAACTGCCATATCTCGCGAACGGATTGACCAATCCGCAAAATTTCTGTTGCATCTGAAACTAGAAACTCGCCCGATACAACGGTATGTGTACTTTTCCCCTAGGCCGTTCTAGTTATTGGTTCCGAGCATCAGAACTGCGAAAATTTTTAGTTTCTCAAGCGTTTCTTACTTTCAAACTACCATATCTCGCGAACGGAATGACCAATCCGCAAAATTTCTGTTGCACCTAAAAGTAGAAACTCGCCCGATACAACGGTATGTGTACTTTTCCTCTAGGCCGTTCTAGTTATTGGTTCCGAGCATTAGAACTGCGAAAATTTTGAGTTTCTCAAGCGTTTCTTACCTTCAAACTGCCATATCTCGCGAACGGAATGACCAATCCGCAAAATTTCTGTTGTACCTAAAAGTAGAAACTCGCCCGATTACAACGGTATGTATACTTTTCCCCTAGGCCGTTCTAGTTATTCGTTTCGAGCTTCAGAACTGCGAAAAATTTTGAGTTTCTCAAGCGTTTCTTACATTCGAACTGCCATATCTCGCGAACGGATTGACCAATCCGCATAATTTCTATTGCATCTAAAAGTAGAAACTCGCCCGATTACAACGGTATGTGTACTTTTCCCCTAGCCCGTTCTAGTTAATCGTTTCGAGCATCAGAACTGTGAAAATTTTGAGTTTTTCAAACGTTTCTTACCTCAAGACTGCCATATCTCGCGAACGAATTGACCAATCCGCAAAATTTCTGTCGCATCTGAATGTAGAAACTCGCCCAATTACAACGGTATGTGTACTTTTCCCCTTGGCCGTTCTAGTTATTCGTTTCGAGCACCAGAACTGCGAAAATTTTGAGTTTCTCAAGCGTTTCTTACCTCCAAACTGCCATATCTCGCGAACGGATTGACCAATCTGCAAAATTTCTTTTGCATCTGAAAGTAGAAGCTCGCCCGATACAACGGTATGTGTACTTTTCCCCTAGGCGGTTCTAGTTATTCGTTCCGAGCATCAGAACTGCGAAAATTTTGAGTTTCTCAAGCGCTTCTTACCTCCAAACTGCCATATCTCGCGAACGGATTGACCAATCCGCAAAATTTCTGTTGCATCTGAAAGTAGAAACTCGCCCGATTACAACGGTATCTATACTTTTCCCCTAGGCCGTTCTTGTTCTTCGTTTCGAGCATCAGAACTGCGAAAATTTTGAGTTTCTCCACCATTTCTTACCTCCAAACTGCCATATCTCGCGAACGGATTGACCAATCCGCAAAATTTCTGTTGCATCTGAAAGTAGAAACTCGCCCGATACAACGGTATGTATACTTTTCCCCTAGGCAGTTCTAGTTATTCGTTTCGAGCTTCAGAACTGCGAAAACTTTGAGTTTCTCAAGCGTTTCTTACATTCGAACTGCCATATCTCGCGAACGGATTGACCAATCCGCAAAATTTCTGTTGCATCTGAAAGTAGAAGCTCGCCCGATACAACGGTATGTGTACTTTTCCCCTATGCGGTTCTAGTTATTCGTTCCGAGCATCAGAACTGCGAAAATTTTGAGTTTCTCAAGCGCTTCTCACCTCCAAACTGCCATATCTCGCGAACGGATTGACCAATCCGCAAAATTTCTGTTGTATCTGAAAGTAGAAACTCGCCCGATACAACGGTATGTGTACCTTTCCCTAGGCCGTTCTAGTTATTGGTTCCGAGCATCAGAACTTCGAAAATTTTGAGCTTCTCAAGCGTTTCTTACCTTCAAACTGCCATATCTCGCGAACGGAATGACCAATCCGCAAAATTTCTGTTGCATCTGAAAGTAGAAACTCGCCCGATACAACGGTATGTGTACTTTTCCCCTAGGCCTTTCTAGTTATTGGTTCCGAGCATCAGAACTGCGAAAATTTTGAGTTTCTCAAGCGTTTCTTACCTTCAAACTGCCATATCTCGCGAACGGAATGACCAATCCGCAAAATTTCTATTGCATCTGAAAGTAGAAACTCGCCCGATTACAACGGTATGTGTACTTTTCCCCTAGCCCGTTCTAGTTAATCGTTTCGAGCATCAGAACTGTGAAAATTTTGAGTTTCTCAAACGTTTCTTACCTCCAGACTGCCATATCTCGCGAACGAATTGACCAATCCGCAAAATTTCTATCGCATCTGAATGTAGAAACTCGCCCGATTACAACGATATGTGTACCTTTCCCCTTGGCCGTTCTAGTTATTCGTTCCGAGCATCAGAACTGCGAAAATTTTGAGTTTCTCATGCGTTTCTTACCTCCAAACTGCCATATCTCGCGAACGGATTGACCAATCCGCAAAATTTCTATTGCATCTGAAAGTAGAAACTCGCCCGATTACGACGGTATGTATACTTTTCCCCTAGGCCGTTCTAGTTATTCGTTTCGAGCATCAGAACTGCGAAAATTTTGAGTTTCTCAAGCGTTTCTTACCTTCAAACTGCCATATCTCTCGAACAGATTGACCAGTCCGCAAAATTACTGTTGCATCTGAAATTAGAAACTCGCCCGATTACAACGGTGTGTGTACCTTTCCCCTTGGCCGTTCTAGTTATTCGTTCCGAGCATCAGAACTGCGAAAATTTTGAGTCTCTCAAGCGTTTCTTACATTCAAACTGCCATATCTCGCGAACGGATTGACCAATCCGCAAAATTTCTATTGCATCTGAAAGTAGAAACTCGCCCGATTACAACGGTATGTGTACTTTTCCCCTAGCCCGTTCTAGTTAATCGTTTCTAGCATCAGAACTGCGAAAATTTTGAGTTTCTCAAGCGTTTCTTACCTTCAAACTGCTATATCTCTCGAACAGATTGACGAGTCCGCAAAATTACTGTTGCATCTGAAATTAGAAACTCGCCCGATTACAACGGTGTGTGTACCTTTCCCCTTGGCCGTTCTAGTTATTGGTTCCGAGCATCAGAACTGCGAAAATTTTTAGTTTCTCAAGCGTTTCTTACTTTCAAACTGCCATATCTCGCGAACGGAATGACCAATCCGCAAAATTTCTGTTGCACCTAAAAGTAGAAACTCGCCCGATACAACGGTATGTGTACTTTTCCCATAGGCCGTTCTAGTTATTGGTTCCGAGCATCAGAATTGCGAAAATTTTGAGTTTCTCAAGCGTTTCTTACCTTCAAACTGCCATATCTCGCGAACGGATTGACCAATCCGCAAAATTTCTGTTGCACCTAAAAGTAGAAACTCGCCCGATTACAACGGTATGTATACTTTTCCCCTAGGCCGTTCTAGTTATTCGTTCCGAGCATCAGAACTGCGAAAATTTTTAGTTTCTCAAGCGTTTCTTACTTTCAAACTGCCATATCTCGCGAACGGAATGACCAATCCGCAAAATTTCTGTTGCACCTAAAAGTAGAAACTCGCCCGATACAACGGTATGTGTACTTTTCCCCTAGGCCGTTCTAGTTATTGGTTCCGAGCATCAGAATTGCGAAAATTTTGAGTTTCTCAAGCGTTTCTTACCTTCAAACTGCCATATCTCGCGAACGGATTGACCAATCCGCAAAATTTCTGTTGCACCTAAAAGTAGAAACTCGCCCGATTACAACGGTATGTATACTTTTCCCCTAGGCCGTTCTAGTTATTCGTTTCGAGCTTCAGAACTGCGAAAACTTTGAGTTTCTCAAGCGTTTCTTACATTCGAACCGCCACATCTCGCGAACGGATTGACCAATCCGCAAAATTTCTGTTGCATCTAAAAGAAGAAACTCGCCCGATTACAACGGTATGTGTACTTTTCCCCTAGCCCGTTCTAGTTAATCGTTTCTAGCATCAGAACTGCGAAAATTTTGAGTTTCTCAAGCGTTTCTTACCTTCAAACTGCTATATCTCTCGAACAGATTGACGAGTCCGCAAAATTACTGTTGCATCTGAAATTAGAAACTCGCCCGATTACAACGGTGTGTGTACCTTTCCCCTTGGCCGTTCTAGTTATTGGTTCCGAGCATCAGAACTGCGAAAATTTTTAGTTTCTCAAGCGTTTCTTACTTTCAAACTGCCATATCTCGCGAACGGAATGACCAATCCGCAAAATTTCTGTTGCACCTAAAAGTAGAAACTCGCCCGATACAACGGTATGTGTACTTTTCCCCTAGGCCGTTCTAGTTATTGGTTCCGAGCATCAGAATTGCGAAAATTTTGAGTTTCTCAAGCGTTTCTTACCTTCAAACTGCCATATCTCGCGAACGGATTGACCAATCCGCAAAATTTCTGTTGCACCTAAAAGTAGAAACTCGCCCGATTACAACGGTATGTATACTTTTCCCCTAGGCCGTTCTAGTTATTCGTTTCGAGCTTCAGAACTGCGAAAACTTTGAGTTTCTCAAGCGTTTCTTACATTCGAACCGCCACATCTCGCGAACGGATTGACCAATCCGCAAAATTTCTGTTGCATCTAAAAGAAGAAACTCGCCCGATTACAACGGTATGTGTACTTTTCCCCTAGCCCGTTCTAGTTAATCGTTTCGAGCATCAGAACTGTGAAAATTTTGAGTTTCTCAAACGTTTCTTACGTCCAGACTGCCATATCTCGCGAACGAATTGACCAATCCGCAAAATTTCTGTCGCATCTGAATGTAGAAACTCGCCCGATTACAACGATATGTGTACCTTTCGCCTTGGCCGTTCTAGTTATTCGTTCCGAGCATCAGAACTGCGAAAATTTTGGGTTTCTCATGCGTTTCTTACCTCCAAACTGCCATATCTCGCGAACGGATTGACCAATCCGCAAAATTTCTATTGCATCTGAAAGTAGAAACTCGCCCGATTGCGACGGTATGTATACTTTTCCCCTAGGCCGTTCTAGTTATTCGTTTCGAGCATCAGAACTGCGAAAAGTTTGAGTTCCTCAAGCGTTTCTTACCTTCAAACTGCCATATCTCGCGAACGGATTGACCAATCCGCAAAATGTCTATTGCATCTGAAAGTAGAAACTCGCCCGATTACAACGGTATGTGTACTTTTCCCCTAGCCCGTTCTAGTTAATCGTTTCTAGCATCAGAACTGCGAAAATTTTGAGTTTCTCAAGCGTTTCTTACCTTCAAACTGCTATATCTCTCGAACAGATTGACCAGTCCGCAAAATTACTGTTGCATCTGAAATTAGAAACTCGCCCGATTACAACGGTGTGTGTACCTTTCCCCTTGGCCGTTCTAGTTATTGGTTCCGAGCATCAGAACTGCGAAAATTTTTAGTTTCTCAAGCGTTTCTTACTTTCAAACTGCCATATCTCGCGAACGGAATGACCAATCCGCAAAATTTCTGTTGCATCTGAAAGTAGAAGCTCGCCCGATACAACGGTATGTGTACTTTTCCCCTAGGCCGTTCTAGTTATTGGTTCCGAGCATCAGAACTGCGAAAATTTTGAGTTTCTCAAGCGTTTCTTACCTTCAAACTGCCATATCTCGCGAACGGAATGACCAATCCGCAAAATTTCTGTTGCACCTAAAAGTAGAAACTCGCCCGATTACAACGGTACGTATACTTTTCCCCTAGGCCGTTCTAGTTATTCGTTTCGAGCTTCAGAACTGCGAAAATTTTGAGTTTCTCAAGCGTTTCTTACATTCGAACTGCCATATCTCGCGAACGGATTGACCAATCCGCAAAATTTCTGTTGCATCTGAAAGTAGAAGCTCGCCCGATACAACGGTATGTGTACTTTTCCCCTATGCGGTTCTAGTTATTCGTTCCGAGCATCAGAACTGCGAAAATTTTGAGTTTCTCAAGCGCTTCTTACCTCCAAACTGCCATATCTCGCGAACGGATTGACCAATCCGCAAAATTTCTGTTGCATCTGAAAGTAGAAACTCGCCCGATACAACGGTATGTGTACCTTTCCCTAGGCCGTTCTAGTTATTGGTTCCGAGCATCAGAACTTCGAAAATTTTGAGCTTCTCAAGCGTTTCTTACATTCAAACTGCCATATCTCGCGAACGGATTGACCAATCCGCAAAATTTCTGTTGCATCTGAAAGTAGAAACTCGCCCGATTACAACGGTATGTGTACCTTTCCCCTTGGCCGTTCTAGTTATTCGTTTCGAGCTTCAGAACTGCGAAAACTTTTTGTTTCTCAAGCGTTTCTTACATTCGAACTGCCATATCTCGCGAACGGATTGACCAATCCGCAAAATTTCTGTTGCATCTGAAAGCAGAAGCTCGCCCGATACAACGGTATGTGTACTTTCCCCTAGGCGGTTCTAGTTATACGTTCCGAGCATCAGAACTGCGAAAATTTTGAGTTTCTCAAGCGCTTCTTACCTCCAAACTGCCATATCTCGCGAACGGATTGACCAATCCGCAAAATTTCTGTTGCATCTGAAAGTAGAAACTCGCCCGATACAACGGTATGTGTACTTTTCCCCTAGGCCGTTCTAGTTATTGGTTCCGAGCATCAGAACTTCGAAAATTTTGAGCTTCTCTAGCGTTTCTTACCTTCAAACTGCCATATCTCGCGAACGGAATGACCAATCCGCAAAATTTCTGTTGCATCTGAAAGTAGAAATTCGCCCAATTACAATGGTATGTGTACTTTTCCCCTTGGCCGTTCTAGTTATTCGTTTCGAGCACCAGAACTGCGAAAATTTTGAGTTTCTCAAGCGTTTCTTACCTCCAAACTGCCATATCTCGCGAACGGATTGACCAATCCGCAAAATTTCTGTTGCATCTGAAAGTAGAAACTCGCCCGATTACAACGGTATGTGTACCTTTCCCCTTGGCCGTTCTAGTTATTCGTTTCGAGCTTCAGAACTGCGAAAACTTTTTGTTTCTCAAGCGTTTCTTACATTCGAACTGCCATATCTCGCGAACGGATTGACCAATCCGCAAAATTTCTGTTGCATCTAAAAGAAGAATCTCGCCCGATTACAACGGTATGTGTACTTTTCCCCTAGCCCGTTCTTGTTAATCGTTTCGAGCATTAGAACTGAAAATTTTGAGTTTCTCAAACGTTTCTTACCTCCAGACTGCCATATCTCGCGAACGAATTGACCAATCCGCAAAATTTCTGTCGCATCTGAATGTAGAATCTCGCCCAATTACAACGGTATGTATACTTTTCCCCTAGGCCGTTCTAGTTATTCGTTTCGAGCATCAGAACTGCGAAAATTTTGAGTTTCTCAAGCGTTTCTTACCTCCAAACTGCCATATCTCGCGAACGGATTGACCAATCTGCAAAATTTCTTTTGCATCTGAAAGTAGAAGCTCGCCCGATACAACGGTATGTGTACTTTTCCCCTAGGCGGTTCTAGTTATTCGTTCCGAGCTTCAGAACTGCGAAAATTTTGAGTTTCTCAAGCGCTTCTTACTTCCAAACTGCCATATCTCGCGAACGGATTGACCAATCTGCAAAATTTCTTTTGCATCTGAAAGTAGAAGCTCGCCCGATACAACGGTATGTGTACTTTTCCCCTAGGCGGTTCTAGTTATTCGTTCCGAGCTTCAGAACTGCGAAAATTTTGAGTTTCACAAGCGCTTCTTACATCCAAACTGCCATATCTCGCGAACGGATTGACCAATCCGCAAAATTTCTGTTGCATCTGAAAGTAGAAACTCGCCCGATACAACGGTATGTGTACTTTTCCCCTAGGCCGTTCTAGTTATTGGTTCCGAGCATCAGAACTTCGAAAATTTTGAGCTTCTCAAGCGTTTCTTACCTTCAAACTGCCATATCTCGCGAACGGAATGACCAATCCGCAAAATTTCTGTTGCATCTGAAAGTAGAAACTCGCCCGATACAACGGTATGTGTACTTTTCCCCTAGGCCTTTCTAGTTATTGGTTCCGAGCATCAGAACTGCGAAAATGTTGAGTTTCTCAAGCGTTTCTTACCTTCAAACTGCCATATCTCGCGAACGGAATGACCAATCCGCAAAATTTCTATTGCATCTGAAAGTAGAAACTCGCCCGATTACAAAGGTATGTGTACTTTTCCCCTAGCCCGTTCTAGTTAATCGTTTCGAGCATCAGAACTGTGAAAATTTTGAGTTTCTCAAACGTTTCTTACGTCCAGACTGCCATATCTCGCGAACGAATTGACCAATCCGCAAAATTTCTGTCGCATCTGAATGTAGAAACTCGCCCGATTACAACGATATGTGTACCTTTCCCCTTGGCCGTTCTAGTTATTCGTTCCGAGCATCAGAACTGCGAAAATTTTGGGTTTCTCATGCGTTTCTTACCTCCAAACTGCCATATCTCGCGAACGGATTGACCAATCCGCAAAATTTCTATTGCATCTGAAAGTAGAAACTCGCCCGATTAGGACGGTATGTATACTTTTCCCCTAGGCCGTTCTAGTTATTCGTTTCGAGCATCAGAACTGCGAAAATTTTGAGTTCCTCAAGCGTTTCTTACCTTCAAACTGCCATATCTCGCGAACGGAATGACCAATCCGCAAAATTTCTGTTGCACCTAAAAGTAGAAACTCGCCCGATTACAACGGTATGTATACTTTTCTCCTAGCCCGTTCTAGTTAATCGTTTCGAGCATTAGAACTGTGAAAATTTTGAGTTTCTCGAACGTTTCTTACCTCCAGACTGCCATATCTCGCGAACGAATTGACCAATCCGCAAAATTTCTGTCGCATCTGAATGTAGAATCTCGCCCAATTACAACGGTATGTGTACTTCTCCCCAAAGCCTATCTAGTTATTCGTTTCGAGCATCAGAACTGCGAAAATTTCGAGTTTATCAAGCGTTTCTTACATTCAAACTGCCATATCTCGCGAACGGATTGACCAATCCGCAAAATTTCTGTTGCATCTGAAAGTAGAAACTCGCCCGATACAACGGTATGTGTACTTTTCCCCTAGGCCGTTCTAGTTATTGGTTCCGAGCATCAGAACTTCGAAAATTTTGAGCTTCTCTAGCGTTTCTTACCTTCAAACTGCCATATCTCGCGAACGGAATGACCAATCCGCAAAATTTCTGTTGCATCTGAAAGTAGAAATTCGCCCAATTACAACGGTATGTGTACTTTTCCCCTTGGCCGTTCTAGTTATTCGTTTCGAGCACCAGAACTGCGAAAATTTTGAGTTTCTCAAGCGTTTCTTACCTCCAAACTGCCATATCTCGCGAACGGATTGACCAATCTGCAAAATTTCTTTTGCATCTGAAAGTAGAAGCTCGCCCGATACAACGGTATGTGTACTTTTCCCCTAGGCGGTTCTAGTTATTCGTTCCGAGCATCAGAACTGCGAAAATTTTGAGTTTCTCAAGCGCTTCTTACCTCCAAACTGCCATATCTCGCGAACGGATTGACCAATCCGCAAAATTTCTGTTGCACCTAAAAGTCGAAACTCGCCCGATTACAACGGTATGTATACTTTTCCCCTAGGCCGTTCTAGTTATTCGTTTCGAGCTTCAGAACTGCGAAAACTTTGAGTTTCTCAAGCGTTTCTTACATTCGAACTGCCATATCTCGCGAACGGATTGACCAATCCGCAAAATTTCTGTTGCATCTAAAAGAAGAAACTCGCCCGATTACAACGGTATGTGTACTTTTCCCCTAGCCCGTTCTTGTTAATCGTTTCGAGCATTAGAACTGAAAATTTTGAGTTTCTCAAACGTTTCTTACCTCCAGACTGCCATATCTCGCGAACGAATTGACCAATCCGCAAAATTTCTGTCGCATCTGAATGTAGAATCTCGCCCAATTACAACGGTATGTGTACTTTTCCCCTAGGCCGTTCTAGTTATTCGTTTCGAGCATCAGAACTGCGAAAATTTTGAGTTTCTCAAGCGTTTCTTACCTCCAAACTGCCATATCTCGCGAACGGATTGACCAATCTGCAAAATTTCTTTTGCATCTGAAAGTAGAAGCTCGCCCGATACAACGGTATGTGTACTTTTCCCCTAGGCGGTTCTAGTTATTCGTTCCGAGCTTCAGAACTGCGAAAATTTTGAGTTTCTCAAGCGCTTCTTACTTCCAAACTGACATATCTCGCGAACGGATTGACCAATCCGCAAAATTTCTGTTGCATCTGAAAGTAGAAACTCGCCCGATTACAACGGTATCTATACTTTTCCCCTAGGCCGTTCTTGTTCTTCGTTTCGAGCATCAGAACTGCGAAAATTTTGAGTTTCTCCACCATTTCTTACCTCCAAACTGCCATATCTCGCGAACGGATTGACCAATCTCCAAAATTTCTGTTGCATCTGAAAGTAGAAACTCGCCCGATACAACGGTATGTGTACTTTTCCCCTAGGCCGTTCTAGTTATTGGTTCCGAACATCAGAACTGCGAAAATTTTGAGTTTCCCAAGCGTTTCTTACCTTCAAACTGCCATATCTCGCGAACGGAATGACCAATCCGCAAAATTTCTGTTGCACCTAAAAGTAGAAACTCGCCCGATTACAACGGTATGTATACTTTTCCCCTAGGCCGTTCTAGTTATTCGTATCGAGCTTCAGAACTGCGAAAACTTTGAGTTTCTCAAGCGTTTCTTACATTCGAACTGCCATATCTTGCGAACGGATTGACCAATCCGCAAAATTTCTGTTGCATCTGAAAGTAGAAGCTCGCCCGATACAACGGTATGTGTACTTTTCCCCTATGCGGTTCTAGTTATTCGTTCCGAGCATCAGAACTGCGAAAATTTTGAGTTTCTCAAGCGCTTCTTACCTCCAAACTGCCATATCTCGCGATCGGATTGACCAATCCGCAAAATTTCTGTTGCATCTGAAAGTAGAAACTCGCCCGATTACAACGGTATCTATACTTTTCCCCTAGGCCGTTCTTGTTCTTCGTTTCGAGCATCAGAACTGCGAAAATTTTGAGTTTCTCCACCATTTCTTACCTCCAAACTGCCATATCTCGCGAACGGATTGACCAATCTCCAAAATTTCTGTTGCATCTGAAAGTAGAAACTCGCCCGATACAACGGTATGTGTACTTTTCCCCTAGGCCGTTCTAGTTATTGGTTCCGAACATCAGAACTGCGAAAATTTTGAGTTTCCCAAGCGTTTCTTACCTTCAAACTGCCATATCTCGCGAACGGAATGACCAATCCGCAAAATTTCTGTTGCACCTAAAAGTAGAAACTCGCCCGATTACAACGGTATGTATACTTTTCCCCTAGGCCGTTCTAGTTATTCGTATCGAGCTTCAGAACTGCGAAAACTTTGAGTTTCTCAAGCGTTTCTTACATTCGAACTGCCATATCTCGCGAACGGATTGACCAATCCGCAAAATTTCTGTTGCATCTGAAAGTAGAAGCTCGCCCGATACAACGGTATGAGTACTTTTCCCCTATGCGGTTCTAGTTATTCGTTCCGAGCATCAGAACTGCGAAAATTTTGAGTTTCTCAAGCGCTTCTTACCTCCAAACTGCCATATCTCGCGAACGGATTGACCAATCCGCAAAATTTCTGTTGCATCTGAAAGTAGAAACTCGCCCGATACAACGGTATGTGTACTTTTCCCCTAGGCCGTTCTAGTTATTGGTTCCGAGCATCAGAACTTCGAAAATTTTGAGCTTCTCAAGCGTTTCTTACCTTCAAACTGCCATATCTCGCGAACGGAATGACCATTCCGCAAAATTTCTGTTGCATCTGAAAGTAGAAACTCGCCCGATACAACGGTATGTGTACTTTTCCCCTAGGCCTTTCTAGTTATTGGTTCCGAGCATCAGAACTGCGAAAATTTTGAGTTTCTCAAGCGTTTCTTACCTTCAAACTGCCATATCTCGCGAACGGAATGACCAATCCGCAAAATTTCTATTGCATCTGAAAGTAGAAACTCGCCCGATTACAACGGTATGTGTACTTTTCCCCTAGCCCGTTCTAGTTAATCGTTTCGAGCATCAGAACTGTGAAAATTTTGAGTTTCTCAAACGTTTCTTACCTCCAGACTGCCATATCTCGCGAACGAATTGACCAATCCGCAAAATTTCTGTCGCATCTGAATGTAGAAACTCGCCCAATTACAACGATATGTGTACCTTTCCCCTTGGCCGTTCTAGTTATTCGTTCCGAGCATCAGAACTGCGAAAATTTTGAGTTTCTCATGCGTTTCTTACCTCCAAACTGCCATATCTCGCGAACGGATTGACCAATCCGCAAAATTTCTATTGCATCTGAAAGTAGAAACTCGCCCGATTACGACGGTATGTATACTTTTCCCCTAGGCCGTTCTAGTTATTCGTTTCGAGCATCAGAACTGCGAAAATTTTGAGTTTCTCAAGCGTTTCTTACCTTCAAACTGCCATATCTCTCGAACAGATTGATCAGTCCGCAAAATTACTGTTGCATCTGAAATTAGAAACTCGCCCGATTACAACGGTGTGTGTACCTTTCCCCTTGGCCGTTCTAGTTATTCGTTCCGAGCATCAGAAATGCGAAAATTTTGAGTTTCTCAAGCGTTTCTTACCTTCAAACTGCCATATCTCGCGAACGGATTGACCAATCCGCAAAATTTCTATTGCATCTGAAAGTAGAAACTCGCCCGATTACAACGGTATGTGTACTTTTCCCCTAGCCCGTTCTAGTTAATCGTTTCTAGCATCAGAACTGCGAAAATTTTGAGTATCTCAAGCGTTTCTTACCTTCAAACTGCTATATCTCTCGAACAGATTGACCAGTCCGCAAAATTACTGTTGCATCTGAAATTAGAAACTCGCCCGATTACAACGGTGTGTGTACCTTTCCCCTTGGCCGTTCTAGTTATTGGTTCCGAGCATCAGAACTGCGAAAATTTTTAGTTTCTCAAGCGTTTCTTACTTTCAAACTGCCATATCTCGCGAACGGAATGACCAATCCGCAAAATTTCTGTTGCACCTAAAAGTAGAAACTCGCCCGATACAACGGTACGTATACTTTTCCCCTAGGCCGTTCTAGTTATTCGTTTCGAGCTTCAGAACTGCGAAAATTTTGAGTTTCTCAAGCGTTTCTTACATTCGAACTGCCATATCTCGCGAACGGATTGACCAATCCGCAATATTTCTGTTGCATCTGAAAGTAGAAGCTCGCCCGATACAACGGTATGTGTACTTTTCCCCTATGCGGTTCTAGTTATTCGTTCCGAGCATCAGAACTGCGAAAATTTTGAGTTTCTCAAGCGCTTCTTACCTCCAAACTGCCATATCTCGCGAACGGATTGACCAATCCGCAAAATTTCTGTTCCATCTGAAAGTAGAAACTCGCCCGATACAACGGTATGTGTACTTTTCCCTAGGCCGTTCTAGTTATTGGTTCCGAGCATCAGAACTTCGAAAATTTTGAGCTTCTCAAGCGTTTCTTACCTTCAAACTGCCATATCTCGCGAACGGAATGACCAATCCGCAAAATTTCTGTTGCATCTGAAAGTAGAAACTCGCCCGATTACAACGGTATGTGTACTTTTCCCCTAGCCCGTTCTAGTTAATCGTTTCGAGCATCAGAACTGTGAAAATTTTGAGTTTCTCAAACGTTTCTTACCTCCAGACTGCCATATCTCGCGAACGAATTGACCAATCCGCAAAATTTCTGTCGCATCTGAATGTAGAAACTCGCCCGATTACAACGATATGTGTACCTTTCCCCTTGGCCGTTCTAGTTATTCGTTCCGAGCATCAGAACTGCGAAAATTTTGAGTTTCTCATGCGTTTCTTACCTCCAAACTGCCATATCTCGCGAACGGATTGACCAATCCGCAAAATTTCTATTGCATCTGAAAGTAGAAACTCGCCCGATTACGACGGTATGTATACTTGTCCCCTAGGCCGTTCTAGTTATTCGTTTCGAGCATCAGAACTGCGAAAATTTTGAGTTTCTCAAGCGTTTCTTACCTTCAAACTGCCATATCTCTCGAACAGATTGACCAGTCCGCAAAATTACTGTTGCATCTGAAATTAGAAACTCGCCCGATTACAACGGTGTGTGTACCTTTCCCCTTGGCCGTTCTAGTTATTCGTTCCGAGCATCAGAACTGCGAAAATTTTGAGTCTCTCAAGCGTTTCTTACCTTCAAACAGCCATATCTCGCGAACGGATTGACCAATCCGCAAAATTTCTATTGCATCTGAAAGTAGAAACTCGCCCGATTACAACGGTATGTGTACTTTTCCCCTAGCCCGTTCTAGTTAATCGTTTCTAGCATCAGAACTGCGAAAATTTTGAGTTTCTCAAGCGTTTCTTACCTTCAAACTGCTATATCTCTCGAACAGATTGACCAGTCCGCAAAATTACTGTTGCATCTGAAATTAGAAACTCGCCCGATTACAACGATGTGTGTACCTTTCCCCTTGGCCGTTCTAGTTATTGGTTCCGAGCATCAGAACTGCGAAAATTTTTAGTTTCTCAAGCGTTTCTTACTTTCAAGCTGCCATCTCTCGAGAACGGAATGACCAATCCGCAAAATTTCTGTTGCACCTAAAAGTAGAAACTCGCCCGATTACAACGGTATGTATACTTTTCCCCTACGCCGTTCTAGTTATTCGTTTCGAGCTTCAGAACTGCGAAAATTTTGAGTTTCTCAAGCGTTTCTTACATTCGAACTGCCATATCTCGCGAACGGATTGACCAATCCGCAAAATTTCTGTTGCATCTGAAAGTAGAAACTCGCCCGATTACAACGGTATGTGTACCTTTCCCCTTGGCCGATCCGGTTATTCGTTCCGAGCATCAGAACGGCGAAAATTTTGAGTTTCTCAAGTGCTTCTTACGTCCAAACTGCCATATCTCGCGAACGGATTGACCAATCCGCAAAATTTCTATTGCATCTGAAAGTAGAAACTCGCCCGATTACAACGGTATGTGTACTTTTCCCCTAGCCCGTTCTAGTTAATCGTTTCGAGCATCAGAACTGTGAAAATTTTGAGTTTCTCAAACGTTTCTTACCTCCAGACTGCCATATCTCGCGAACGAATTGACCAATCCGCAAAATTTCTGTCGCATCTGAATGTAGAAACTCGCCCAATTACAACGGTATGTGTACTTTTCCCCTTGGCCGTTCTAGTTATTCGTTTCGAGCACCAGAACTGCGAAAATTTTGAGTTTCTCAAGCGTTTCTTACCTCCAAACTGCCATATCTCGCGAACGGATTGACCAATCCGCAAAATTTCTATTGCATCTGAAAGTAGAAACTCGCCCGATTACGACGGTATGTATACTTGTCCCCTAGGCCGTTCTAGTTATTCGTTTCGAGCATCAGAACTGCGAAAATTTTGAGTTTCTCAAGCGTTTCTTACCTTCAAACTGCCATATCTCTCGAACAGATTGACCAGTCCGCAAAATTACTGTTGCATCTGAAATTAGAAACTCGCCCGATTACAACGGTGTGTGTACCTTTCCCCTTGGCCGTTCTAGTTATTCGTTCCGAGCATCAGAACTGCGAAAATTTTGAGTCTCTCAAGCGTTTCTTACCTTCAAACAGCCATATCTCGCGAACGGATTGACCAATCCGCAAAATTTCTATTGCATCTGAAAGTAGAAACTCGCCCGATTACAACGGTATGTGTACTTTTCCCCTAGCCCGTTCTAGTTAATCGTTTCGAGCATCAGAACTGTGAAAATTTTGAGTTTCTCAAACGTTTCTTACCTCCAGACTGCCATATCTCGCGAACGAATTGACCAATCCGCAAAATTTCTGTCGCATCTGAATGTAGAAACTAGCCCAATTACAACGGTATGTGTACTTTTCCCCTTGGCCGTTCTAGTTATTCGTTTCGAGCACCAGAACTGCGAAAATTTTGAGTTTCTCAAGCGTTTCTTACCTCCAAACTGCCATATCTCGCGAACGGATTGACCAATCTGCAAAATTTCTTTTGCATCTGAAAGTAGAAGCTCGCCCGATACAACGGTATGTGTACTTTTCCCCTAAGCGGTTCTAGTTATTCGTTCCGTGCATCAGAACTGCGAAAATTTTGAGTTTCTCAAGCGCTTCTTACCTCCAAACTGCCATATCTCGCGAACGGATTGACCAATCCGCAAAATTTCTGTTGCACCTAAAAGTAGAAACTCGCCCAATTACAACGGTATGTATACTTTTCCCCTAGGCCGTTCTAGTTATTCGTTTCGAGCTTCAGAACTGCGAAAACTTTGAGTTTCTCAAGCGTTTCTTACATTCGAACCGCCATATCTCGCGAACGGATTGACCAATCCGCAAAATTTCTTTTGCATCTAAAAGAAGAAACTCGCCCGATTACAACGGTATGTGTACTTTTCCCCTAGGCGGTTCTTGTTATTCGTTCCGAGCATCAGAACTGCGAAAATTTTGAGTTTCACAAGCGCTTCTTACCTCCAAACTGCCATATCTCGCGAACGGATTGACCAATCCGCAAAATTTCTGTTGCATCTGAAAGTAGAAACTCGCCCGATACAACGGTATGTGTACTTTTCCCCTAGGCCGTTCTAGTTATTGGTTCCGAGCATCAGAACTTCAAAAATTTTGAGCTTCTCAAGCGTTTCTTACCTTCAAACTGCCATATCTCGCGAACGGAATGACCAATCCGCAAAATTTCTGTTGCATCTGAAAGTAGAAACTCGCCCGATACAACGGTATGTGTACTTTTCCCCTAGGCCTTTCTAGTTATTGGTTCCGAGCATCAGAACTGCGAAAATTTTGAGTTCCTCAAGCGTTTCTTACCTTCAAACTGCCATATCTCGCGAACGGAATGACCAATCCGCAAAATTTCTGTTGCACCTAAAAGTAGAAACTCGCCCGATTACAACGGTATGTATACTTTTCCCCTAGCCCGTTCTAGTTAATCGTTTCGAGCATTAGAACTGTGAAAATTTTGAGTTTCTCAAACGTTTCTTACCTCCAGACTGCCATATCTCGCGAACGAATTGACCAATCCGCAAAATTTCTGTCGCATCTGAATGTAGAATCTCGCCCAATTACAACGGTATGTGTACTTTTCCCCTAGGCGGTTCTAGTTATTCGTTCCGAGCATCAGAACTGCGAAAATTTTGAGTTTCTCAAGCGCTTCTTACCTCCAAACTGCCATATCTCGCGAACGGATTGACCAATCCGCAAAATTTCTATTGCATCTGAAAGTAGAAACTCGCCCGATTACAACGGTATCTATACTTTTCCCCTAGGCCGTTCTTGTTCTTCGTTTCGAGCATCAGAACTGCGAAAATTTTGAGTTTCTCCACCATTTCTTACCTCCAAACTGCCATATCTCGCGAACGGATTGACCAATTCGCAAAATTTCTGTTGCATCTGAAAGTAGAAACTCGCCCGATACAACTGTATGTGTACTTTTCCCCTAGGCCGTTCTAGTTATTGGTTCCGAACATCAGAACTGCGAAAATTTTGAGTTTCTCAAGCGTTTCTTACCTTCAAACTGCCATATCTCGCGAACGGAATGACCAATCCGCAAAATTTCTGTTGCAACTAAAAGTAGAAACTCGCCCGATTACAACGGTAGGTGTACTTTCCCCAAGGCCGTTCTAGTTATTCGTTTCGAGCTTCAGAAATGCGAAAATTTTGAGTTTCTCAAGCGTTTCTTACATTCGAACTGCCATATCTCGCGAACGGATTGACCAATCCGCAAAATTTCTGTTGCATCTGAAAGCAGAAGCTCGCCCGATACAACGGTATGTGTACTTTTCCCCTAGGCGGTTCTAGTTATACGTTCCGAGCATCAGAACTGCGAAAATTTTGAGTTTCTCAAGCGCTTCTTACCTCCAAACAGCCATATCTCGCGAACGGATTGACCAATCCGCAAAATTTCTGTTGCATCTGAAAGTAGAAACTCGCCCGATACAACGGTATGTGTACTTTTCCCCTAGGCCGTTCTAGTTATTGGTTCCGAGCATCAGAACTTCGAAAATTTTGAGCTTCTCAAGCGTTTCTTACCTTCAAATTGCCATATCTCGCGAACGGAATGACCAATCCGCAAAATTTCTGTTGCATCTGAAAGTACAAACTCGCCCGATACAACGGTATGTGTACTTTTCCCCTAGGCCTTTCTAGTTATTGGTTCCGAGCATCAGAACTGCGAAAATTTTGAGTTTCTCAAGCGTTTCTTACCTTCAAACTGCCATATCTCGCGAACGGAATGACCAATCCACAAAATTTCTATTGCATCTGAAAGTAGAAACTCGCCCGATTACAACGGTATGTGTACTTTTCCCCTAGCCCTTTCTAGTTAATCGTTTCGAGCATCAGAACTGTGAAAATTTTGAGTTTCTCAAACGTTTCTTACCTCCAGACTGCCATATCTCGCGAACGAATTGACCAATCCGCAAAATTTCTGTCGCATCTGAATGTGGAAACTCGCCCGATTACAACGATATGTGTCCTTTCCCCTTGGCCGTCCTAGTTATTCGTTCCGATCATCAGAACTGCGAAAATTTTGAGTTTCTCATGCGTTTCTTACCTCCAAACTGCCATATCTCGCGAACGGATTGACCAATCCGCAAAATTTCTATTGCATCTGAAAGTAGAAACTCGCCCGATTACGACGGTATGTATACTTTTCCCCTAGGCCGTTCTAGTTATTCGTTTCGAGCATCAGAACTGCGAAAATTTTGAGTTTCTCAAGCGTTTCTTACCTCCAAACTGCCATATCTCGCGAACGGATTGACCAATCTGCAAAATTTCTTTTGCATCTGAAAGTAGAAGCTCGCCCGATACAACGGTATGTGTACTTTTCCCCTAGGCGGTTCTAGTTATTCGTTCCGAGCATCAGAACTGCGAAAATTTTGAGTTTCTCAAGCGCTTCTTACCTCCAAACTGCCATATCTCGCGAACGGATTGACCAATCCGCAAAATTTCTGTTGCACCTAAAAGTTGAAACTCGCCGGATTACAACGGTATGTATACTTTTCCCCTAGGCCGTTCTAGTTATTCGTTTCGAGCTTCAGAACTGCGCAAATTTTGTGTTTCTCATGCGTTTCTTACCTCCAAACTGCCATATCTCGCGAACGAATTGACCAATCCGCAAAATTTCTGTTGCAACTGAAAGTACAAACTCGCCCGATTACAACGGTATGTGTACTTTCCCCTAGGCCCTTCTAGTTATTCGTTTTGAGCATCAGAACTGCGAAAACTTTGAGTTTCTCAAGCGTTTCTTACATTCGAACTGCCATATCTCGCGAACGGATTGACCAATCCGCAAAATTTCTGTTGCATCTAAAAGAAGAAACTCGCCCGATTACAACGGTATGTGTACTTTTCCCCTAGCCCGTTCTAGTTAATCGTTTCGAGCATCAGAACTGCGAAAATTTTGAGTTTCTCAAGCGCTTCTTACCTCCAAACTGCCATATCTCGCGAACGGATTGACCAATCTGCAAAATTTCTTTTGCATCTGAAAGTAGAAGCTCGCCCGATACAACGGTATGTGTACTTTTCCCCTGGGCGGTTCTAGTTATTCGTTCCGAGCATCAGAACTGCGAAAATTTTGAGTTTCTCAAGCGCTTCTTACCTCCAAACTGCCATATCTTGCGAACGGATTGACCAATCCGCAAAATTTCTGTTGCACCTAAAAGTTGAAACTCGCCGGATTACAACGGTATGTATACTTTTCCCCTAGGCCGTTCTAGTTATTCGTTTCGAGCTTCAGAACTGCGAAAACTTTGAGTTTCTCAAGCGTTTCTTACATTCGAACTGCCATATCTCGCGAACGGATTGACCAATCCGCAAAATTTCTGTTGCATCTAAAAGAAGAAACTCGCCCGATTACAACGGTATGTGTACTTTTCCCCTAGCCCGTTCTAGTTAATCGTTTCGAGCATTAGAACTGTGAAAATTTTGACTTTCTCAAACGTTTCTTACCTCCAGACTGCCATATCTCGCGAACGAATTGACCAATCCGCAAAATTTCTGTCGCATCTGAATGTAGAATCTCGCCCAATTACAACGGTATGTGTACTTTTCCCCTAGGCCGTTCTAGTTATTCGTTCCGAGCATCAGAACTGCGAAAATTTTGAGTTTCTCAAGCGCTTCTTACCTCCAAACTGCCATATCTCGCGAACGAATTGACCAATCCGCAAAATTTCTGTTGCAACTGAAAGTACAAACTCGCCCGATTACAACGGTATGTGTACTTTCCCCTAGGCCCTTCTAGTTATTCGTTTTGAGCATCAGAACTGCGAAAACTTTGAGTTTCTCAAGCGTTTCTTACATTCGAACTGCCATATCTCGCGAACGGATTGACCAATCCGCAAAATTTCTGTTGCATCTAAAAGAAGAAACTCGCCCGATTACAACGGTATGTGTACTTTTCCCCTAGCCCGTTCTAGTTAATCGTTTCGAGCATCAGAACTGCGAAAATTTTGAGTTTCTCAAGCGCTTCTTACCTCCAAACTGCCATATCTCGCGAACGGATTGACCAATCTGCAAAATTTCTTTTGCATCTGAAAGTAGAAGCTCGCCCGATACAACGGTATGTGTACTTTTCCCCTGGGCGGTTCTAGTTATTCGTTCCGAGCATCAGAACTGCGAAAATTTTGAGTTTCTCAAGCGCTTCTTACCTCCAAACTGCCATATCTCGCGAACGGATTGACCAATCCGCAAAATTTCTGTTGCACCTAAAAGTTGAAACTCGCCGGATTACAACGGTATGTATACTTTTCCCCTAGGCCGTTCTAGTTATTCGTTTCGAGCTTCAGAACTGCGAAAACTTTGAGTTTCTCAAGCGTTTCTTACATTCGAACTGCCATATCTCGCGAACGGATTGACCAATCCGCAAAATTTCTGTTGCATCTAAAAGAAGAAACTCGCCCGATTACAACGGTATGTGTACTTTTCCCCTAGCCCGTTCTAGTTAATCGTTTCGAGCATTAGAACTGTGAAAATTTTGACTTTCTCAAACGTTTCTTACCTCCAGACTGCCATATCTCGCGAACGAATTGACCAATCCGCAAAATTTCTGTCGCATCTGAATGTAGAATCTCGCCCAATTACAACGGTATGTGTACTTTTCCCCTAGGCCGTTCTAGTTATTCGTTCCGAGCATCAGAACTGCGAAAATTTTGAGTTTCTCAAGCGCTTCTTACTTCCAAACTGCCATATCTCCCGAACGGATTGACCAATCCGCAAAATTTCTGTTGCTTCCGAAAGTAGAATCTCGCCCGATTACAACGGTATGTGTACTTTTGCCCCAAGCCTTTCTAGTTATTCATTTCGAGCATCAGAACTGCGAAAATTTTGAGTTTCTCAAGCATTTCTTCCCTCCAAACTGCCATACCTCGCGAACGGATTGACCAATCCGCAAAAGTTCTGTTGCATCTGAAAGTAGAAACTCGCCCGATTACAACGGTATGTGTACCTTTCCCCTTGGCCGTTCTAGTTATGCGTTCCGAGCATCAGAACTGCGAAAATTTTGAGTTTCTCAAGCGCTTCTTACCTCCAAACTGCCATATCTCGCGAACGGATTGACCAATCCGCAAAATTTCAGTTGCATCTGAAAGTAGAGACTCGCCCGATTACAACGATATGTGTACCTTTCCTCTTGGCAGTTCTAGTTATTCGTTCCGAGCACCAGAACTGCGAAAATTTTGAGTTTCTCATGCGTTTCTTACCTCCAAACTGCCATATCTCGCGAACGAATTGACCAATCCGCAAAATTTCTGTTGTAACTGAAAGTAGAAACTCGCCCGATTACAACGGTATGTGTACTTTCCCCTAGGCCGTTCTAGTTATTCGTTTTGAGCATCAGAACTGCGAAAATTTTGAGTTTCTCAAGCGTTTCTTACCTCAAGACTGCCATATCTCCCGAACGGATTGACCAATCCGCAAAATTTCTGTTGCATCTGAAAGTAGAAACTCGCCCGATTACAACGGTATGTGTACTTCTCCCCAAAGCCTATCTAGTTATTCGTTTCGAGCATCAGAACTGCGAAAATTTTGAGTTTATCAAGCGTTTCTTACATTCAAACTGCCATATCTCGCGAACGGATTGACCAATCTGCAAAATTTCTGTTGCATCTGAAAGTAGAAACTCGCCCGATTACAACGGTATGTGTACCTTTCCCCTTGGCCGTTCTAGTTATTCGTTCCGAGCATCAGAACTGCGAAAATTTTGAGTTTCTCAAGCGCTTCTTACCTCCAAACTGCCATATCTCGCGAACGGATTGACCAATCCGCAAAATTTCTGTTGCATCTGAAAGAAGAGACGCGCCCGATTACAACGATATGTGTACCTTTCCCCTTGGCCGTTCTAGTTATTCGTTCCGAGCATCAGAACTGCGAAAATTTTGAGTTTCTCAAGCGTTTCTTACTCTCAAAATGCCATATCTCTCGAACAGATTGACCAGTCCGCAAAATTTCTGTTGCATCTCAAAGTAGAAACTCGCCCGATTACAACGGTGTATGTACCTTTCCCCTTGGCCGTTCTAGTTATTGGTTCCGAGCATCAGAACTGCGAAAATTTTGAGTTTCTCAAGCGTTTCTTACCTCAAGACTGCCATATCTCCCGAACGGAGTGACCAATCCGCAAAATTTCTGTTGCATCTGAATGTAGAAACTCGTCCGATTACAACGGTACGTGTACTTTTCCCCTAGGCCGTTCTAGTTATTCGTTTCGAGCATCAGAACTGCGAAAATTTTGAGTTTCTCAACCGTTTCTTACTTCCAAACTGCCATATCTCGCGAACGAATTGACCAATCCGCAAAATTTCTGTTGCAACTGAAAGTAGAAACTCGCCCGATTACAACGGTATGTGTACTTTTCCCCTAGGCCGTTCTAATTATTCGTTTCGAGCATCAGAACTGCGAAAATTTTGAGTTTCTCAAGCGTTTCTTAACTCCATACTGCCATATCTCGCGAAAGGATTGACCAATCCGCAAAATTTCTGTTGCATCTGAATGTAGAAACTCGTCCGATTACAACGAGATGTGTACTTTTCCCCTAGGCCGTTCTAGTTATTCGTTTCGAGCATCAGAACTGCGAAAATTTTGAGTTTCTCAAGCGTTTCTTACCTCAAGACTGCCATATCTCCCGAACGGATTGACCAATCCGCAAAATTTCTGTTGCATCTGAAAGTAGAAACTCGCCCGATTACAACGGTATGTGTACTTTTCCCCTAGGCCGTTCTAATTATTCGTTTCGGGCATCAGAACTGCGAAAATTTTGAGTTTCTCAAGCGTTTCTTACATTTAAACTGCCATATCTCGCGAACGGATTGACCAATCCGCAAAATTTCAGTTGCATCTGAAAGTAGAAACTCGCCCGATTACAACGGTATGTGTACCTTTCCCCTTGGCCGTTCTAGTTATTCGTTCCGAGCATCAGAACTGCGAAAATTTTGAGTTTCTCAAGCGCTTCTTACCTCCAAACTGCCATATCTCGCGAACGGATTGACCAATCCGCAAAATTTCTGTTGCATCTGAAAGAAGAGACGCGCCCGATTACAACGATATGTGTACCTTTCCCCTTGGCCGTTCTAGTTATTCGTTCCGAGCATCAGAACTGCGAAAATTTTGAGTTTCTCAAGCGTTTCTTACTCTCAAAATGCCATATCTCTCGAACAGATTGACCAGTCCGCAAAATTTCTGTTGCATCTCAAAGTAGAAACTCGCCCGATTACAACGGTGTATGTACCTTTCCCCTTGGCCGTTCTAGTTATTGGTTCCGAGCATCAGAACTGCGAAAATTTTGAGTTTCTCAAGCGTTTCTTACCTCAAGACTGCCATATCTCCCGAACGGAGTGACCAATCCGCAAAATTTCTGTTGCATCTGAATGTAGAAACTCGTCCGATTACAACGGTACGTGTACTTTTCCCCTAGGCCGTTCTAGTTATTCGTTTCGAGCATCAGAACTGCGAAAATTTTGAGTTTCTCAACCGTTTCTTACTTCCAAACTGCCATATCTCGCGAACGAATTGACCAATCCGCAAAATTTCTGTTGCAACTGAAAGTAGAAACTCGCCCGATTACAACGGTATGTGTACTTTTCCCCTAGGCCGTTCTAATTATTCGTTTCGAGCATCAGAACTGCGAAAATTTTGAGTTTCTCAAGCGTTTCTTAACTCCATACTGCCATATCTCGCGAAAGGATTGACCAATCCGCAAAATTTCTGTTGCATCTGAATGTAGAAACTCGTCCGATTACAACGAGATGTGTACTTTTCCCCTAGGCCGTTCTAGTTATTCGTTTCGAGCATCAGAACTGCGAAAATTTTGAGTTTCTCAAGCGTTTCTTACCTCAAGACTGCCATATCTCCCGAACGGATTGACCAATCCGCAAAATTTCTGTTGCATCTGAAAGTAGAAACTCGCCGGATTACAACGGTATGTGTACTTCTCCCCAAAGCCTATCTAGTTATTCGTTTCGAGCATCAGAACTGCGAAAATTTTGAGTTTATCAAGCGTTTCTTACATTCAAACTGCCATATCTCGCGAACGGATTGACCAATCCGCAAAATTTCTGTTGCATCTGAAAGTAGAAACTCGCCCGATTACAACGGTATGTGTACCTTTCCCCTTGGCCGTTCTAGTTATTCGTTCCGAGCATCAGAACTGCGAAAATTTTGAGTTTCTCAAGCGCTTCTTACCTCCAAACTGCCATATCTCGCGAACGGATTGACCAATCCGCAAAATTTCTGTTGCATCTGAAAGAAGAGACGCGCCCGATTACAACGATATGTGTACCTTTCCCCTTGGCCGTTCTAGTTATTCGTTCCGAGCATCAGAACTGCGAAAATTTTGAGTTTCTCAAGCGTTTCTTACCCTCAAAATGCCATATCTCTCGAACAGATTGACCAGTCCGCAAAATTTCTGTAGCATCTCAAAGTAGAAACTCGCCCGATTACAACGGTGTATGTACCTTTCCCCTTGGCCGTTCTAGTTATTGGTTCCGAGCATCAGAACTGCGAAAATTTTGAGTTTATCAAGCGTTTCTTACCTCAAGACTGCCATATCTCCCGAACGGATTGACCAATCCGCAAAATTTCTGTTGCATCTGAATGTAGAAACTCGTCCGATTACAACGGTACGTGTACTTTTCCCCTAGGCCGTTCTAGTTATTCGTTTCGAGCATCAGAACTGCGAAAATTTTGAGTTTCTCAACCGTTTCTTACTTCCAAACTGCCATATCTCGCGAACGAATTGACCAATCCGCAAAATTTCTGTTGCAACTGAAAGTAGAAACTCGCCCGATTACAACGGTATGTGTACTTTTCCCCTAGGCCGTTCTAATTATTCGTTTCGAGCATCAGAACTGCGAAAATTTTGAGTTTCTCAAGCGTTTCTTAACTCCATACTGCCATATCTCGCGAAAGGATTGACCAATCCGCAAAATTTCTGTTGCATCTGAATGTAGAAACTCGTCCGATTACAACGAGATGTGTACTTTTCCCCTAGGCCGTTCTAGTTATTCGTTTCGAGCATCAGAACTGCGAAAATTTTGAGTTTCTCAAGCGTTTCTTACCTCAAGACTGCCATATCTCCCGAACGGATTGACCAATCCGCAAAATTTCTGTTGCATCTGAAAGTAGAAACTCGCCCGATTACAACGGTATGTGTACTTTTCCCCTAGGCCGTTCTAATTATTCGTTTCGGGCATCAGAACTGCGAAAATTTTGAGTTTCTCAAGCGTTTCTTACATTTAAACTGCCATATCTCGCGAACGGATTGACCAATCCGCAAAATTTCAGTTGCATCTGAAAGTAGAAACTCGCCCGATTACAACGGTATGTGTACTTCTCCCGAATGCCTATCTAGTTATTCGTTTCGAGCATCAGAACTGCGAAAATTTTGAGTTTATCAAGCGTTTCTTACATTCAAACTGCCATATCTCGCGAACGGATTGACCAATCCGCAAAATTTCTGTTGCATCTGAAAGTAGAAACTCGCCCGATTACAACGGTATGTGTACCTTTCCCCTTGGCCGTTCTAGTTATTCGTTCCGAGCATCAGAACTGCGAAAATTTTGAGTTTCTCAAGCGCTTCTTACCTCCAAACTGCCATATCTCGCGAACGGATTGACCAATCCGCAAAATTTCTGTTGCATCTGAAAGAAGAGACGCGCCCGATTACAACGATATGTGTACCTTTCCCCTTGGCCGTTCTAGTTATTCGTTCCGAGCATCAGAACTGCGAAAATTTTGAGTTTCTCAAGCGTTTCTTACCCTCAAAATGCCATATCTCTCGAACAGATTGACCAGTCCGCAAAATTTCTGTTGCATCTCAAAGTAGAAACTCGCCCGATTACAACGGTGTATGTACCTTTCCCCTTGGCCGTTCTAGTTATTTGTTCCGAGCATCAGAACTGCGAAAATTTTGAGTTTCTCAAGCGTTTCTTACCTCAAGACTGCCATATCTCCCGAACGGAGAGACCAATCCGCAAAATTTCTGTTGCATCTGAATGTAGAAACTCGTCCGATTACAACGGTACGTGTACTTTTCCCCTAGGCCGTTCTAGTTATTCGTTTCGAGCATCAGAACTGCGAAAATTTTGAGTTTCTCAACCGTTTCTTACTTCCAAACTGCCATATCTCGCGAACGAATTGACCAATCCGCAAAATTTCTGTTGCAACTGAAAGTAGAAACTCGCCCGATTACAACGGTATGTGTACTTTTCCCCTAGGCCGTTCTAATTATTCGTTTCGAGCATCAGAACTGCGAAAATTTTGAGTTTCTCAAGCGTTTCTTAACTCCATACTGCCATATCTCGCGAAAGGATTGACCAATCCGCAAAATTTCTGTTGCATCTGAATGTAGAAACTCGTCCGATTACAACGAGATGTGTACTTTTCCCCTAGGCCGTTCTAGTTATTCGTTTCGAGCATCAGAACTGCGAAAATTTTGAGTTTCTCAAGCGTTTCTTACCTCAAGACTGCCATATCTCCCGAACGGATTGACCAATCCGCAAAATTTCTGTTGCATCTGAAAGTAGAAACTCGCCCGATTACAACGGTATGTGTACTTCTCCCCAAAGCCTATCTAGTTATTCGTTTCGAGCATCAGAACTGCGAAAATTTTGAGTTTATCAAGCGTTTCTTACATTCAAACTGCCATATCTCGCGAACGGATTGACCAATCCGCAAAATTTCTGTTGCATCTGAAAGAAGAAACTCGCCCGATTACAACGGTATGTGTACCTTTCCCCTTGGCCGTTCTAGTTATTCGTTCCGAGCATCAGAACTGCGAAAATTTTGAGTTTCTCAAGCGTTTCTTACCCTCAAAATGCCATATCTCTCGAACAGATTGACCAGTCCGCAAAATTTCTGTTGCATCTCAAAGTAGAAACTCGCCCGATTACAACGGTGTATGTACCTTTCCCCTTGGCCGTTCTAGTTATTGGTTCCGAGCATCAGAACTGCGAAAATTTTGAGTTTATCAAGCGTTTCTTACATTCAAACTGCCATATCTCGCGAACGGATTGACCAATCCTCAAAATTTCTGTTGCATCTGAAAGTAGAAACTCGCCCGATTACAACGGTATGTGTACCTTTCCCCTTGGCCGTTCTAGTTATTCGTTCCGAGCATCAGAACTGCGAAAATTTTGAGTTTCTCAACCGTTTCTTACTTCCAAACTGCCATATCTCGCGAACGAATTGAGCAATCCGCAAAATTTCTGTTGCAACTGAAAGTAGAAACTCGCCCGATTACAACGGTATGTGTACTTTTCCCCTAGGCCGTTCTAATTATTCGTTTCGAGCATCAGAACTGCGAAAATTTTGAGTTTCTCAAGCGTTTCTTAACTCCATACTGCCATATCTCGCGAAAGGATTGACCAATCCGCAAAATTTCTGTTGCATCTGAATGTAGAAACTCGTCCGATTACAACGAGATGTGTACTTTTCCCCTAGGCCGTTCTAGTTATTCGTTTCCAGCATCAGAACTGCGAAAATTTTGAGTTTCTCAAGCGTTTCTTACCTCAAGACTGCCATATCTCCCGAACGGATTGACCAATCCGCAAAATTTCTGTTGCATCTGAAAGTAGAAACTCGCCCGATTACAACGGTATGTGTACTTCTCCCCAAAGCCTATCTAGTTATTCGTTTCGAGCATCAGAACTGCGAAAATTTTGAGTTTCTCAAGCGTTTCTTACCTTCAAACTGCCATATCTCTCGAACGGATTGACCAATCCGAAAAAATTTCTGTTGCATCTGAAAGTAGAAACTCGCCCGATTACAACGGTATGTGTACCTTTCCCCTTGGCCGTTCTAGTTATTCGTTCCGAGCATCAGAACTGCGAAAATTTTGAGTTTCTCAAGCGCTTCTTACCTTCAAACTGCCATATCTCGCGAACGGATTGACCAATCCGCAAAATTTCTGTTGCATCTGGAAGTAGAAAGTCGCCCGATTACTACGGTATGTTTACCTTTCCCCTTGCCCGTTCTAGTTATTCGTTCCGAGCATCAGAACTGCGAAAATTTTGAGTTTCTCAAGCGCTTCTCACCTTCAAACTGCCATATCTCGCGAAGGGATTGACCAATCCGCAAAATTTCTGTCGCATCTGAATGTAGAAACTCGCCCAATTACAACGGTACGTGTACTTTTCCCCTAGGCCGTTCTAGTTATTCGTTTCGAGCATCAGAACTGCGAAAATTTTGAGTTTCTCAAGCGTTTCTTAACTCCAAACTGCCATATCTCGCGAACGGATTGACCCATCCGCAAAATTTCGGTTGCTTCCGAAAGTAGAATCTCGCCAGATTACAACGGTATGTGTACTTTTGCCCCAAGCCTTTCTAGTTATTCGTTTCGAGCATCAGAACTGCGAAAATTTTGAGTTTCTCAAGCGTTTCTTCCCTCCAAACTGCCATACCTCGCGAACGGATTGACCAATCCGCAAAAGTTCTGTTGCATCTGAAAGTAGAAAAACGCCCGATTACAACGGTATGTGTACTTTTCCCCTTGGCCGTTCTAGTTATTCGTTCCGAGCATCAGAACTGCGAAAATTTTGAGTTTCTCAAGCGTTTCTTACCCTCAAAATGCCATATCTCTCGAACAGATTGACCAGTCCGCAAAATTTCTGTTGCATCTCAAAGTAGAAACTCGCCCGATTACAACGGTGTATGTACCTTTCCCCTTGGCCGTTCTAGTTATTGGTTCCGAGCATCAGAACTGCGAAAATTTTGAGTTTCTCAAGCGTTTCTTACCTCAAGACTGCCATATCTCCCGAACGGATTGACCAATCCGCAAAATTTCTGTTGCATCTGAATGTAGAAACTCGTCCGATTACAACGGTACGTGTACTTTTCCCCTAGGCCGTTCTAGTTATTCGTTTCGAGCATCAGAACTGCGAAAATTTTGAGTTTCTCAACCGTTTCTTACTTCCAAACTGCCATATCTCGCGAACGAATTGACCAATCCGCAAAATTTCTGTTGCAACTGAAAGTAGAAACTCGCCCGATTACAACGGTATGTGTACTTTTCCCCTAGGCCGTTCTAATTATTCGTTTCGAGCATCAGAACTGCGAAAATTTTGAGTTTCTCAAGCGTTTCTTAACTCCATACTGCCATATCTCGCGAAAGGATTGACCAATCCGCAAAATTTCTGTTGCATCTGAATGTAGAAACTCGTCCGATTACAACGAGATGTGTACTTTTCCCCTAGGCCGTTCTAGTTATTCGTTTCGAGCATCAGAACTGCGAAAATTTTGAGTTTCTCAAGCGTTTCTTACCTTCAAACTGCCATATCTCTCGAACGGATTGACCAATCCGAAAAAATTTCTGTTGCATCTGAAAGTAGAAACTCGCCCGATTACAACGGTATGTGTACCTTTCCCCTTGGCCGTTCTAGTTATTCGTTCCGAGCATCAGAACTGCGAAAATTTTGAGTTTCTCAAGCGCTTCTTACCTTCAAACTGCCATATCTCGCAAACGGATTGACCAATCCGCAAAATTTCTGTTGCATCTGAAAGTAGAAAGTCGCCCGATTACTACGGTATGTTTACCTTTCCCCTTGCCCGTTCTAGTTATTCGTTCCGAGCATCAGAACTGCGAAAATTTTGAGTTTCTCAAGCGCTTCTCACCTTCAAACTGCCATATCTCGCGAAGGGATTGACCAATCCGCAAAATTTCTGTCGCATCTGAATGTAGAAACTCGCCCAATTACAACGGTACGTGTACTTTTCCCCTAGGCCGTTCTAGTTATTCGTTTCGAGCATCAGAACTGCGAAAATTTTGAGTTTCTCAAGCGTTTCTTAACTCCAAACTGCCATATCTCGCGAACGGATTGACCCATCCGCAAAATTTCTGTTGCATCTGAAAGTAGAAACTCGCCCGATTACAACGATATGTGTACCTTTCCCCTTGGCCGTTCTAGTTATTCGTTCCGAGCATCAGAACTGCGAAAATTTTGAGTTTCTCAAGCGCTTCTTACTTCCAAACTGCCATATCTCCCGAACGGATTGATCAATCCGCAAAATTTCTGTTGCTTCCGAAAGTAGAATCTCGCCAGATTACAACGGTATGTGTACTTTTGCCCCAAGCCTTTCTAGTTATTCGTTTCGAGCATCAGAACTGCGAAAATTTTGAGTTTCTCAAGCGTTTCTTCCCTCCAAACTGCCATACCTCGCGAACGGATTGACCAATCCGCAAAAGTTCTGTTGCATCTGAAAGTAGAAAAACGCCCGATTACAACGGTATGTGTACTTTTCCCCTAGGCCGTTCTAGTTATTCGTTTCGAGCATCAGAACTGCGAAAATTTTGAGTTTCTCAAGCGTTTCTTACCTTTAAACTGCCATATCTCGCGAACGGATTGACCAATCCGCAAAATTTCAGTTGCATCTGAAAGTAGAAACTCGCCCGATTACAACGGTATGTGTACTTCTCCCCAAAGCCTATCTAGTTATTCGTTTCGAGCATCAGAACTGCGAAAATTTTGAGTTTATCAAGCGTTTCTTACATTCAAACTGCCATATCTCGCGAACGGATTGACCAATCCGCAAAATTTCTGTTGCATCTGAAAGTAGAAACTCGCCCGATTACAACGGTGTGTGTACCTTTCCCCTTGGCCGTTCTAGTTATTCGTTCCGAGCATCAGAACTGCGAAAATTTTGAGTTTCTCAAGCGTTTCTTACCTTCAAACTGCCATATCTCGCGAACGGATTGACCAATCCGCAAAATTTCTATTGCATCTGAAAGTAGAAACTCGCCCGATTACAACGGTATGTGTACTTTTCCCCTAGCCCGTTCTAGTTAATCGTTTCTAGCATCAGAACTGCGAAAATTTTGAGTTTCTCAAGCGTTTCATACTTTCAAACTGCTATATCTCTCGAACAGATTGACCAGTCCGCAAAATTACTGTTGCATCTGAAATTAGAAACGCGCCCGATTACAACGGTGTGTGTACCTTTCCCCTAGCCCGTTCTAGTTAATCGTTTCGAGCATCAGAACTGTGAAAATTTTGAGTTTCTCAAACGTTTTTTACCTCCAGACTGCCATATCTCGCGAACGAATTGACCAATCCGCAAAATTTCTGTCGCATCTGAATGTAGAAACTCGCCCGATTACAACGGTATGTGTACTTTTCCCCTAGGCGGTTCTAGTTATTCGTTCCGAGCATCAGAACTGCGAAAATTTTGAGTTTCTCAAGCGCTTCTTACCTCCAAACTGCCATATCTCGCGAACGGATTGACCAATCCGCAAACTTTCTGTTGCACCTAAAAGTAGAAACTCGCCCGATTACAACGGTATGTATACTTTTCCCCTAAGCCGTTCTAGTTATTCGTTTCGAGCTTCAGAACTGCGAAAACGTTGAGTTTCTCAAGCGTTTCTTACATTCGAACTCTCATATCTCGCGAACGGATTGACCAATCCGCAAAATTTCTGTTGCATCTAAAAGAAGAAACTCGCCCGATTACAACGGTATGTGTACTTTTCCCCTAGCCCGTTCTAGTTAATCGTTCCGAGCATCAGAACTGCGAAAATTTTGAGTTTCTCAAGCGCTTCTTACATCCAAACTGCCATATCTCCCGAACGGATTGACCAATCCGCAAAATTTCTGTTGCATCTGAAAGTAGAAAGTCGCCCGATTACTACGGTATGTGTACCTTTCCCCTTGGCCGTTCTAGTTATTCGTTCCGAGCATCAGAACTGCGAAAATTTTGAGTTTCTCAAGCGCTTCTTACCTTCAAACTGCCATATCTCCCGAACGGATTGACCAATCCGCAAAATTTCTGTTGCTTCCGAAAGTAGAATCCCGCCCGATTACAACGGTATGTGTACTTCTCCCGAAAGCCTATCTAGTTATTCGTTTCGAGCATCAGAACTGCGAAAATTTTGAGTTTCTCAAGCGTTTCTTACCTGAAGACTGCCATATCTCCCGAACGGATTGACCAATCCGCAAAATTTCTGTTGCATCTGAAAGTAGAAACTCGCCCGATTACAACGGTATGTTTACTTCTCCCCAAAGCCTATCTAGTTATTCGTTTCGAGCATCAGAACTGCGAAAATTTTGAGTTTATCGAGCGTTTCTTACATTCAAACTGCCATATCTCGCGAACGGATTGACCAATCCGAAAAAATTTCTGTTGCATCTGAAAGTAGAAACTCGCCCGATTACAACGGTATGTGTACCTTTCCCCTTGGCCGTTCTAGTTATTCGTTCCGAGCATCAGAACTGCGAAAATTTTGAGTTTCTCAAGCGCTTCTTACCTTCAAACTGCCATATCTCGCGAACGGATTGACCAATCCGCAAAATTTCTGTTGCATCTGAAAGTAGAAAGTCGCCCGATTACTACGGTATGTGTACCTTTCCCCTTGGCCGTTCTAGTTATTCGTTCCGAGCATCAGAACTGCGAAAATTTTGAGTTTCTCAAGCGCTTCTTACCTTCAAACTGCCATATCTCGCGAACGGATTGACCAATCCGTAAAATTTCTGTCGCATCTGAATGTAGAAACTCGCCCAATTACAACGGTACGTGTACTTTTCCCCTAGGCCGTTCTAGTTATTCGTTTCGAGCATCAGAACTGCGAAAATTTTGAGTTTCACAAGCGTTTCTTAACTCCAAACTGCCATATCTCGCGAACGGATTGACCCATCCGCAAAATTTCTGTTGCATCTGAAAGTAGAAACTCGCCCGATTACAACGATATGTGTACCTTTCCCCTTGGCCGTTCTAGTTATTCGTTCCGAGCATCAGAACTGCGACAATTTTGAGTTTCTCAAGCGCTTCTTACTTCCAAACTGCCATATCTCCCGAACGGATTGACAAATCCGCAAAATTTCTGTTGCTTCCGAAAGTAGAATCCCGCCCGATTACAACGGTATGTGTACTTTTGCCCCAAGCCTTTCTAGTTATTCGTTTCGAGCATCAGAACTGCGAAAATTTTGAGTTTCTCAAGCGTTTCTTCCCTCCAAACTGCCATACCTCGCGAACGGATTGACCAATCCGCAAAAGGTCTGTTGCATCTGAAAGTAGAAACTCGCCCGATTACAACGGTATGTGTACTTTTCCCCTAGGCCGTTCTAATTATTCGTTTCGGGCATCAGAACTGCGAAAATTTTGAGTTTCTCAAGCGTTTCTTACATTTAAACTGCCATATCTCGCGAACGGATTGACCAATCCGCAAAATTTCAGTTGCATCTGAAAGTAGAAACTCGCCCGATTACAACGGTATGTGTACTTCTCCCGAAAGCCTATCTAGTTATTCGTTTCGAGCATCAGAACTGCGAAAATTTTGAGTTTATCAAGCGTTTCTTACATTCAAACTGCCATATCTCGCGAACGGATTGACCAATCCGCAAAATTTCTGTTGCATCTGAAAGTAGAAACTCGCCCGATTACAACGGTATGTGTACCTTTCCCCCAGGCCGTTCTAGTTATTCGTTTCGAGCATCAGAACTGCGAAAATTTTGAGTTTCTCAAGCGCTTCTTACTTCCAAACTGCCATATCTCCCGAACGGATTGACCAATCCGCAAAATTTCTGTTGCTTCCGAAAGTAGAATCCCGCCCGATTACAACGGTATGTGTACTTTTGCCCCAAGCCTTTCTAGTAATTCGTTTCGAGCATCAGAACTGCGAAAATTTTGAGTTTCTCAAGCGTTTCTTCCCTCCAAACTGCCATACCTCCCGAACGGATTGACCAATCCGCAAAAGGTCTGTTGCATCTGAAAGTAGAAACTCGCCCGATTACAACGGTATGTGTACCTTTCCCCTTGGCCGTTCTAGTTATTCGTTCCGAGCATCAGAACTGCGAAAATTTTGAGTTTCTCAAGCGTTTCTTACCCTCAAAATGCCATATCTCTCGAACAGATTGACCAGTCCGCAAAATTTCTGTTGCATCTCAAAGTAGAAACTCGCCCGATTACAACGGTATGTGTACTTTTCCCCTAGGCCGTTCTAATTATTCGTTTCGAGCATCAGAACTGCGAAAATTTTGAGTTTCTCAAGCGTTTCTTAACTCCATACTGCCATATCTCGCGAACGGATTGACCAATCCGCAAAATTTCTGTTGCATCTGAATGTAGAAACTCGTCCGATTACAACGGTATGTGTACTTTTCCCCTAGGCCGTTCTAGTTATTCGTTTCGAGCATCAGAACTGCGAAAATTTTGAGTCTCTCAACCGTTTCTTACTTCCAAACTGCCATATATCGCGAACGAATTGACCAATCCGCAAAATTTCTGTTGCAACTGAAAGTAGAAACTCGCCCGATTACAACGGTATGTGTACCTTTCACCTTGGCCGTTCTAGTTATTCGTTCCGAGCATCAGAACTGCGAAAATTTTGAGTTTCTCAAGCGTTTCTTACATTTAAACTGCCATATCTCGCGAACGGATTGACCAATCCGCAAAATTTCAGTTGCATCTGAAAGTAGAAACTCGCCCGATTACAACGGTATGTGTACCTTTCCCCTTGGCCGTTCTAGTTATTCGTTTTGAGCATCAGAACTGCGAAAATTTTGAGTTTCTCAAGCGCTTCTTACTTCCAAACTGCCATATCTCCCAAACGGATTGACCAATCCGCAAAACTTCTGTTGCTTCCGAAAGTAGAATCTCGCCAGATTACAACGGTATGTGTACTTTTGCCCCAAGCCTTTCTAGTTATTCGTTTCGAGCATCAGAACTGCGAAAATTTTGAGTTTCTCAAGCGTTTCTTCCCTCCAAACTGCCATACCTCGCGAACAGATTGACCAATCCGCAAAAGTTCTGTTGCATCTGAAAGTAGAAAAACGCCCGATTACAACGGTATGTGTACTTTTCCCCTAGGCCGTTCTAATTATTCGTTTCGGGCATCAGAACTGCGAAAATTTTTAGTTTCTCAAGCGTTTCTTAACTCCATACTGCCATATCTCGCGATCGGATTGACCAATCCTCAAAATTTCTGATGCATCTGAATGTAGAAACTCGTCCGATTACAACGGTATGTGTACTTTTCCCCTAGGCCGTTCTAGTTATTCGTTTCGAGCATCAGAACTGCGAAAATTTTGAGTTTCTCAAGCGTTTCTTACCTTTAAACTGCCATATCTCGCGAACGGATTGACCAATCCGCAAAATTTCAGTTGCATCTGAAAGTAGAAACTCGCCCGATTACAACGGTATGTGTACTTCTCCCCAAAGCCTATCTAGTTATTCGTTTCGAGCATCAGAACTGCGAAAATTTTGAGTTTATCAAGCGTTTCTTACATTCAAACTGCCATATCTCGCGAACGGATTGACCAATCCGCAAAATTTCTGTTGCATCTGAAAGTAGAAACTCGCCCGATTACAACGGTGTGTGTACCTTTCCCCTTGGCCGTTCTAGTTATTCGTTCCGAGCATCAGAACTGCGAAAATTTTGAGTTTCTCAAGCGTTTCTTACCTTCAAACTGCCATATCTCGCGAACGGATTGACCAATCCGCAAAATTTCTATTGCATCTGAAAGTAGAAACTCGCCCGATTACAACGGTATGTGTACTTTTCCCCTAGCCCGTACTAGTTAATCCTTTATAGCATCAGAACTGCGAAAATTTTGAGTTTCTCAAGCGTTTCTTACCTTCAAACTGCTATATCTCTCGAACAGATTGACCAGTCCGCAAAATTACTGTTGCATCTGAAATTAGAAACGCGCCCGATTACAACGGTGTGTGTACCTTTCCCCTAGCCCGTTCTAGTTAATCGTTTCGAGCATCAGAACTGTGAAAATTTTGAGTTTCTCAAACGTTTCTTACCTTCAAACTGCTATATCTCTCGAACAGATTGACCAGTCCGCAAAATTACTGTTGCATCTGAAATTAGAAACGCGCCCGATTACAACGGTGTGTGTACCTTTCCCCTAGCCCGTTCTAGTTAATCGTTTCGAGCATCAGAACTGTGAAAATTTTGAGTTTCTCAAGCGTTTCTTACCTCCAAACTGCCATATCTCGCGAACGGATTGACCAATCTGCAAAATTTGTTTTGCATCTGAAAGTAGAAGCTCGCCCGATACTACGGTATGTGTACTTTTCCCCTAGGCGGTTCTAGTTATTCGTTTCGAGCACAAGAACTGCGAAAATTATGAGTTTCTCAAGCGTTTCTTACCTCCAAACTGCCATATCTCGCGAACGGATTGACCAATCTGCAAAATTTGTTTTGCATCTGAAAGTAGAAGCTCGCCCGATACAACGGTATGTGTACTTTTCCCCTAGCCCGTACTAGTTAATCGTTTATAGCATCAGAACTGCGAAAATTTTGAGTTTCTCAAGCGTTTCTTACCTTCAAACTGCTATATCTCTCGAACAGATTGACCAGTCCGCAAAATTACTGTTGCATCTGAAATTAGAAACGCGCCCGATTACAACGGTGTGTGTACCTTTCCCCTAGCCCGTTCTAGTTAATCGTTTCGAGCATCAGAACTGTGAAAATTTTGAGTTTCTCAAACGTTTCTTACCTCCAGACTGCCATATCTCGCGAACGAATTGACCAATCCGCAAAATTTCTGTCGCATCTGAATGTAGAAACTCGCCCAATTACAACGGTATGTGTACTTTTCCACTTGGCCGTTCTAGTTATTCGTTTCGAGCACCAGAACTGCGAAAATTTTGAGTTTCTCAAGCGTTTCTTACCTCCAAACTGCCATATCTCGCGAACGGATTGACCAATCTGCAAAATTTGTTTTGCATCTGAAAGTAGAAGCTCGCCCGATACTACGGTATGTGTACTTTTCCCCTAGGCGGTCCTAGTTATTCGTTTCGAACACCAGAACTGCGAAAATTTTGAGTTTCTCAAGCGTTTCTTACCTCCAAACTGCCATATCTCGCGAACGGATTGATCAATCTGCAAAATTTGTTTTGCATCTGAAAGTAGAAGCTCGCCCGATACAACGGTATGTGTACTTTTCCCCTAGCCCGTTCTAGTTAATCGTTTCGAGCATGAGAACTGTGAAAATTTTGAGTTTCTCAAACGTTTCTTACCTCCAGACTGCCATATCTCGCGAACGAATTGACCAATCCGCAAAATTTCTGTCGCATCTGAATGTAGAATCTCGCCCAATTACAACGGTATGTGTACTTTTCCCCTAGGCCGTTCTAGTTATTCGTTCCGAGCATCAGAACTGCGAAAATTTTGAGTTTCTCAAGCGCTTCTTACCTCCAAACTGCCATATCTCGCGAACGGATTGACCAATCCGCAAAATTTCAGTTGCATCTGAAAGTAGAGACTCGCCCGATTACAACGATATGTGTACCTTTCCCCTTGGCAGTTCTAGTTATTCGTTCCGAGCATCAGAACTGCGAAAATTTTGAGTTTCTCAAGCGCTTCTTACCTCCAAACTGCCATATCTCGCGAACGGATTGACCAATCCGCAAAATTTCAGTTGCATCTGAAAGTAGAGACTCGCCCGATTACAACGATATGTGTACCTTTCCCCTTGGCAGTTCTAGTTATTCGTTCCGAGCATCAGAACTGCGAAAATTTTGAGGTTCTCATGCGTTTCTTACCTCCAAACTGCCATATCTCGCGAACGAATTGACCAATCCGCAAAATTTCTGTTGCAACTGAAAGTAGAAACTCGCCCGATTACAACGGTATGTGTACTTTCCCCTAGGCCGTTCTAGTTATTCGTTTTGAGCATCAGAACTGCGAAAATTTTGAGTCTCTCAAGCGTTTCTTACCTCAAGACTGCCATATCTCCCGAACGGATTGACCAATCCGCAAAATTTCTGTTGCATCTGAAAGCAGAAACTCGCCCGATTACAACGGTATGTGTACTTCTCCCCAAAGCCTATCTAGTTATTCGTTTCGAGCATCAGAACTGCGAAAATTTTGAGTTTATCAAGCGTTTCTTACATTCAAACTGCCATATCTCGCGAACGGATTGACCAATCCGCAAAATTTCTGTTGCTTCCGAAAGTAGAATCCCGCCCGATTACAACGGTATGTGTACTTTTGCCCCAAGCCTTTCTAGTTATTCGTTTCGAGCATCAGAACTGCGAAAATTTTGAGTTTCTCAAGCGTTTCTTCCCTCCAAACTGCCATACCTCGCGAACGGATTGACCAATCCGCAAAAGGTCTGTTGCATCTGAAAGTAGGAACTCGCCCGATTACAACGGTATGTGTACTTTTCCCCTAGGCCGTTCTAATTATTCGTTTCGGGCATCAGAACTGCGAAAATTTTGAGTTTCTCAAGCGTTTCTTACATTTAAACTGCCATATCTCGCGAACGGATTGACCAATCCGCAAAATTTCAGTTGCATCTGAAAGTAGAAACTCGCCCGATTACAACGGTATGTGTACTTCTCCCGGAAGCCTATCTAGTTATTCGTTTCGAGCATCAGAACTGCGAAAATTTTGAGTTTATCAAGCGTTTCTTACATTCAAACTGCCATATCTCGCGAACGGATTGACCAATCCGCAAAATTTCTGTTGCATCTGAAAGTAGAAACTCGCCCGATTACAACGGTGTGTGTACCTTTCCCCTTGGCCGTTCTAGTTATTCGTTCCGAGCATCAGAACTGCGAAAATTTTGAGTTTCTCAAGCGTTTCTTACCTTCAAACTGCCATATCTCGCGAACGGATTGACCAATCCGCAAAATTTCTATTGCATCTGAAAGTAGAAACTCGCCCGATTACAAAGGTATGTGTACTTTTCCCCTAGCCCGTACTAGTTAATCGTTTATAGCATCAGAACTGTGAAAATTTTGAGTTTCTCAAACGTTTCTTACCTTCAAACTGCTATATCTCTCGAACAGATTGACCAGTCCGCAAAATTACTGTTGCATCTGAAATTAGAAACGCGCCCGATTACAACGGTGTGTGTACCTTTCCCCTAGCCCGTTCTAGTTAATCGTTTCGAGCATCAGAACTGTGAAAATTTTGAGTTTCTCAAGCGTTTCTTACCTCCAAACTGCCATATCTCGCGAACGGATTGACCAATCTGCAAAATTTGTTTTGCATCTGAAAGTAGAAGCTCGCCCGATACTACGGTATGTGTACTTTTCCCCTAGGCGGTTCTAGTTATTCGTTTCGAGCACCAGAACTGCGAAAATTTTGAGTTTCTCAAGCGTTTCTTACCTCCAAACTGCCATATCTCGCGAACGGATTGACCAATCTGCAAAATTTGTTTTGCATCTGAAAGTAGAAGCTCGCCCGATACAACGGTATGTGTACTTTTCCCCTAGCCCGTACTAGTTAATCGTTTATAGCATCAGAACTGCGAAAATTTTGAGTTTCTCAAGCGTTTCTTACCTTCAAACTGCTATATCTCTCGAACAGATTGACCAGTCCGCAAAATTACTGTTGCATCTGAAATTAGAAACGCGCCCGATTACAACGGTGTGTGTACCTTTCCCCTAGCCCGTTCTAGTTAATCGTTTCGAGCATCAGAACTGTGAAAATTTTGAGTTTCTCAAACGTTTCTTACCTCCAGACTGCCATATCTCGCGAACGAATTGACCAATCCGCAAAATTTCTGTCGCATCTGAATGTAGAAACTCGCCCAATTACAACGGTATGTGTACTTTTCCCCTTGGCCGTTCTAGTTATTCGTTTCGAGCACCAGAACTGCGAAAATTTTGAGTTTCTCAAGCGTTTCTTACCTCCAAACTGCCATATCTCGCGAACGGATTGACCAATCTGCAAAATTTGTTTTGCATCTGAAAGTAGAAGCTCGCCCGATACTACTGTATGTGTACTTTTCCCCTAGGCGGTCCTAGTTATTCGTTTCGAGCACCAGAACTGCGAAAATTTTGAGTTTCTCAAGCGTTTCTTACCTCCAAACTGCCATATCTCGCGAACGGATTGACCAATCTGCAAAATTTGTTTTGCATCTGAAAGTAGAAGCTCGCCCGATACAACGGTATGTGTACTTTTCCCCTAGCCCGTTCTAGTTAATCGTTTCGAGCATTAGAACTGTGAAAATTTTGAGTTTCCCAAACGTTTCTTACCTCCAGACTGCCATATCTCGCGAACGAATTGACCAATCCGCAAAATTTCTGTCGCATCTGAATGTAGAATCTCGCCCAATTACAACGGTATGTGTACTTTTCCCCTAGGCCGTTCTAGTTATTCGTTCCGAGCATCAGAACTGCGAAAATTTTGAGTTTCTCAAGCGCTTCTTACTTCCAAACTGCCATATCTCCCGAACGGATTGACCAATCCGCAAAATTTCTGTTGCTTCCGAAAGTAGAATCTCGCCCGATTACAACGGTATGTGTACCTTTCCCCTTGGCCGTTCTAGTTATTCGTTCCGAGCATCAGAACTGCGAAAATTTTGAGTTTCTCAAGCGTTTCTTACCTTTAAACTGCCATATCTCGCGAACGGATTGACCAATCCGCAAAATTTCTGTTGCATCTGAATGTAGAAACTCGTCCGATTACAACGGTATGTGTACTTTTCCCCTAGGCCGTTCTAGTTATTCGTTTCGAGCATCAGAACTGCGAAAATTTTGAGTTTCTCAAGCGTTTCTTACCTTTAAACTGCCATATCTCGCGAACGGATTGACCAATCCGCAAAATTTCAGTTGCATCTGAAAGTAGAAACTCGCCCGATTACAACGGTATGTGTACCTTTCCCCTTGGCCGTTCTAGTTATTCGTTCCGAGCATCAGAACTGCGAAAATTTTGAGTTTCTCAAGCGCTTCTTACCTCCAAACTGCCATATCTCGCGAACGGATTGACCAATCCGCAAAATTTCAGTTGCATCTGAAAGTAGAGACTCGCCCGATTACAACGATATGTGTACCTTTCCCCTTGGCAGTTCTAGTTATTCGTTCCGAGCATCAGAACTGCGAAAATTTTGAGGTTCTCATGCGTTTCTTACCTCCAAACTGCCATATCTCGCGAACGAATTGACCAATCCGCAAAATTTCTGTTGCAACTGAAAGTAGAAACTCGCCCGATTACAACGGTATGTGTACTTTCCCCTAGGCCGTTCTAGTTATTCGTTTTGAGCATCAGAACTGCGAAAATTTTGAGTTTCTCAAGCGTTTCTTACCTCAAGACTGCCATATCTCCCGAACGGATTGACCAATCCGCAAAATTTCTGTTGCATCTGAAAGCAGAAACACGCCCGATTACAACGGTATGTGTACTTCTCCCCAAAGCCTATCTAGTTATTCGTTTCGAGCATCAGAACTGCGAAAATTTTGAGTTTATCAAGCGTTTCTTACATTCAAACTGCCATATCTCGCGAACGGATTGACCAATCCGCAAAATTTCTGTTGCTTCCGAAAGTAGAATCCCGCCCGATTACAACGGTATGTGTACTTTTGCCCCAAGCCTTTCTAGTTATTCGTTTCGAGCATCAGAACTGCGAAAATTTTGAGTTTCTCAAGCGTTTCTTCCCTCCAAACTGCCATACCTCGCGAACGGATTGACCAATCCGCAAAGGGTCTGTTGCATCTGAAAGTAGAAACTCGCCCGATTACAACGGTATGTGTACTTTTCCCCTAGGCCGTTCTAATTATTCGTTTCGGGCATCAGAACTGCGAAAATTTTGAGTTTCTCAAGCGTTTCTTACATTTAAACTGCCACATCTCGCGAACGGATTGACCAATCCGCAAAATTTCAGTTGCATCTGAAAGTAGAAACTCGCCCGATTACAACGGTATGTGTACTTCTCCCGGAAGCCTATCTAGTTATTCGTTTCGAGCATCAGAACTGCGAAAATTTTGAGTTTATCAAGCGTTTCTTACATTCAAATTGCCATATCTCGCGAACGGATTGACCAATCCGCAAAATTTCTGTTGCATCTGAAAGTAGAAACTCGCCCGATTACAACGGTATGTGTACCTTTCCCCTTGGCCGTTCTAGTTATTCGTTCCGAGCATCAGAACTGCGAAAATTTTGAGTTTCTCAAGCGTTTCTTACCCTCAAAATGCCATATCTCTCGAACAGATTGACCAGTCCGCAAAATTTCTGTTGCATCTCAAAGTAGAAACTCGCCCGATTACAACGGTGTATGTACCTTTCCCCTTGGCCGTTCTAGTTATTGGTTCCGAGCATCAGAACTGCGAAAATTTTGAGTTTCTCAAGCGTTTCTTACCTCAAGACTGCCATATCTCCCGAACGGATTGACCAATCCGCAAAATTTCTGTTGCATCTGAAAGTAGAAACTCGCCCGATTACAACGGTACGTGTACTTTTCCCCTAGGCCGTTCTAGTTATTCGTTTCGAGCATCAGAGCTGCGAAAATTTTGAGTTTATCAAGCGTTTCTTACATTCAAACTGCCATATCTCGCGAACGGATTGACCAATCCGCAAAATTTCTGTTGCATCTGAAATTAGAAACTCGCCCGATTACAACGGTATGTGTACTTTTACCCTAGGCCGTTCTAATTATTCGTTTCGAGCATCAGAACTGCGAATATTTTGAGTTTCTCAAGCGTTTCTTAACTCCATACTGCCATATCTCGCGAACGGATTGACCAATCCGCAAAATTTCTGTCGCATCTGAATGTAGAAACTCGCCCAATTACAACGGTATGTGTACTTTTCCACTTGGCCGTTCTAGTTATTCGTTTCGAGCACCAGAACTGCGAAAATTTTGAGTTTCTCAAGCGTTTCTTACCTCCAAACTGCCATATCTCGCGAACGGATTGACCAATCTGCAAAATTTGTTTTGCATCTGAAAGTAGAAGCTCGCCCGATACTACGGTATGTGTACTTTTCCCCTAGGCGGTCCTAGTTATTCGTTTCGAACACCAGAACTGCGAAAATTTTGAGTTTCTCAAGCGTTTCTTACCTCCAAACTGCCATATCTCGCGAACGGATTGATCAATCTGCAAAATTTGTTTTGCATCTGAAAGTAGAAGCTCGCCCGATACAACGGTATGTGTACTTTTCCCCTAGCCCGTTCTAGTTAATCGTTTCGAGCATTAGAACTGTGAAAATTTTGAGTTTCTCAAACGTTTCTTACCTCCAGACTGCCATATCTCGCGAACGAATTGACCAATCCGCAAAATTTCTGTCGCATCTGAATGTAGAATCTCGCCCAATTACAACGGTATGTGTACTTTTCCCCTAGGCCGTTCTAGTTATTCGTTCCGAGCATCAGAACTGCGAAAATTTTGAGTTTCTCAAGCGCTTCTTACTTCCAAACTGCCATATCTCCCGAACGGATTGACCAATCCGCAAAATTTCTGTTGCTTCCGAAAGTAGAATCTCGCCCGATTACAACGGTATGTGTACCTTTCCCCTTGGCCGTTCTAGTTATTCGTTCCGAGCATCAGAACTGCGAAAATTTTGAGTTTCTCAAGCGTTTCTTACCTTTAAACTGCCATATCTCGCGAACGGATTGACCAATCCGCAAAATTTCTGTTGCATCTGAATGTAGAAACTCGTCCGATTACAACGGTATGTGTACTTTTCCCCTAGGCCGTTCTAGTTATTCGTTTCGAGCATCAGAACTGCGAAAATTTTGAGTTTCTCAAGCGTTTCTTACCTTTAAACTGCCATATCTCGCGAACGGATTGACCAATCCGCAAAATTTCAGTTGCATCTGAAAGTAGAAACTCGCCCGATTACAACGGTATGTGTACCTTTCCCCTTGGCCGTTCTAGTTATTCGTTCCGAGCATCAGAACTGCGAAAATTTTGAGTTTCTCAAGCGCTTCTTACCTCCAAACTGCCATATCTCGCGAACGGATTGACCAATCCGCAAAATTTCAGTTGCATCTGAAAGTAGAGACTCGCCCGATTACAACGATATGTGTACCTTTCCCCTTGGCAGTTCTAGTTATTCGTTCCGAGCATCAGAACTGCGAAAATTTTGAGGTTCTCATGCGTTTCTTACCTCCAAACTGCCATATCTCGCGAACGAATTGACCAATCCGCAAAATTTCTGTTGCAACTGAAAGTAGAAACTCGCCCGATTACAACGGTATGTGTACTTTCCCCTAGGCCGTTCTAGTTATTCGTTTTGAGCATCAGAACTGCGAAAATTTTGAGTCTCTCAAGCGTTTCTTACCTCAAGACTGCCATATCTCCCGAACGGATTGACCAATCCGCAAAATTTCTGTTGCATCTGAAAGCAGAAACTCGCCCGATTACAACGGTATGTGTACTTCTCCCAAAGCCTATCTAGTTATTCGTTTCGAGCATCAGAACTGCGAAAATTTTGAGTTTCTCAAGCGTTTCTTACCTTCAAACTGCCATATCTCGCGAACGGATTGACCAATCCGCAAAATTTCTATTGCATCTGAAAGTAGAAACTCGCCCGATTACAAAGGTATGTGTACTTTTCCCCTAGCCCGTACTAGTTAATCGTTTATAGCATCAGAACTGTGAAAATTTTGAGTTTCTCAAACGTTTCTTACCTTCAAACTGCTATATCTCTCGAACAGATTGACCAGTCCGCAAAATTACTGTTGCATCTGAAATTAGAAACGCGCCCGATTACAACGGTGTGTGTACCTTTCCCCTAGCCCGTTCTAGTTAATCGTTTCGAGCATCAGAACTGTGAAAATTTTGAGTTTCTCAAGCGTTTCTTACCTCCAAACTGCCATATCTCGCGAACGGATTGACCAATCTGCAAAATTTGTTTTGCATCTGAAAGTAGAAGCTCGCCCGATACTACGGTATGTGTACTTTTCCCCTAGGCGGTTCTAGTTATTCGTTTCGAGCACCAGAACTGCGAAAATTTTGAGTTTCTCAAGCGTTTCTTACCTCCAAACTGCCATATCTCGCGAACGGATTGACCAATCTGCAAAATTTGTTTTGCATCTGAAAGTAGAAGCTCGCCCGATACAACGGTATGTGTACTTTTCCCCTAGCCCGTACTAGTTAATCGTTTATAGCATCAGAACTGCGAAAATTTTGAGTTTCTCAAGCGTTTCTTACCTTCAAACTGCTATATCTCTCGAACAGATTGACCAGTCCGCAAAATTACTGTTGCATCTGAAATTAGAAACGCGCCCGATTACAACGGTGTGTGTACCTTTCCCCTAGCCCGTTCTAGTTAATCGTTTCGAGCATCAGAACTGTGAAAATTTTGAGTTTCTCAAACGTTTCTTACCTCCAGACTGCCATATCTCGCGAACGAATTGACCAATCCGCAAAATTTCTGTCGCATCTGAATGTAGAAACTCGCCCAATTACAACGGTATGTGTACTTTTCCCCTTGGCCGTTCTAGTTATTCGTTTCGAGCACCAGAACTGCGAAAATTTTGAGTTTCTCAAGCGTTTCTTACCTCCAAACTGCCATATCTCGCGAACGGATTGACCAATCTGCAAAATTTGTTTTGCATCTGAAAGTAGAAGCTCGCCCGATACTACGGTATGTGTACTTTTCCCCTAGGCGGTCCTAGTTATTCGTTTCGAGCACCAGAACTGCGAAAATTTTGAGTTTCTCAAGCGTTTCTTACCTCCAAACTGCCATATCTCGCGAACGGATTGACCAATCTGCAAAATTTGTTTTGCATCTGAAAGTAGAAGCTCGCCCGATACAACGGTATGTGTACTTTTCCCCTAGCCCGTTCTAGTTAATCGTTTCGAGCATTAGAACTGTGAAAATTTTGAGTTTCCCAAACGTTTCTTACCTCCAGACTGCCATATCTCGCGAACGAATTGACCAATCCGCAAAATTTCTGTCGCATCTGAATGTAGAATCTCGCCCAATTACAACGGTATGTGTACTTTTCCCCTAGGCCGTTCTAGTTATTCGTTCCGAGCATCAGAACTGCGAAAATTTTGAGTTTCTCAAGCGCTTCTTACTTCCAAACTGCCATATCTCCCGAACGGATTGACCAATCCGCAAAATTTCTGTTGCTTCCGAAAGTAGAATCTCGCCCGATTACAACGGTATGTGTACCTTTCCCCTTGGCCGTTCTAGTTATTCGTTCCGAGCATCAGAACTGCGAAAATTTTGAGTTTCTCAAGCGTTTCTTACCTTTAAACTGCCATATCTCGCGAACGGATTGACCAATCCGCAAAATTTCTGTTGCATCTGAATGTAGAAACTCGTCCGATTACAACGGTATGTGTACTTTTCCCCTAGGCCGTTCTAGTTATTCGTTTCGAGCATCAGAACTGCGAAAATTTTGAGTTTCTCAAGCGTTTCTTACCTTTAAACTGCCATATCTCGCGAACGGATTGACCAATCCGCAAAATTTCAGTTGCATCTGAAAGTAGAAACTCGCCCGATTACAACGGTATGTGTACCTTTCCCCTTGGCCGTTCTAGTTATTCGTTCCGAGCATCAGAACTGCGAAAATTTTGAGTTTCTCAAGCGCTTCTTACCTCCAAACTGCCATATCTCGCGAACGGATTGACCAATCCGCAAAATTTCAGTTGCATCTGAAAGTAGAGACTCGCCCGATTACAACGATATGTGTACCTTTCCCCTTGGCAGTTCTAGTTATTCGTTCCGAGCATCAGAACTGCGAAAATTTTGAGGTTCTCATGCGTTTCTTACCTCCAAACTGCCATATCTCGCGAACGAATTGACCAATCCGCAAAATTTCTGTTGCAACTGAAAGTAGAAACTCGCCCGATTACAACGGTATGTGTACTTTCCCCTAGGCCGTTCTAGTTATTCGTTTTGAGCATCAGAACTGCGAAAATTTTGAGTTTCTCAAGCGTTTCTTACCTCAAGACTGCCATATCTCCCGAACGGATTGACCAATCCGCAAAATTTCTGTTGCATCTGAAAGCAGAAACACGCCCGATTACAACGGTATGTGTACTTCTCCCCAAAGCCTATCTAGTTATTCGTTTCGAGCATCAGAACTGCGAAAATTTTGAGTTTATCAAGCGTTTCTTACATTCAAACTGCCATATCTCGCGAACGGATTGACCAATCCGCAAAATTTCTGTTGCTTCCGAAAGTAGAATCCCGCCCGATTACAACGGTATGTGTACTTTTGCCCCAAGCCTTTCTAGTTATTCGTTTCGAGCATCAGAACTGCGAAAATTTTGAGTTTCTCAAGCGTTTCTTCCCTCCAAACTGCCATACCTCGCGAACGGATTGACCAATCCGCAAAGGGTCTGTTGCATCTGAAAGTAGAAACTCGCCCGATTACAACGGTATGTGTACTTTTCCCCTAGGCCGTTCTAATTATTCGTTTCGGGCATCAGAACTGCGAAAATTTTGAGTTTCTCAAGCGTTTCTTACATTTAAACTGCCACATCTCGCGAACGGATTGACCAATCCGCAAAATTTCAGTTGCATCTGAAAGTAGAAACTCGCCCGATTACAACGGTATGTGTACTTCTCCCGGAAGCCTATCTAGTTATTCGTTTCGAGCATCAGAACTGCGAAAATTTTGAGTTTATCAAGCGTTTCTTACATTCAAATTGCCATATCTCGCGAACGGATTGACCAATCCGCAAAATTTCTGTTGCATCTGAAAGTAGAAACTCGCCCGATTACAACGGTATGTGTACCTTTCCCCTTGGCCGTTCTAGTTATTCGTTCCGAGCATCAGAACTGCGAAAATTTTGAGTTTCTCAAGCGTTTCTTACCCTCAAAATGCCATATCTCTCGAACAGATTGACCAGTCCGCAAAATTTCTGTTGCATCTCAAAGTAGAAACTCGCCCGATTACAACGGTGTATGTACCTTTCCCCTTGGCCGTTCTAGTTATTGGTTCCGAGCATCAGAACTGCGAAAATTTTGAGTTTCTCAAGCGTTTCTTACCTCAAGACTGCCATATCTCCCGAACGGATTGACCAATCCGCAAAATTTCTGTTGCATCTGAAAGTAGAAACTCGCCCGATTACAACGGTACGTGTACTTTTCCCCTAGGCCGTTCTAGTTATTCGTTTCGAGCATCAGAGCTGCGAAAATTTTGAGTTTATCAAGCGTTTCTTACATTCAAACTGCCATATCTCGCGAACGGATTGACCAATCCGCAAAATTTCTGTTGCATCTGAAATTAGAAACTCGCCCGATTACAACGGTATGTGTACTTTTACCCTAGGCCGTTCTAATTATTCGTTTCGAGCATCAGAACTGCGAATATTTTGAGTTTCTCAAGCGTTTCTTAACTCCATACTGCCATATCTCGCGAACGGATTGACCAATCCGCAAAATTTCTGTTGCATCTGAATGTAGAAACTCGTCCGATTACAACGGTACGTGTACTTTTCCCCTAGGCCGTTCTAGTTATTCGTTTCGAGCATCAGAACTGCGAAAATTTTGAGTTTCTCAACCGTTTCTTACTTCCAAACTGCTATATCTCGCGAACGAATTGACCAATCCGCAAAATTTCTGTTGCAACTGAAAGTAGAAACTCGCCCGATGACAACGGTATGTGTACCTTTCACCTTGGCCGTGCTAGTTATTCGTTCCGAGCATCAGAACTGCGAAAATTTTGAGTTTCTCAAGCGTTTCTTACCCTCAAAATGCCATATCTCTCGAACAGATTGACCAGTCCCCAAAATTTCTGTTGCATCTCAAAGTAGAAACTCGCCCGATTACAACGGTGTATGTACCTTTCCCCTTGGCCGTTCTAGTTATTGGTTCCGAGCATCAGAACTGCGAAAATTTTGAGTTTCTCAAGCGTTTCTTACCTCAAGACTGCCATATCTCCCGAACGGATTGACCAATCCGCAAAATTTCTGTTGCATCTGAAAGTAGAAACTCGCCCGATTACAACGGTATGTGTACTTCTCCCCAAAGCCTATCTAGTTATTCGTTTCGAGCATCAGAGCTGCGAAAATTTTGAGTTTATCAAGCGTTTCTTACATTCAAACTGCCATATCTCGCGAACGGATTGACCAATCCGCAAAATTTCTGTTGCATCTGAAAGTAGAAACTCGCCCGATTACAACGGTATGTGTACTTTTCCCCTAGGCCGTTCTAATTATTCGTTTCGAGCATCAGAACTGCGAAAATTTTGAGTTTCTCAAGCGTTTCTTAACTCCATACTGCCATATCTCGCGAACGGATTGACCAATCCGCAAAATTTCTGTTGCATCTGAATGTAGAAACTCGTCCGATTACAACGGTACGTGTACTTTTCCCCTAGGCCGTTCTAGTTATTCGTTTCGAGCATCAGAACTGCGAAAATTTTGAGTCTCTCAACCGTTTCTTACTTCCAAACTGCCATATCTCGCGAACGAATTGACCAATCCGCAAAATTTCTGTTGCAACTGAAAGTAGAAACTCGCCCGATTACAACGGTATGTGTACCTTTCACCTTGGCCGTTCTAGTTATTCGTTCCGAGCATCAGAACTGCGAAAATTTTGAGTTTCTCAAGCGTTTCTTACATTTAAACTGCCATATCTCGCGAACGGATTGACCAATCCGCAAAATTTCAGATGCATCTGAAAGTAGAAACTCGCCCGATTACAACGGTATGTGTACCTTTCCCCTTGGCCGTTCTAGTTATTCGTTTTGAGCATCAGAACTGCGAAAATTTTGAGTTTCTCAAGCGCTTCTTACTTCCAAACTGCCATATCTCCCGAACGGATTGACCAATCCGCAAAACTTCTGTTGCTTCCGAAAGTAGAATCTCGCCAGATTGCAACGGTATGTGTACTTTTGCCCCAAGCCTTTCTAGTTATTCGTTTCGAGCATCAGAACTGCGAAAATTTTGAGTTTCTCAAGCGTTTCTTCCCTCCAAACTGCCATACCTCGCGAACAGATTGACCAATCCGCAAAAGTTCTGTTGCATCTGAAAGTAGAAAAACGCCCGATTACAACGGTATGTGTACTTTTCCCCTAGGCCGTTCTAATTATTCGTTTCGGGCATCAGAACTGCGAAAATTTTGAGTTTCTCAAGCGTTTCTTAACTCCATACTGCCATATCTGGCGAACGGATTGACCAATCCTCAAAATTTCTGATGCATCTGAATGTAGAAACTCGTCCGATTACAACGGTATGTGTACTTTTCCCCTAGGCCGTTCTAGTTATTCGTTTCGAGCATCAGAACTGCGAAAATTTTGAGTTTCTCAAGCGTTTCTTACCTTTAAACTGCCATATCTCGCGAACGGATTGACCAATCCGCAAAATTTCAGTTGCATCTGAAAGTAGAAACTCGCCCGATTACAACGGTATGTGTACTTCTCCCCAAAGCCTATCTAGTTATTCGTTTCGAGCATCAGAACTGCGAAAATTTTGAGTTTATCAAGCGTTTCTTACATTCAAACTGCCATATCTCGCGAACGGATTGACCAATCCGCAAAATTTCTGTTGCATCTGAAAGTAGAAACTCGCCCGATTACAACGGTGTGTGTACCTTTCCCCTTGGCCGTTCTAGTTATTCGTTCCGAGCATCAGAACTGCGAAAATTTTGAGTTTCTCAAGCGTTTCTTACCTTCAAACTGCCATATCTCGCGAACGGATTGACCAATCCGCAAAATTTCTATTGCATCTGAAAGAAGAAACTCGCCCGATTACAACGGTATGTGTACTTTTCCCCTAGCCCGTACTAGTTAATCGTTTATAGCATCAGAACTGCGAAAATTTTGAGTTTCTCAAGCGTTTCTTACCTTCAAACTGCTATATCTCTCGAACAGATTGACCAGTCCGCAAAATTACTGTTGCATCTGAAATTAGAAACGCGCCCGATTACAACGGTGTGTGTACCTTTCCCCTAGCCCGTTCTAGTTAATCGTTTCGAGCATCAGAACTGTGAAAATTTTGAGTTTCTCAAACGTTTCTTACCTCCAGACTGCCATATCTCGCGAACGAATTGACCAATCCGCAAAATTTCTGTCGCATCTGAATGTAGAAACTCGCCCAATTACAACGGTATGTGTACTTTTCCCCTTGGCCGTTCTAGTTATTCGTTTCGAGCACCAGAACTGCGAAAATTTTGAGTTTCTCAAGCGTTTCTTACCTCCAAACTGCCATATCTCGCGAACGGATTGACCAATCTGCAAAATTTGTTTTGCATCTGAAAGTAGAAGCTCGCCCGATACTACGGTATGTGTACTTTTCCCCTAGGCGGTTCTAGTTATTCGTTTCGAGCACCAGAACTGCGAAAATTTTGAGTTTCTCAAGCGTTTCTTACCTCCAAACTGCCATATCTCGCGAACGGATTGACCAATCTGCAAAATTTGTTTTGCATCTGAAAGTAGAAGCTCGCCCGATACAACGGTATGTGTACTTTTCCCCTAGCCCGTACTAGTTAATCGTTTATAGCATCAGAACTGCGAAAATTTTGAGTTTCTCAAGCGTTTCTTACCTTCAAACTGCTATATCTCTCGAACAGATTGACCAGTCCGCAAAATTACTGTTGCATCTGTAATTAGAAACGCGCCCGATTACAACGGTGTGTGTACCTTTCCCCTAGCCCGTTCTAGTTAATCGTTTCGAGCATCAGAACTGTGAAAATTTTGAGTTTCTCAAACGTTTCTTACCTCCAGACTGCCATATCTCGCGAACGAATTGACCAATCCGCAAAATTTCTGTCGCATCTGAATGTAGAAACTCGCCCAATTACAACGGTATGTGTACTTTTCCCCTTGGCCGTTCTAGTTATTCGTTTCGAGCACCAGAACTGCGAAAATTTTGAGTTTCTCAAGCGTTTCTTACCTCCAAACTGCCAAATCTCGCGAACGGATTGACCAATCTGCAAAATTTGTTTTGCATCTGAAAGTAGAAGCTCGCCCGATACTACGGTATGTGTACTTTTCCCCTAGGCGGTCCTAGTTATTCGTTTCGAGCACCAGAACTGCGAAAATTTTGAGTTTCTCAAGCGTTTCTTACCTCCAAACTGCCCTATCTCGCGAACGGATTGACCAATCTGCAAAATTTGTTTTGCATCTGAAAGTAGAAGCTCGCCCGATACAACGGTATGTGTACTTTTCCCCTAGCCCGTTCTAGTTAATCGTTTCGAGCATTAGAACTGTGAAAATTTTGAGTTTCTCAAACGTTTCTTACCTCCAGACTGCCATATCTCGCGAACGAATTGACAATCCGCAAAATTTCTGTCGCATCTGAATGTAGAATCTCGCCCAATTACAACGGTATGTGTACTTTTCCCCTAGGCCGTTCTAGTTATTCGTTCCGAGCATCGGAACTGCGAAAATTTTGAGTTTCTCAAGCGCTTCTTACTTCCAAACTGCCATATCTCCCGAACGGATTGACCAATCCGCAAAATTTCTGTTGCTTCCGAAAGTAGAATCTCGCCCGATTACAACGGTATGTGTACCTTTCCCCTTGGCCGTTCTAGTTATTCGTTCCGAGCATCAGAACTGCGAAAATTTTGAGTTTCTCAAGCGTTTCTTACCTCCAAACTGACATATCTTGCGAACGAATTGACCAATCCGCAAAATTTCTGTTGCATCTGAAAGTAGAAGCTCGCCCGATTACAACGGTATGTGTACTTTTCCCCTAGGCCGATCTAGTTATTCGTTTCGAGCAGCAGAACTGCGAAAATTTTGAGTTTCTCAAGCGTTTCTTACCTTTAAACTGCCATATCTCGCGAACGGATTGACCAATCCGCAAAATTTCTGTTGCATCTGAATGTAGAAACTCGTCCGATTGCAACGGTATGTGTACTTTTCCCCTAGGCCGTTCTAGTTATTCGTTTCGAGCATCAGAACTGCGAAAATTTTGAGTTTCTCAAGCGTTTCTTACCTTTAAACTGCCATATCTCGCGAACGGATTGACCAATCCGCAAAATTTCAGTTGCATCTGAAAGTAGAAACTCGCCCGATTACAACGGTATGTGTACCTTTCCCCTTGGCCGTTCTAGTTATTCGTTCCGAGCATCAGAACTGCGAAAATTTTGAGTTTCTCAAGCGCTTCTTACCTCCAAACTGCCATATCTCGCGAACCGATTGACCAATCCGCAAAATTTCAGTTGCATCTGAAAGTAGAGACTCGCCCGATTACAACGATATGTGTACCTTTCCCCTTGGCAGTTCTAGTTATTCGTTCCGAGCATCAGAACTGCGAAAATTTTGAGGTTCTCATGCGTTTCTTACCTCCAAACTGCCATATCTCGCGAACGAATTGACCAATCCGCAAAATTTCTGTTGCAACTGAAAGTAGAAACTCGCCCGATTACAACGGTATGTGTACTTTCCCCTAGGCCGTTCTAGTTATTCGTTTTGAGCATCAGAACTGCGAAAATTTTGAGTTTCTCAAGCGTTTCTTACCTCAAGACTGCCATATCTCCCGAACGGATTGACCAATCCGCAAAATTTCTGTTGCATCTGAAAGCAGAAACTCGCCCGATTACAACGGTATGTGTACTTCTCCCCAAAGCCTATCTAGTTATTCGTTTCGAGCATCAGAACTGCGAAAATTTTGAGTTTATCAAGCGTTTCTTACATTCAAACTGCCATATCTCGCGAACGGATTGACCAATCCGCAAAATTTCTGTTGCTTCCGAAAGTAGAATCCCGCCCGATTACAACGGTATGTGTACTTTTGCCCCAAGCCTTTCTAGTTATTCGTTTCGAGCATCAGAACTGCGAAAATTTTGAGTTTCTCAAGCGTTTCTTCCCTCCAAACTGCCATACCTCGCGAACGGATTGACCAATCCGCAAAAGGTCTGTTGCATCTGAAAGTAGAAACTCGCCCGATTACAACGGTATGTGTACTTTTCCCCTAGGCCGTTCTAATTATTCGTTTCGGGCATCAGAACTGCGAAAATTTTGAGTTTCTCAAGCGTTTCTTACATTTAAACTGCCATATCTCGCGAACGGATTGACCAATCCGCAAAATTTCAGTTGCATCTGAAAGTAGAAACTCGCCCGATTACAACGGTACGTGTACTTCTCCCGGAAGCCTATCTAGTTATTCGTTTCGAGCATCAGAACTGCGAAAATTTTGAGTTTATCAAGCGTTTCTTACATTCAAACTGCCATATCTCGCGAACGGATTGACCAATCCGCAAAATTTCTGTTGCATCTGAAAGTAGAAACTCGCCCGATTACAACGGTATGTGTACCTTTCCCCTTGGCCGTTCTAGTTATTCGTTCCGAGCATCAGAACTGCGAAAATTTTGAGTTTCTCAAGCGTTTCTTACCCTCAAAATGCCATATCTCTCGAACAGATTGACCAGTCCGCAAAATTTCTGTTGCATCTCAAAGTAGAAACTCGCCCGATTACAACGGTGTATGTACCTTTCCCCTTGGCCGTTCTAGTTATTGGTTCCGAGCATCAGAACTGCGAATATTTTGAGTTTCTCAAGCGTTTCTTAACTCCATACTGCCATATCTCGCGAACGGATTGACCAATCCGCAAAATTTCTGTTGCATCTGAATGTAGAAACTCGTCCGATTACAACGGTACGTGTACTTTTCCCCTAGGCCGTTCTAGTTATTCGTTTCGAGCATCAGAACTGCGAAAATTTTGAGTTTCTCAACCGTTTCTTACTTCCAAACTGCCATATCTCGCGAACGAATTGACCAATCCGCAAAATTTCTGTTGCAACTGAAAGTAGAAACTCGCCCGATGACAACGGTATGTGTACCTTTCACCTTGGCCGTTCTAGTTATTCGTTCCGAGCATCAGAACTGCGAAAATTTTGAGTTTCTCAAGCGTTTCTTACCTCAAGACTGCCATATCTCCCGAACGGATTGACCAATCCGCAAAATTTCTGTTGCATCTGAAAGTAGAAACTCGCCCGATTACAACGGTACGTGTACTTTTCCCCTAGGCCGTTCTAGTTATTCGTTTCGAGCATCAGAGCTGCGAAAATTTTGAGTTTATCAAGCGTTTCTTACATTCAAACTGCCATATCTCGCGAATGGATTGACCAATCCGCAAAATTTCTGTTGCATCTGAAATTAGAAACTCGCCCGATTACAACGGTATGTGTACTTTTCCCCTAGGCCGTTCTAATTATTCGTTTCGAGCATCAGAACTGCGAAAATTTTCAGTTTCTCAAGCGTTTCTTAACTCCATACTGCCATATCTCGCGAACGGATTGACCAATCCGCAAAATTTCTGTTGCATCTGAATGTAGAAACTCGTCCGATTACAACGGTACGTGTACTTTTCCCCTAGGCCGTTCTAGTTATTCGTTTCGAGCATCAGAACTGCGAAAATTTTGAGTTTCTCAAGCGTTTCTTCCCTCCAAACTGCCATACCTCGCGAACGGATTGACCAATCCGCAAAAGTTCTGTTGCATCTGAAAGTAGAAACTCGCCCGATTACAACGGTTTGTGTACTTTTCCCCTAGGCCGTTCTAATTAATCATTTCGGGCATCAGAACTGCGAAAATTTTGAGTTTCTCAAGCGTTTCTTAACTCCATACTGCCATATCTCGCGAACGGATTGACCAATCCGCAAAGTTTCAGTTGCATCTGAAAGTAGAAACTCGCCCGATTACAACGGTATGTGTACCTTTCCCCTTGGCCGTTCTAGTTATTGGTTCCGAGCATCAGAACTGCGAAAATTTTGAGTTTCTCAAGCGTTTCTTACCTCAAGACTGCCATATCTCCCGAACGGATTGACCAATCCGCAAAATTTCTGTTGCATCTGAAAGTAGAAACTCGCCCGATTACAACGGTATGTGTACTTCTCCCCAAAGCCTATCTAGTTATTCGTTTCGAGCATCAGAACTGCGAAAATTTTGAGTTTCTCAAGCGCTTCTTACTTCCAAACTGCCATATCTCCCGAACGGATTGAACAATCCGCAAAATTTCTGTTGCTTCCGAAAGTAGAATCTCGCCCGATTACAACGGTATGTGTACTTTTGCCCCAAGCCTTTCTAGTTATTCGTTTCGAGCATCAGAACTGCGAAAATTTTGAGTTTCTCAAGCGTTCCTTCCCTCCAAACTGCCATACCTCGCGAACGGATTGACCAATCCGCAAAAGTTCTGTTGCATCTGAAAGTAGAAACTCGCCCGATTACAACGGTATGTGTACTTTTCCCCTAGGCCGTTCTAGTTATTCGTTTCGGGCATCAGAACTGCGAAAATTTTGAGTTTATCAAGCGTTTCTTACATTCAAACTGCCATATCTAGCGAACGGATTGACCAATCTGCAAAATTTCTGTTGCATCTGAAAGTAGAATCTCGCCCGATTACGACGGTATGTGTACCTTTCCCCTTGGCCGTTCTAGTTATTCGTTCCGAGCATCAGAACTGCGAAAATTTTGAGTTTCTCAAGCGCTTCTTACATCCAAACTGCCATATCTCGCGAACGAATTGACCAATCCGCAAAATTTCTGTAGCATCTGAAAGTAGAGACTCGCCCGATTACAACGATATGTGTACCTTTCCCCTTGGCCGTTCTAGTTATTCGTTCCGAGCATCAGAACTGCGAAAATTTTGAGTTTCTCAAGCGTTTCTTACCCTCAAAATGCCATATCTCTCGAACAGATTGACCAGTCCGCAAAATTTCTGTTGCATCTCAAAGTAGAAACTCGCCCGATTACAACGGTGTATGTACCTTTCCCCTTGGCCGTTCTAGTTATTGGTTCCGAGCATCAGAACTGCGAAAATTTTGAGTTTCTCAAGCGTTTCTTACCTCAAGACTGCCATATCTCCCGAACGGATTGACCAATCCGCAAAATTTCTGTTGCATCTGAAAGTAGAAACTCGCCTGATTACAACGGTATGTGTACTCCTCCCCAAAGCCTATCTAGTTATTCGTTTCGAGCATCAGAGCTGCGAAAATTTTGAGTTTATCAAGCGTTTCTTACATTCAAACTGCCATATCTCGCGAACGGATTGACCAATCCGCAAAATTTCTGTTGCATCTGAAAGTAGAAACTCGCCCGATTACAACGGTATGTGTACTTTTCCCCTAGGCCGTTCTAATTATTCGTTTCGAGCATCAGAACTGCGAAAATTTTGAGTTTCTCAAGCGTTTCTTAACTCCATACTGCCATATCTCGCGAACGGATTGACCAATCCGCAAAATTTCTGTTGCATCTGAATGTAGAAACTCGTCCGATTACAACGGTACGTGTACTTTTCCCCTAGGCAGTTCTAGTTATTCGTTTCGAGCATCAGAACTGCGAAAATTTTGAGTTTCTCAACCGTTTCTTACCTCCAAACTGCCATATCTCGCGAACGAATTGACCAATCCGCAAAATTTCTGTTGCAACTGAAAGTAGAAACTCGCCCGATTACAACGGTATGTGTACCTTTCACCTTGGCCGTTCTAGTTATTCGTTCCGAGCATCAGAACTGCGAAAATTTTGAGTTTCTCATGCGTTTCTTACCTCCAAACTGCCATATCTTGCGAACGAATTGACCAATCCGCAAAATTTCTGCTGCAACTGAAAGTAGAAACTCGCCCGATTAAAACGGTATGTGTACTTTCCCCTAGGCCGTTCTAGTTATTCGTTTTGAGCATCAGAACTGCGAAAATTTTGAGTTTCTCAAGCGTCTCTTACCTCAAGACTGCCATATCTCCCGAACGGATTGGCCAATCCGCAAAATTTCTGTTGCATCTGAAAGTAGAAACTCGCCCGAGCCAACGGTATGTGTACTTTTCCCCTAGGCCGTTCTAGTTATTGGTTCCGAGCATCAGAACTGCGAATATTTTGAGTTCCTCAAGCGTTTCTTACCTTCAAACTGCCATATCTCGCGAACGGATTGACCCATCCGCAAAATTTCTGTTGCATCTGAATATAGAAACTCGTCCAATTACAACGGTATGTGTACTTTTTCCCTAGGCCGTCCTAGTTCTTCGTTTCGAGCATCAGAACTGCGAAAATTTTGAGTTTCTCAACCGTTTCTTACCTCCAAACTGCCATATCTCGCGAACGGATTGACCAATCCGCAAAATTTCGGTTGCATCTGAAAGTAGAAACTCGCCCGATTACAACGATATGTGTAACTTTCCCCTTGGCCGTTCTAGTTATTCGTTCCGAGCATCAGAACTGCGAAAATTTTGAGTTTCTCAAGCGCTTCTTACCTCCAAACTGCCATATCTCCCGAACGGATTGACCAATCCGCAAACTTTCTGTTGCTTCTGAAAGTAGAATCTCGCCCAATTACAACGGTGTGTGTACTTTTGCCCCAAGCCTTTCTATTTATTCGATTCGAGCATCAGAACTGCGAAAATTTTGAGTTTCTCAAGCGTTTCTTCCCTCCAAACTGCCATACCTCGCGAACGGATTGACCAATCCGCAAAAGTTCTGTTGCATCTGAAAGTAGAAACTCGCCCGATTACAACGGTATGTGTACCTTTCCCCTTGGCCGTTCTAGTTATTCGTTTCGAGCTTCAGAACTGCGAAAATTTTGAGTTTCTCAAGCGTTTCTTACCTCGAGACTGCCATATCTCCCGAACGGACTGACCAATCCGCAAAATTTCTGTTGCATCTGAAAGTAGAAACTCGCCCGATTACAACGGTATGTGTACTTCTCCCCAAAGCCTATCTAGTTATTCGTTTCGAGCATCAGAACTGCGAAAATTTTGAGTTTATCAAGCGTTTCTTACATTCAAACTGCCATATCTCGCGAACGGATTGACCAATCCGCAAAATTTCTGTTGCATCTGAAAGTAGAAACTCGCCCGATTACAACGGTATGTGTACCTTTCCCCTTGACCGTCCTAGTTATTCGTTCCGAGCATCAGAACTGCGAAAATTTTGAGTTTCTCAAGCGCTTCTTACCTCCAAACTGCCATATCTCGCGAACGGATTGACCAATCCGCAAAATTTCTGTTGCATCTGAAAGTAGAAACTCGCCCGATTACAACGATATGTGTACCTTTCCCCTTGGCCGTTCTAGTTATTCGTTCCGAGCATCAGAACTGCGAAAATTTTGAGTTTCTCGTGCGTTTCTTACCTCCAAACTGCCATATCTCGCGAACGAATTGACCAATCCGCAAAATTTATGTTGCAACTGAAAGTAGAAACTCGCCCGATTAAAACGGTATGTGTACTTTCCCCTAGGCCGTTCTAGTTATTCGTTTTGAGCATCAGAACTGCGAAAATTTTGAGTTTCTCAAGCGTTTCTTACCTCCAAACTGCCATATCTCGCGAACGGAATGACCAATCCGCAAAATTTCTGTTGCACCTAAAAGTAGAAACTCGCCCGATTACAACGGTATGTATACTTTTCCCCTAGACCGTTCTAGTTATTCGTTTCGAGCATCAGAACTGCGGAAACTTTGAGTTTCTCAAGCGTTTCTTACCTCCACACTGCAATATCACGCGAACGAATTGACCAATCCGCAAAATTTCTGTCGCATCTGAATGTAGAAACTCGCCCAATTACAACGGTATGTGTACTTTTCCCCTTGGCCGTTCTAGTTATTCGTTTCGAGCACCAGAACTGCAAAAATTTTGAGTTTCTCAAGCGTTTCTTACCTTCAAACTGCCATATCTCGCGAACGGATTGACCAATCCGCAAAATTTCTGTCGCATCTGAATGTAGAAACTCGCCCAATTACAACGGTACGTGCACTTTTCCCCTAGGCCGTTCTACTTATTCGTTTCGAGCATCAGAACTGCGAAAATTTTGAGTTTCTCAAGCGTTTCTTAACTCCAAACTGCCATATCTCGCGAACGGATTGACCAATCCGCAAAATTTCGGTTGCATCTGAAAGTAGAAACTCGCCCGATTACAACGATATGTGTAGCTTTCCCCTTGGCCGTTCTAGTTATTCGTTCCGAGCATCAGAACTGCGAAAATTTTGAGTTTCTCAAGCGTTTCTTAACTCCACACTGCAATATCACGCGCCGAATTGACCAATCCGCAAAATTTCTGTCGCATCTGAATGTAGAAACTCGCCCAATTACAACGGTATGTGTACTTTTCCCCTTGGCCGTTCTAGTTATTCGTTTCGAGCACCAGAACTGCAAAAATTTTGAGTTTCTCAAGCGTTTCTTACCTTCAAACTGCCATATCTCGCGAACGGATTGACCAATCCGCAAAATTTCTGTTGCATCTGAAAGTAGAAACTCGCCCGACCCAACGGTATGTGTACTTTTCCCCTAGGCCGTTCTAGTTATTGGTTCCGAGCATCAGAACTGCGAATATTTTGAGTTCCTCAAGCGTTTCTTACCTTCAAACTGCCATATCTCGCGAACGGATTGACCCATCCGCAAAATTTCTGTTGCATCTGAATATAGAAACTCGTCCAATTACAACGGTATGTGTACTTTTTCCCTAGGCCGTCCTAGTTCTTCGTTTCGAGCATCAGAACTGCGAAAATTTTGAGTTTCTCAACCGTTTCTTACCTCCAAACTGCCATATCTCGCGAACGGATTGACCAATCCGCAAAATTTCGGTTGCATCTGAAAGTAGAAACTCGCCCGATTACAACGATATGTGTAACTTTCCCCTTGGCCGTTCTAGTTATTCGTTCCGAGCATCAGAACTGCGAAAATTTTGAGTTTCTCAAGCGCTTCTTACCTCCAAACTGCCATATCTCCCGAACGGATTGACCAATCCGCAAACTTTCTGTTGCTTCTGAAAGTAGAATCTCGCCCAATTACAACGGTGTGTGTACTTTTGCCCCAAGCCTTTCTATTTATTCGATTCGAGCATCAGAACTGCGAAAATTTTGAGTTTCTCAAGCGTTTCTTCCCTCCAAACTGCCATACCTCGCGAACGGATTGACCAATCCGCAAAATTTCTGTTGCATCTGAAAGTAGAAACTCGCCCGATTACAACGGTATGTGTACCTTTCCCCTTGACCGTTCTAGTTATTCGTTCCGAGCATCGGAACTGCGAAAATTTTGAGTTTCTCAAGCGCTTCTTACCTCCAAACTGCCATATCTCGCGAACGGATTGACCAATCCGCAAAATTTCTGTTGCATCTGAAAGTAGAATCTCGCCCGATTACAGCGATATGTGTACCTTTCCCCTTGGCCGTTCTAGTTATTCGTTCCGAGCATCAGAACTGCGAAAATTTTGAGTTTCTCGTGCGTTTCTTACCACCAAACTGCCATATCTCGCGAACGAATTGACCAATCCGCAAAATTTATGTTGCAACTGAAAGTAGAAACTCGCCCGATTAAAACGGTATGTGTACTTTCCCCTAGGCCGTTCTAGTTATTCGTTTTGAGCATCAGAACTGCGAAAATTTTGAGTTTCTCAAGCGTTTCTTACCTCCAAACTGCCATATCTCGCGAACGGAATGACCAATCCGCAAAATTTCTGTTGCACCTAAAAGTAGAAACTCGCCCGATTACAACGGTATGTATACTTTTCCCCTAGACCGTTCTAGTTATTCGTTTCGAGCATCAGAACTGCGGAAACTTTGAGTTACTCAAGCGTTTCTTACCTCCACACTGCAATATCACGCGAACGAATTGACCAATCCGCAAAATTTCTGTCGCATCTGAATGTAGAAACTCGCCCAATTACAACGGTATGTGTACTTTTCCCCTTGGCCGTTCTAGTTATTCGTTTCGAGCACCAGAACTGCAAAAATTTTGAGTTTCTCAAGCGTTTCTTACCTTCAAACTGCCATATCTCGCGAACGGATTGACCAATCCGCAAAATTTCTGTCGCATCTGAATGTAGAAACTCGCCCAATTACAACGGTACGTGCACTTTTCCCCTAGGCCGTTCTACTTATTCGTTTCGAGCATCAGAACTGCGAAAATTTTGAGTTTCTCAAGCGTTTCTTAACTCCAAACTGCCATATCTCGCGAACGGATTGACCCATCCGCAAAATTTCTGTTGCATCTGAATATAGAAACTCGTCCGATTACACCGGTATGTGTACTTTTCCCCTAGGCCGTTCTTGTTCTTCGTTTCGAGCATCAGAACTGCGAAAATTTTGAGTTTCTCAACCGTTTCTTACCTCCAAACTGCCATATCTCGCGAACGGATTGACCAATCCGCAAAATTTCGGTTGCATCTGAAAGTAGAAACTCGCCCGATACAACGGTATGTGTACTTTCTCCTAGGCCGTTCTAGTTATTCGTTTCGGGCATCAGAACTGCGAAAATTTTGAGTTTCTCAAGCGTTTCTTACCTCCAAACTGCCATATCTCGCGAACGAATTGACCAATCCGCAAAATTTCTGTTGCAACTGAAAGTAGAAACTCGCCCCATTACAACGGTATGTGTACTTTCCCCTAGGCCGTTCTAGTTATTCGTTTCGAGCATCAGAACTGCAAAAATTTTGAGTTTCTCAAGCGCTTCTTACCTCCAAACTGCCATATCTCGCGAACGGATTGACCAATCCGCAAAATTTCAGTTGCATCTGAAAGTAGAGACTCGCCCGATTACAACGATATGTGTACCTTTCCCCTTGGCCGTTCTAGTTATTCGTTCCGAGCATCAGAACTGCGAAAATTTTGAGTTTCTCAAGCGTTTCTTACCTCCAAACTGACATATCTCGCGAACGAATTGACCAATCCGCAAAATTTCTGTTGCATCTGAAAGTAGAAGCTCGCCCGATTACAAAGGTATGTGTACTTTTCCCCTAGGCCGTTCTAGTTATTCGTTTCGAGCAGCAGAACTGCGAAAATTTTGAGTTTATCAAGCGTTTCTTACATTCAAACTGCCATATCTCGCGAACGGATTGACCAATCCGCAAAATTTCTGTTGCATCTGAAAGTAGAAACTCGCCCGATTACAACGGTATGTGTACTTTTCCCCTAGCCCGTTCTAGTTAATCGTTTTGAGCATCAGAACTGTGAAAATTTTGAGTTTCTCAAGCGTTTCTTACCTTTAAACAGCCGTATCTCGCGAACGGATTGACCAATCCGCAAAAGTTCTGTTGCATCTGAAAGTAGAAACTCGCCCGATTACAACGGTATGTGTACCTTTCCCCTTGGCCGTTCTAGTTACTCGTTCCGAGCATCAGAACTGCGAAAATTTTGAGTTTCTCATGCGTTTCTTACATTCAAACTACCTTATCTCGCGAACGGATTGACCAATCCGCAAAATTTCTGTTGCAACTGAAAGTAGAAACTCGCCCGATTACAACGGTATGTGTACTTTCCCCTAGGCCGTTCTAGTTATTCGTTTTGAGCATCAGAACTGCGAAAATTTTGAGTTTCTCAAGCGTTTCTTACCTCAAGACTGCCATATCTCCCGAACGGATTGACCAATCCGCAAAATTTCTGTTGCATCTGAAAGTAGAAACTCGCCCGATACAACGGTATGTGTACTTTTCCCATAGGCGGTTCTAGTTATTCGTTTCGAGCAGCAGAACTGCGAAAATTTTGAGTTTCTCAAGCGCTTCTTACCTCCAAACTGCCATATCTCGCGAACGGTTTGACCAATCAGCAAAATTTCTGTTGCATCTGAAAGTAGAAACTCGCCAGATTACAACAGTATGTGTACCTTTTCCCTTGGCCGTTCTAGTTATTCGTTCCGAGCATCAGAACTGCGAAAATTTTGAGTTTCTCAAGCGCTTCTTACCTCCAAACTGCCATACCTCGCGAACGGATTGACCAATCCGCAAAATTTCTGTTGCTTCTGAAAGTAGAATCTCGCCCGATTACAACGGTATGTGTACTTTTGCCCCAAGCCTTTCTAGTTATTCGTTTCGAGCATCAGAACTGCGAAAATTTTGAGTTTCTCAAGCGTTTCTTACCTTTAAACTGCCATATCTCGCGAACGGATTGACCAATCCGCAAAATTTCTGTTGCAACTGAAAGTAGAAACTCGCCCCATTACAACGGTATGTGTACTTTCCCCTAGGCCGTTCTAGTTATTCGTTTCGAGCATCAGAACTGCGAAAATTTTGAGTTTCTCAAGCGTTTCTTACCTTTAAACTGCCATATCTCGCGAACGGATTGACCAATCCGCAAAATTTCTGTTGCAACTGAAAGTAGAAACTCGCCCGATTACAACGGTATGTGTACTTTCCCCTAGGCCGTTCTAGTTATTCGTTTTGAGCATCAGAACTGCGAAAATTTTGAGTTTCTCAAGCGCTTCTTACCTCCAAACTGCCATATCTCGCGAACGGATTGACCAATCCGCAAAATTTCTGTTGCATCTGAAAGTAGAAACTCGCCCGATTACAACGATATGTGTACCTTTCCCCTTGGCCGTTCTAGTTATTCGTTCCGAGCATCAGAACTGCGAAAATTTTGAGTTTCTCATGCGTGTCTTACATCCAAACTGCCATATCTCGCGAACGAATTGACCAATCCGCAAAATTTCTGTTGCAACTGAAAGTAGAAACTCGCCCGATTAAAACGGTATGTGTACTTTCCCCTAGCCCGTTCTAGTTAATCATTTCGAGCATCAGAACTGCAAAAATTTTGAGTTTCTCAAGCGCTTCTTACCTCCAAACTGCCATATCTCGCGAACGGATTGACCAATCCGCAAAATTTCAGTTGCATCTGAAAGTAGAGACTCGCCCGATTACAACGATATGTGTACCTTTCCCCTTGGCCGTTCTAGTTATTCGTTCCGAGCATCAGAACTGCGAAAATTTTGAGTTTGTCAAGCGTTTCTTACCTCCAAACTGACATATCTCGCGAACGAATTGACCAATCCGCAAAATTTCTGTTGCATCTGAAAGTAGAGACTCGCCCGATTACAACGATATGTGTACCTTTCCCCTTGGCCGTTCTAGTTATTCGTTCCGAGCATCAGAACTGCGAAAATTTTGAGTTTCTCAAGCGTTTCTTACCTCCAAACTGACATATCTCGCGAACGAATTGACCAATCCGCAAAATTTCTGTTGCATCTGAAAGTAGAAGCTCGCCCGATTACAACGGTATGTGTACTTTTCCCCTAGGCCGTTCTAGTTATTCGTTTCGAGCAGCAGAACTGCGAAAATTTTGAGTTTATCAAGCGTTTCTTACATTCAAACTGCCATATCTCGCGAACGGATTGACCAATCCGCAAAATTTCTGTTGCATCTGAAAGTAGAAACTCGCCCGATTACAACGGTATGTGTACTTTTCCCCTAGCCCGTTCTAGTTAATCGTTTTGAGTATCAGAACTGTGAAAATTTTGAGTTTCTCAAGCGTTTCTTACCTTTAAACAGCCGTATCTCGCGAACGGATTGACCAATCCGCAAAAGTTCTGTTGCATCTGAAAGTAGAAACTCGCCCGATTACAACGGTATGTGTACCTTTCTCCTTGGCCGTTCTAGTTACTCGTTCCGAGCATCAGAACTGCGAAAATTTTGAGTTTCTCATGCGTTTCTTACATTCAAACTGCCTTATCTCGCGAACGGATTGACCAATCCGCAAAATTTCTGTTGCAACTGAAAGTAGAAACTCGCCCGATTACAACGGTATGTGTACTTTCCCCTAGGCCGTTCTAGTTATTCGTTTTGAGCATCAGAACTGCGAAAATTTTGAGTTTCTCAAGCGTTTCTTACCTCAAGACTGCCATATCTCCCGAACGGATTGACCAATCCGCAAAATTTCTGTTGCATCTGAAAGTAGAAACTCGCCCGATACAACGGTATGTGTACTTTTCCCATAGGCGGTTCTAGTTATTCGTTTCGAGCAGCAGAACTGCGAAAATTTTGAGTTTCTCAAGCGCTTCTTACCTCCAAACTGCCATATCTCGCGAACGGTTTGACCAATCAGCAAAATTTCTGTTGCATCTGAAAGTAGAAACTCGCCAGATTACAACAGTATGTGTACCTTTTCCCTTGGCCGTTCTAGTTATTCGTTCCGAGCATCAGAACTGCGAAAATTTTGAGTTTCTCAAGCGCTTCTTACCTCCAAACTGCCATACCTCGCGAACGGATTGACCAATCCGCAAAATTTCTGTTGCTTCTGAAAGTAGAATCTCGCCCGATTACAACGGTATGTGTACTTTTGCCCCAAGCCTTTCTAGTTATTCGTTTCGAGCATCAGAACTGCGAAAATTTTGAGTTTCTCAAGCGTTTCTTCCCTCCAAACTGCCATACCTGGCGAACGGATTGACCAATCCGCAAAAGTTCTGTTGCATCTGAAAGTAGAAACTCGCCCGATTACAACGATATGTGTACCTTTCCCCTTGGCCGTTCTAGTTATTCGTTCCGAGCATCAGAACTGCGAAAATTTTGAGTTTCTCATGCGTTTCTTACCTCCAAACTGCCATATCTCGCGAACGAATTGACCAATCCGCAAAATTTCTGTTGCAACTGAAAGTAGAAACTCGCCCGATTACAACGGTATGTGTACTTTCCCCTAGGCCGTTCTAGTTATTCGTTTCGAGCATCAGAACTGCGAAAATTTTGAGTTTCTCCACCGTTTCTTACCTCTAAACTGCCATATCTCGCGAACGGATTGACCAATCCGCAAAATTTCTGTTGCATCTGAAAGTAGAAACTCGCCCGATACAACGGTATGTGTACTTTTCCCCTAGGCGGTTCTAGTTATTCGTTCCGAGCATCAGAACTGCGAAAATTTTGAGTTTCTCAAGCGTTTCTTACCTCCAAACGTCCATATCTCGCGAACGGTTTGATCAATCCGCAAAATTTCTGTTGCATCTGAAAGTAGAAAATCGCTCGATTACAACGGTATGTGTACTTTTCCCCTAGGCCGTTCTAGTTATTCGTTTCGAGCATCAGAACTGCGAAAATTTTGAGTTTCTCAAGCGTTTCTTACCTTTAAACTGCCATTTCTCGCGAACGGATTGACCAATCCACAAAATTTCTGTTGCATCTGAAAGTAGAAACTCGCCCGATTACAACGGTATGTGTACCTTTCCCCTTGGCCGTTCTAGTTATTCGTTCCGAGCATCAGAACTGCGAAAATTTTGAGTTTCTCAAGCGCTTCTTACCTCCAAACTGCCATATCTGGCGAACGGATTGACCAATCCGCAAAGTTTCTGTTGCATCTGAAAGTAGAAACTCGCCCGATTACAACGATATGTGTACCTTTCCCCTAGGCCGTTCTAGTTTTTCGTGTCGAGCATCAGAACTGCGAAAATTTTGAGTTTCTCATGCGTTTCTTACCTCCAAACTGCCATATCTCGCGAACGAATTGACCAATCCGCAAAATTTCTGTTGCAACTGAAAGTAGAAACTCGCCCGATTACAACGGTATGTGTACTTTCCTCTAGGCCGTTCTAGTTATTCGTTTTGAGCATCAGAACTGCGAAAATTTTGAGTTTCTCAAGCGTTTCTTACCTCAAGACTGCCATATCTCCCGAACGGATTGACCAATCCGCAAAATTTCTGTTGCATCTGAAAGTAGAAACTCGCCCGATTACAACGGTATGTGTACTTCTCCCCAAAGCCTATCTAGTTATTCGTTTCGAGCATCAGAACTGCGAAAATTTTGAGTTTATCAAGCGTTTCTTACATTCAAACTGCCATATCTCGCGAACGGATTGAACAATCCGCAAAATTTCTGTTGCATCTGAAAGTAGAAACTCGCCCGATTACAACGGTATGTGTACTTTTCCCCTAGCCCGTTCTAGTTAATCGTTTTGAGCATCAGAACTGTGAAAATTTTGAGTTTCTCAAGCGTTTCTTACCTTTAAATTGCCGTATCTCGCGAACGGATTGACCAATCCGCAAAAGTTCTGTTGCATCTGAAAGTAGAAACTCGACCGATTACAACGGTATGTGTACCTTTCCCCTTGGCCGTTCTAGTTATTCGTTCCGAGCATCAGAACTGCGAAAATTTTGAGTTTCTCAAGCGCTTCTTACCTCCAAACTGCCATACCTCGCGAACGGATTGATCAATCCGCAAAATTTCTGTTGCTTCTGAAAGTAGAATCTCGCCCGATTACAACGGTATGTGTACTTTTGCCCCAAGCCTTTCTAGTTATTCGTTTCGAGCATCAGAACTGCGAAAATTTTGAGTTTCTCAAGCGTTTCTTCCCTCCAAACTGCCATACCTCGCGAACGGATTGACCAATCCGCAAAAGTTCTGTTGCATCTGAAAGTAGAAACTCGCCCGATTACAACGATATGTGTACCTTTCCCCTTGGCCGTTCTAGTTATTCGTTCCGAGCATCAGAACTGCGAAAATTTTGAGTTTCTCATGCGTTTCTTACCTCCAAACGGCCATATCTCGCGAATGAATTGACCAATCCGCAAAATTTCGGTTGCAACTGAAAGTAGAACCTCGCCCGATTACAACGGTATGTGTACTTTCCCCTAGGCCGTTCTAGTTATTCGTTTTGAGCATCAGACCTGCGAAAATTTTGAGTTTCTCAAGCGTTTCTTACCTCAAGACTGCCATATCTCCCGAACGGATTGACCAATCCGCAAAATTTCTGTTGCATCTGAAAGTAGAAACTCGCCCGATTACAACGGTATGTGTACTTCTCCCCAAAGCCTATCTAGTTATTCGTTTCGAGCATCAGAACTGTGAAAATTTTGAGTTTATCAAGCGTTTCTTACATTCAAACTGCCATATCTTGCGAACGGATTGACCAATCCACAAAATTTCTCTTGCATCTGAAAGTAGAAACTCGCCCGATTACAACGGTGTGAGCAGTTTTGCCCTAGGCCGTTCTAGTTATTCGTTCCGAGCATCAGAACTGCGAAAATTTTGAGTTTCTCAAGCGCTTCTTACATTCAAACTGCCATATCTCGCGAACGGATTGACCAATTCGCACAATTTCTGTCGCATCTGATTGTAGAAACTCGCCCAATTACAACGGTACGTGTACTTTTCCCCTAGGCCGGTCTAGTTATTCGTTTCGAGCATCAGAACTGCGAAAATTTTGAGTTTCTCAAGCGTTTCTTAACTCCAAACTGCCATATCTCGCGAACGGATTGACCCATCCGCAAAATTTCTGTTGCATCTGAATATAGAAACTCGTCCGATTACAACGGTATGTGTACTTTTCCCCTAGGCCGTTCTAGTTATTCGTTTCGAGCATTAGAACTGCGAAAATTTTGAGTTTCTCAAGCGTTTCTTACCTTTAAACTGCCATATCTCGCGAACGGATTGACCAATCCGCAAAATTTCTGTTGCAACTGAAAGTAGAAACTCGCCTGATTACAACGGTATGTGTACTTTCCCCTAGGCCGTTCTAGTTATTCGTTTTGAGCATCAGAACTGCGAAAATGTTGAGTTTCTCACGCGTTTCTTACATCAAGACTGCCATATCTCCCGAACGGATTGACCAATCCGCAAAATTTCTGTTGCATCTGAAAGTAGAAACTCGCCCGACTACAACGGTATGTGTACTTCTCCACAAAGCCTATCTAGTTTTTCGTTTCGAGCATCAGAACTGCGAAAATTTTGAGTTTCTCAAGCGCTTCTTACCTCCAAACTGCCATATCTCGCAAACGGATTGACCAATCCGCAAAATTTCTGTTGCATCTGAAAGTAGAAACTCGCCCGATTACAACGATATGTGTTCCCTTCCCCTTGGCCGTTCTAGTTATTCGTTCCGAGCATCAGAACTGCGAAAATTTTGAGTTTCTCAAGCGCTTCTTACCTCCAAACTGCCATATCTCGCGAACGGATTGACCAATCCGCAAAATTTCTGTTGCTTCTGAAAGTAGAATCTCGCCTGATTACAGCGGTATGTGTTCTTTTGCCCCAAGCCTTTCTAGTTATTCGTTTCGAGCATCAGAACTGCGAAAATTTTGAGTTTCTCAAGCGTTTCTTCCCTCCAAACTGCCATAACTCGCGAACGGATTGACCAATCCGCAAAAGTTCTGTTGCATCTGAAAGTAGAATCTCGCCCGATTACAACGGTATGTGTACTTCTCCCCAAAGCCTATTTAGTTATTGGTTTCGAGCATCAGAACTGCGAAAATTTTGAGTTTATCAAGCGTTTCTTACATTCAAACTGCCATTTCCCGCGAACGGATTGACCAATCCACAAAATTTCTGTTGCATCTGAAAGTAGAAACTCGCCCGATTACAACGGTATGTGTACTTTCCCCTAGGCCGTTCTAGTTATTCGTTTTGAGCATCAGAACTGCGAAAATTTTGAGTTTCTCAAGCGTTTCTTACCTCAAGACTGCCATATCTCCCGAACGGATTGACCAATCCGCAAAATTTCTGTTGCATCTGAAAGTAGAAACTCGCCCGATTACAACGGTATGTGTACTTTCCCCTAGGCCGTTCTAGTTATTCGTTTTGAGCATCAGAACTGCGAAAATTTTGTGTTTCTCACGCGTTTCTTACATCAAGACAGCCATATCTCCCGAACGGATTGACCAATCCGCAAAATTTCTGTTGCATCTGAAAGTAGAAACTCGCCCGACTACAACGGTATGTGTACTTCTCCACAAAGCCTATCTAGTTATTCGTTTCGAGCATCAGAACTGCGAAAATTTTGAGTTTCTCAAGCGCTTCTTACCTCCAAACTGCCATATCTCGCAAACGGATTGACCAATCCGCAAAATTTCTGTTGCATCTGAAAGTAGAAACTCGCCCGATTACAACGATATGTGTACCTTTCCCCTTGGCCGTTCTAGTTATTCGTTCCGAGCATCAGAACTGCGAAAATTTTGAGTTTCTCAAGCGCTTCTTACCTCCAAACTGCCATATCTCGCGAACGGATTGACCAATCCGCAAAATTTCTGTTGCTTCTGAAAGTAGAATCTCGCCTGATTACAGCGGTATGTGTTCTTTTGCCCCAAGCCTTTCTAGTTATTCGTTTCGAGCATCAGAACTGCGAAAATTTTGAGTTTCTCAAGCGTTTCTTCCCTCCAAACTGCCATAACTCGCGAACGGATTGACCAATCCGCAAAAGTTCTGTTGCATCTGAAAGTAGAAACTCGCCCGATTACAACGGTATGTGTACTTTTCCCATAGGCGGTTCTAGTTATTCGTTTCGAGCAGCAGAACTGCGAAAATTTTGAGTTTCTCAAGCGCTTCTTACCTCCAAACTGCCATATCTCGCGAACGGTTTGACCAATCAGCAAAATTTCTGTTGCATCTGAAAGTAGAAACTCGCCAGATTACAACAGTATGTGTACCTTATCCCTTGGCCGTTCTAGTTATTCGTTTCGAGCATCAGAACTGCGAAAATTTTGAGTTTCTCAAGCGTTTCTTCCCTCCAAACTGCCATACCTCGCGAACGGATTGACCAATCCGCAAAAGTTCTGTTGCATCTGAAAGTAGAAACTCGCCCGATTACAACGGTATGTGTACTTCTCCCCAAAGCCTATCTAGTTATTCGTTTCGAGCATCAGAACTGCGACAATTTTGAGTTTATCAAGCGTTTCTTACATTCAAACTGCCATATCTCGCAGACGGATTGACCAATCCGCAAAATTTCTGTTGCATCTGAAAGTAGAAACTCGCCCGATTACAACGGTATGTGTACTTTTCCCCTAGGCCGTTCTAGTTGTTCGTTTCGAGCATCAGAACTGCGAAAATTTTGAGTTTCTCAACCGTTTCTTACCTCCAAACTGCCATCTCTCGCGAACGGATTGACCAATCCGCAAAATTTCGGTTGCATCTGAAAGTAGAAACTCGCCCGATACAACGGTATGTGTACTTTTCCCCTAGGCGGTTCTAGTTATTAGTTTCGAGCATCAGAACTGCGAAAATTTTGAGTTTCTCGAGCGCTTCTTACCTCCAAACTGCCATATCTCGCGAACGGATTGACCAATCCGCAAAATTTCTGTTGCATCTGAAAGTAGGAACTCGCCCGATTACAACGATATGTGTACCTTTCCCCTTGGCCGTTCTAGTTATTCGTTCCGAGCATCAGAACTGCGAAAAGTTTGAGTTTCTCATGCGTTTCTTACCTCCAAGCTGCCATATCTCGCGAACGAATTGACCAATCCGCAAAATTTCTGTTGCAACTGAAAGTAGAAACTCGCCCGATTACAACGGTATGTGTACTTTCCCCTAGGCCGTTCTAGTTATTCGTTTCGAGCATCAGAACTGCGAAAATTTTGAGTTTCTCCACCGTTTCTTACCTCCAAACGTCCATATCTCGCGAACGGTTTGATCAATCCGCAAAATTTCTGTTGCATCTGAAAGTAGAAACTCGCCCGATACAACGGTATGTGTACTTTTCCCCTAGGCGGTTCTAGTTATTCGTTCCGAGCATCAGAACAGCGAAAATTTTGGTTTCTCGAGCGCTTCTTACCTCCAAACTGCCATATCTCGCGAACGGATTGACCAATCCGCAAAATTTCTATTGCATCTGAAAGTAGAAATTCGCTCGATTACAACGGTATGTGTACCTTTCCCCTTGGCCGTTCTAGTTATTCGTTCCGAGCATCAGAACTGCGAAAATTTTGAGTTTCTCATGCATTTCTTACCTCCAAACTGCCATATCTCGCGAACGAATTGACCAATCCGCAAAATTTCTGTTGCAACTGAAAGTAGAAACTTGCCCGATTACAACGGTATGTGTACTTTTCCCCTAGGCCATTCTAGTTCTTCGTTTCGAGCATCAGAATTGCGAAAATTTTGAGTTTCTCAAGCGTTTCTTACCTCCAAACTGCCATATCTCGCGAACGCATTGACCAATCCGCAAAATTTCTGTTGCATCTGAAAGTAGAATCTCGCCCGATTACAACGGTATGTGTAGTCTTCCCCTAGGCCGTTCTAGTTATTCGTTCCGAGCATCAGTACTGCGAAAATTTTGAGTTTCTCAAGCGTTCTTACCTCCAAACTGTCATATCTCGCGAACGGATTGACCAATCCGCAAAATTTCTGTTGCATCTGAAGGTAGAAACTCGCCAAATTTCCGCGCTATGTGCACTTTTCCCCTAGGCCGTTCTAGTTAGTCGTTCCGAGCATCAGTACTGCGAAAATTTTGAGTTTCTCAAGCTTTTCTTACCTCCAAACTGCCACATCTCGCGAACGGATTGACCAATCCGCAAAATTTCTGTTGCATCTGAAGTTAGAAACTCGCCAAATTACCGGGCTATGTGTTCTTTTCCCCTAGGCCGTTCTAGATATTCGTTCCGAGCATCAGAACTGCGAAAATTTTGAGTTTCTCATGCGTTCTTACCTCCAAACTGTCATATCTCTCGAACGGATTGACCAATCCGCAAAATTTCTGTTGCATCTGAAAGTAGAATCTCGCCCGATTACAACGGTATGTGTAGTTTTCCCCTAGGCCGTTCTAGTTTTTCGTTTCGAGCATCAGAACTGCGAAAATTTTGAGTTTCTCAAGCGCTTCTTACCTTCAAACTGCCATATCTCGCGAACGGATTGACCAATCCGCAAAATTTCTGTCGCATCTGATTGTAGAAACTCGCCCAATTAGAACGGTACGTGTACTTTTCCCCTAGGCCGGTCTAGTTATTCGTTTCGAGCATCAGAACTGCGAAAATTTTGAGTTTCTCAAGCGTTTCTTAACTCCAAACTGCCATATCTCGCGAACGGATTGACCCATCCGCAAAATTTCTGGTGCATCTGAATATAGAAACTCGTCCGATTACAACGGTATGTGTACTTTTCCCCTAGGCCGTTCTAGTTATTCGTTTCGAGCATCAGAACTGCGAAAATTTTGAGATTCTCAAGCGTTTCCTACCTTTAAACTGCCATATCTCGCGAACGGATTGACCAATCCGCAAAATTTCTGTTGCAACTGAAAGTAGAAACTCGCCCGATTACAACGGTATGTGTACTTTCCCCTAGGCCGTTCTAGTTATTCGTTTTGAGCATCAGAACTGCGAAAATTTTGAGTTTCTCACGCGTTTCTTACATCAAGACTGCCATATCTCCCGAACCGATTGACCAATCCGCAAAATTTCTGTTGCATCTGAAAGTAGAAACTCGCCCGACTACAACGGTATGTGTACTTCTCCACAAAGCCTATCTAGTTATTCGTTTCGAGCATCAGAACTGCGAAAATTTTGAGTTTATCAAGCGTTTCTTACATTCAAACTGCCATTTCTCGCGAACGGATTGACCAATCCACAAAATTTCTGTTGCATCTGAAAGTAGAAACTCGCCCGATTACAACGGTATGTGTACTTTCCCCTAGGCCGTTCTAGTTATTCGTTTTGAGCATCAGAACTGCGAAAATTTTGAGTTTCTCAAGCGTTTCTTACCTCAAGACTGCCATATCTCCCGAACGGATTGACCAATCCGCAAAATTTCTGTTGCATCTGAAAGTAGAAACTCGCCCGATTACAACGGTATGTGTACTTCTCCCCAAAGCCTATCTAGTTATTCGTTTCGAGCATCAGAACTGCGAAAATTTTGAGTTTATCAAGCGTTTCTTACATTCAAACTGCCATATCTCGCGAACGGATTGACCAATCCGCAAAATTTCTGTCGCATCTGAATGTAGAAACTCGCCCAATTACAACGGTATGTGTACTTTCCCCTAGGCCGTTCTAGTTATTCGTTTTGAGCATCAGAACTGCGAAAATTTTGAGTTTCTCAAGCGTTTCTTACTTCAAGGCTGCCATATCTCCCGAACGGAATGACCAATCCGCAAAATTTCTGTTGCATCTGAAAGTAGAAACTCGCCCGATACAACGGTATGTGTACTTTTCCCATAGGCGGTTCTAGTTATTCGTTTCGAGCAGCAGAACTGCGAAAATTTTGAGTTTCTCAACCGTTTCTTACCTCCAAACTGCCATCTCTCGCGAACGGATTGACCAATCCTCAAAATTTCGGTTGCATCTGAAAGTAGAAACTCGCCCGATACAACGGTATGTGTACTTTTCCCATAGGCGGTTCTAGTTATTCGTTTCGAGCAGCAGAACTGCGAAAATTTTGAGTTTCTCAAGCGCTTCTTACCTCCAAACTGCCATATCTCGCGAACGGTTTGACCAATCAGCAAAATTTCTGTTGCATCTGAAAGTAGAAACTCGCCAGATTACAACAGTATGTGTACCTTATCCCTTGGCCGTTCTAGTTATTCGTTTCGAGCATCAGAACTGCGAAAATTTTGAGTTTCTCAAGCGTTTCTTCCCTCCAAACTGCCATACCTCGCGAACGGATTGACCAATCCGCAAAAGTTCTGTTGCATCTGAAAGTAGAAACTCGCCCGATTACAACGGTATGTGTACTTCTCCCCAAAGCCTATCTAGTTATTCGTTTCGAGCATCAGAACTGCGACAATTTTGAGTTTATCAAGCGTTTCTTACATTCAAACTGCCATATCTCGCAGACGGATTGACCAATCCGCAAAATTTCTGTTGCATCTGAAAGTAGAAACTCGCCCGATTACAACGGTATGTGTACTTTTCCCCTAGGCCGTTCTAGTTGTTCGTTTCGAGCATCAGAACTGCGAAAATTTTGAGTTTCTCAACCGTTTCTTACCTCCAAACTGCCATCTCTCGCGAACGGATTGACCAATCCGCAAAATTTCGGTTGCATCTGAAAGTAGAAACTCGCCCGATACAACGGTATGTGTACTTTTCCCCTTGGCCGTTCTAGTTATTAGTTTCGAGCATCAGAACTGCGAAAATTTTGAGTTTCTCAAGCGCTTCTTACCTCCAAACTGCCATATATCGCGAACGGATTGACCAATCCGCAAAATTTCTGTTGCATCTGAAAGTAGAAACTCGCCCGATTACAACGATATGTGTACCTTTCCCCTTGGCCGTTCTAGTTATTCGTTCCGAGCATCAGAACTGCGAAAAGTTTGAGTTTCGCATGCGTTTCTTACCTCCAAACTGCCATATCTCGCGAACGAATTGACCAATCCGCAAAATTTCTGTTGCAACTGAAAGTAGAAACTCGCCCGATTACAACGGTATGTGTACTTTCCCCTAGGCCGTTCTAGTTATTCGTTTCGAGCAGCAGAACACCGAAAATTTTGAGTTTCTCAAGCGTTTCTTACCTCCAAACGCCCATATCTCGCGAACGGTTTGATCAATCCGCAAAATTTCTGTTGCATCTGAAAGTAGAAAATCGCTCGATTACAACGGTATGTGTACTTTTCCCCTAGGCCGTTCTAGTTATTCGTTTCGAGCATCAGAACTGCGAAAATTTTGAGTTTCTCAAGCGTTTCTTACCTTTAAACTGCCATATCTCGCGAACGGATTGACCAATCCGCAAAATTTCTGTTGCATCTGAAAGTAGATACTCGCCCGATTACAACAGTATGTGTACTTTTCCCCTAGGCCGTTCTAGTTCTTCGTTTCGAGCATCAGAACTGCGAAAATTTTGAGTTTCTCAACCGCTTCTTACCTCCAAACTGCCATATCTCGCGAACGGATTGACCAATCCGCAAAATTTATGTTGCATCTGAAAGTAGAAACTCGCCCGATACAACGGTATGTGTACTTTTCCCCTAGGCGGTTCCAGTTATTCGTTCCGAGCATCAGACCAGCGAAAATTTTGGTTTCTCGAGCGCTTCTTACCTCCAAACTGCCATATCTCGCGAACGAATTGACCAATCCGCAAAATTTCTATTGCATCTGAAAGTAGAAATTCGCTCGATTACAACGGTATGTGTACCTTTCCCCTTGGCCGTTCTAGTTATTCGTTCCGAGCATCAGAACTGCGAAAATTTTGAGTTTCTCATGCATTTCTTACCTCCAAACTGCCATATCTCGCGAACGAATTGACCAATCCGCAAAATTTCTGTTGCAACTGAAAGTAGAAACTCGCCAGATTACAACAGTATGTGTACTTTGCCCCTTGGCCGTTCTACTTAGTCGTTCCGAGCATCAGAACTGCGAAAATTTTGAGTTTCTCATGCGTTTCTTACCTCCAAACTGCCATATCTCCCGAACGGATTGACCAATCCGCAAAATTTCTGTTGCATCTGAAGGTAGAAACCCGCCAAATTACCGCGCTATGTGTACTTTTCCCCTAGGCCGTTCTAGTTATTCGTTCCGAGCATCAGTACTGCGAAAATTTTGAGTTTCTCAAGCGTTCTTAGATCCAAACTGTCATATCTCGCGAACGGATTGACAAATCCGCAAAATTTCTATTGCATCTGAAAGTAGAAACTCGCCCGATTACAACGGTATGTGTAGTTTTACCCTAGGGCGTTCTAGTTATTCGTTTCGAGCACCAGAACTGCGAAAATTTTGAGTTTCTCAAGCGTTTCTTACCTCCAAACTGCCATATCTCGCAAACGGATTGACCAATCCGCAAAATTTCTGTTGCATCTGAAAGTAGATACTCGCCCGATTACAACGCTATGTGTAGTTTTCCCCTAGGCCGTTCTAGTTATTCGTTCCGAGCTTCAGAACTGCGAAAATTTTGAGTTTCTCAAGCGTTTCTTACCTCCAAAGTGCCATATCTCGCGAACGGATTGACCAATCCGCAAAATTTCTGTTGCATCTGAAAGGAGAAACTCGCCCGATTACAACGGTATGCGTACTTTTCCCCCAGGCCGTTCTAGTTATTCGTTTCGAGCATCAGAACTGTGAAAATTTTGATTTTCTCAAGCGTTTCTTACCTCCAAACTGTCATATCTCGCGAACGGATTGACCAATCCGCAAAATTTCTGTTGCATCTGAGAGTAGAAACTCGCCCGATTACAACGGTATGTGTACTTTCCCCTAGGCCGTTCTAGTTATTCGTTTCGAGCAGCAGAACACCGAAAATTTTGAGTTTCTCAAGCGTTTCTTACCTCCAAACGCCCATATCTCGCGAACGGTTTGATCAATCCGCAAAATTTCTGTTGCATCTGAAAGTAGAAAATCGCTCGATTACAACGGTATGTGTACTTTTCCCCTAGGCCGTTCTAGTTATTCGTTTCGAGCATCAGAACTGCGAAAATTTTGAGTTTCTCAAGCGTTTCTTACCTTTAAACTGCCATATCTCGCGAACGGATTGACCAATCCGCAAAATTTCTGTTGCATCTGAAAGTAGATACTCGCCCGATTACAACAGTATGTGTACTTTTCCCCTAGGCCGTTCTAGTTCTTCGTTTCGAGCATCAGAACTGCGAAAATTTTGAGTTTCTCAACCGCTTCTTACCTCCAAACTGCCATATCTCGCGAACGGATTGACCAATCCGCAAAATTTATGTTGCATCTGAAAGTAGAAACTCGCCCGATACAACGGTATGTGTACTTTTCCCCTAGGCGGTTCCAGTTATTCGTTCCGAGCATCAGACCAGCGAAAATTTTGGTTTCTCGAGCGCTTCTTACATTCAAACTGCCATATCTCGCAGACGGATTGACCAATCCGCAAAATTTCTGTTGCATCTGAAAGTAGAAACTCGCCCGATTACAACGGTATGTGTACTTTTCCCCTAGGCCGTTCTAGTTGTTCGTTTCGAGCATCAGAACTGCGAAAATTTTGAGTTTCTCAACCGTTTCTTACCTCCAAACTGCCATCTCTCGCGAACGGATTGACCAATCCGCAAAATTTCGGTTGCATCTGAAAGTAGAAACTCGCCCGATACAACGGTATGTGTACTTTTCCCCTTGGCCGTTCTAGTTATTAGTTTCGAGCATCAGAACTGCGAAAATTTTGAGTTTCTCAAGCGCTTCTTACCTCCAAACTGCCATATATCGCGAACGGATTGACCAATCCGCAAAACTTCTGTTGCATCTGAAAGTAGAAACTCGCCCGATTACAACGATATGTGTACCTTTCCCCTTGGCCGTTCTAGTTATTCGTTCCGAGCATCAGAACTGCGAAAAGTTTGAGTTTCGCATGCGTTTCTTACCTCCAAACTGCCATATCTCGCGAACGAATTGACCAATCCGCAAAATTTCTGTTGCAACTGAAAGTAGAAACTCGCCCGATTACAACGGTATGTGTACTTTCCCCTAGGCCGTTCTAGTTATTCGTTTCGAGCAGCAGAACACCGAAAATTTTGAGTTTCTCAAGCGTTTCTTACCTCCAAACGCCCATATCTCGCGAACGGTTTGATCAATCCGCAAAATTTCTGTTGCATCTGAAAGTAGAAAATCGCTCGATTACAACGGTATGTGTACTTTTCCCCTAGGCCGTTCTAGTTATTCGTTTCGAGCATCAGAACTGCGAAAATTTTGAGTTTCTCAAGCGTTTCTTACCTTTAAACTGCCATATCTCGCGAACGGATTGACCAATCCGCAAAATTTCTGTTGCATCTGAAAGTAGATACTCGCCCGATTACAACAGTATGTGTACTTTTCCCCTAGGCCGTTCTAGTTCTTCGTTTCGAGCATCAGAACTGCGAAAATTTTGAGTTTCTCAACCGCTTCTTACCTCCAAACTGCCATATCTCGCGAACGGATTGACCAATCCGCAAAATTTATGTTGCATCTGAAAGTAGAAACTCGCCCGATACAACGGTATGTGTACTTTTCCCCTAGGCGGTTCCAGTTATTCGTTCCGAGCATCAGACCAGCGAAAATTTTGGTTTCTCGAGCGCTTCTTACCTCCAAACTGCCATATCTCGCGAACGAATTGACCAATCCGCAAAATTTCTATTGCATCTGAAAGTAGAAATTCGCTCGATTACAACGGTATGTGTACCTTTCCCCTTGGCCGTTCTAGTTATTCGTTCCGAGCATCAGAACTGCGAAAATTTTGAGTTTCTCATGCATTTCTTACCTCCAAACTGCCATATCTCGCGAACGAATTGACCAATCCGCAAAATTTCTGTTGCAACTGAAAGTAGAAACTCGCCAGATTACAACAGTATGTGTACTTTGCCCCTTGGCCGTTCTACTTAGTCGTTCCGAGCATCAGAACTGCGAAAATTTTGAGTTTCTCATGCGTTTCTTACCTCCAAACTGCCATATCTCCCGAACGGATTGACCAATCCGCAAAATTTCTGTTGCATCTGAAGGTAGAAACCCGCCAAATTACCGCGCTATGTGTACTTTTCCCCTAGGCCGTTCTAGTTATTCGTTCCGAGCATCAGTACTGCGAAAATTTTGAGTTTCTCAAGCGTTCTTAGATCCAAACTGTCATATCTCGCGAACGGATTGACCAATCCGCAAAATTTCTATTGCATCTGAAAGTAGAAACTCGCCCGATTACAACGGTATGTGTAGTTTTACCCTAGGGCGTTCTAGTTATTCGTTTCGAGCACCAGAACTGCGAAAATTTTGAGTTTCTCAAGCGTTTCTTACCTCCAAACTGCCATATCTCGCAAACGGATTGACCAATCCGCAAAATTTCTGTTGCATCTGAAAGTAGATACTCGCCCGATTACAACGCTATGTGTAGTTTTCCCCTAGGCCGTTCTAGTTATTCGTTCCGAGCTTCAGAACTGCGAAAATTTTGAGTTTCTCAAGCGTTTCTTACCTCCAAAGTGCCATATCTCGCGAACGGATTGACCAATCCGCAAAATTTCTGTTGCATCTGAAAGGAGAAACTCGCCCGATTACAACGGTATGCGTACTTTTCCCCCAGGCCGTTCTAGTTATTCGTTTCGAGCATCAGAACTGTGAAAATTTTGATTTTCTCAAGCGTTTCTTACCTCCAAACTGTCATATCTCGCGAACGGATTGACCAATCCGCAAAATTTCTGTTGCATCTGAGAGTAGAAACTCGCCCGATTACAACGGTATGTGTAGTTTTCCCCTAGGCCGTTCTAGTTATTCGTTCCGAGCTTCAGAACTGCGAAAATTTTGAGTTTCTCAAGCGTTTCTTACCTCCAAAGTGCCATATCTCGCGAACGGATTGACCAATCCGCAAAACTTCTGTTGCATCTGAAAGTAGAAACTCGCCCGATTACAACGGTTTGTGTAGTTTTCCCCTAGGCCGTTCTAGTTTTTCGTTTCGAGCATCAGAACTGCGAAAATTTTGAGTTTCTCAAGCGTTTCTTACATCCAAACTGCCATATCTCGCGAACGGATTGACCAATCCGCAAAATTTCTGTTGCATCTGAAAGTAAAAACTCGCCCGATTACAACGGTATGTGTAGTTTTCCCCTAGGCCGTTCTAGTTATTCGTTTCGAGCAACAGAACTGCAAAAATTTTGAGTTTCTCAAGCGTTTCTTACCTCCAAACTGTCATATCTCGCGAACGGATTGACGAATCTGCAAAATTTCTGTTGCATCTGAAAGTAGAAGCCCGCCTGATTACAACGGTATGTGTACTTTTCCCCTAGGCCGTCCTAGTTATTCGTTCCGAGCACCAGTACTGCGAAAATTTTGAGTTTCTCAAGCGTTTCTTACATCCAAACTGCCATATCTCGCGAACGGATTGACCAATCCGCAAAATTTCTGTTGCATCTGAAGGTGGAAACTCGCCAAATTACCGGGCTATGTGTACTTTTCCCCTAGGCCGTTCTAGATATTCGTTCCGAGCATCAGTACTGCGAAAATTTTGAGTTTCTCAAGCGTTTCTTACATCCAAACTGTCATATCTCGCGAACGGATTGACCAATCCGCAAAATTTCTGTTGCATCTGAAAGTAGAAACTCGCCCGATTACAACGGTATGCGTACTTTTCCCCCAGGCCGTTCTAGTTATTCGTTCCGAGCATCAGTACTGCGAAAATTTTGAGTTTCTCAAGCGTTTCTTACATCCAAACTGTCATATCTCGCGAACGGATTGACCAATCCGCAAAATTTCTGTTGCATCTGAAAGTAGAAACTCGCCCGATTACAACGGTATGCGTACTTTTCCCCCAGGCCGTTCTAGTTATTCGTTCCGAGCATCAGTACTGCGAAAATTTTGAGTTTCTCAAGCGTTTCTTACATCCAAACTGCCATATCTCGCGAACGGATTGACCAATCCGCAAAATTTCTGTTGCATCTGAAGGTGGAAACTCGCCAAATTACCGGGCTATGTGTACTTTTCCCCTAGGCCGTTCTAGATATTCGTTCCGAGCACCAGTACTGCGAAAATTTTGAGTTTCTCAAGCGTTTCTTACCTCCAAACTGCCATATCTCGCGAACGGATTGACCAATCCGCAAAATTTCTGTTGCATCTGAAGGTAGAAACTCGCCAAATTACCGGGCTATGTGTACTTTTCCCCTAGGCCGTTCTAGATATTCGTTCCGAGCATCAGTACTGCGAAAATTTTGGGTTTCTCAAGCGTTTCTTACATCCAAACTGACATATCTCGCGAACGGATTGACCAATCTGCAAAATTTCTGTAGCATCTGAAAGTAGAAACTCGCCCGATTACAACGGTATGCTTACTTTTCCCCCAGGACGTTCTAGTTATTCGTTTCGAGCATCAGAACGGCGAAAATTTTGAGTTTCTCAAGCGTTTCTTACGCCCAAACTGTCATATCTCGCGAACGGATTGACCAATCCGCAAAATTTCTGTTGCACCTTAAAGTAGAAACTCGCCCGATTACAACGGTATGTGTAGTTTTCCCCTAGGCCGTTCTAGTTATTCGTTCCGAGCTTCAGAACTGCGAAAATTTTGAGTTTCTCAAGCGTTTCTTACCTCCAAAGTGCCATATCTCGCGAACGGATTGACCAATCTGCAAAATTTCTGTTGCATCTGAAAGTAGAAACTCGCCCGATTACAACGGTATGTGTAGTTTTCCCCTAGGCCGTTCTAGTTATTCGTTCCGTGCTTCAGAACTGCGAAAATTTTGAGTTTCTCAAGCGTTTCTTACCTCCAAAGTGCCATATCTCGCGAACGGATTGACCAATACGCAAAATTTCTGTTGCATCTGAAAGTAGATACTCGCCCGATTACAACGGTTTGCGTAGTTTTCCCCTAGGCCGTTCTAGTTTTTCGTTTCGAGCATCAGAACTGCGAAAATTTTGAGTTTCTCAAGCGTTTCTTACCTCCAAACTGCCATATCTCGCGAACGGATTGACCAATCCGCAAAATTTCTGTTGCATCTCAAAGTAGAAACTCGCCCGATTACAACGGTATGTGTAGTTTTCCCCTAGGCCGTCCTAGTTATTCGTTTCGAGCATCAGAACTGCGAAAATTTTTGAGTTTCTCAAGCGTTACTTACCTCCAAACTGCCATATCTCGCGAACGGATTGACCAATCCGCAAAATTTCTGTTGCATCTGAAGGTAGAAACTCGCCAAATTACCGGGCTATGTGTACTTTTCCCCTAGGCCGTTCTAGATATTCGTTCCGAGCATCAGTACTGCGAAAATTTTGAGTTTCTCAAGCGTTTCTTACATCCAAACTGTCATATCTCGCGAACGGATTGACCAATCTGCAAAATTTCTGTTGCATCTGAAGGTAGAAACTCGCCCGATTACAACGGTATGCTTACTTTTCCCCCAGGCCGTTCTAGTTATTCGTTTCGAGCATCAGAACGGCGAAAATTTTGAGTTTCTCAAGCGTTTCTTACCTTTAAACTGCCATATCTCGCGAACGGATTGACCAATCCGCAAAATTTCTGTTGCATCTGAAAGTAGATACTCGCCCGATTACAACAGTATGTGTACTTTTCCCCTAGGCCGTTCTAGTTCTTCGTTTCGAGCATCAGAACTGCGAAAATTTTGAGTTTCTCAACCGCTTCTTACCTCCAAACTGCCATATCTCGCGAACGGATTGACCAATCCGCAAAATTTATGTTGCATCTGAAAGTAGAAACTCGCCCGATACAACGGTATGTGTACTTTTCCCCTAGGCGGTTCCAGTTATTCGTTCCGAGCATCAGACCAGCGAAAATTTTGGTTTCTCGAGCGCTTCTTACCTCCAAACTGCCATATCTCGCGAACGAATTGACCAATCCGCAAAATTTCTATTGCATCTGAAAGTAGAAATTCGCTCGATTACAACGGTATGTGTACCTTTCCCCTTGGCCGTTCTAGTTATTCGTTCCGAGCATCAGAACTGCGAAAATTTTGAGTTTCTTATGCATTTCTTACCTCCAAACTGCCATATCTCGCGAACGAATTGACCAATCCGCAAAATTTCTGTTGCAACTGAAAGTAGAAACTCGCCAGATTACAACAGTATGTGTACTTTGCCCCTTGGCCGTTCTACTTAGTCGTTCCGAGCATCAGAACTGCGAAAATTTTGAGTTTCTCATGCGTTTCTTACCTCCAAACTGCCATATCTCCCGAACGGATTGACCAATCCGCAAAATTTCTGTTGCATCTGAAGGTAGAAACCCTCCAAATTACCGCGCTATGTGTACTTTTCCCCTAGGCCGTTCTAGTTATTCGTTCCGAGCATCAGTACTGCGAAAATTTTGAGTTTCTCAAGCGTTCTTAGATCCAAACTGTCATATCTCGCGAACGGATTGACCAATCCGCAAAATTTCTATTGCATCTGAAAGTAGAAACTCGCCCGATTACAACGGTATGTGTAGTTTTACCCTAGGGCGTTCTAGTTATTCGTTTCGAGCACCAGAACTGCGAAAATTTTGAGTTTCTCAAGCGTTTCTTACCTCCAAACTGCCATATCTCGCAAACGGATTGACCAATCCGCAAAATTTCTGTTGCATCTGAAAGTAGATACTCGCCCGATTACAACGCTATGTGTAGTTTTCCCCTAGGCCGTTCTAGTTATTCGTTCCGAGCTTCAGAACTGCGAAAATTTTGAGTTTCTCAAGCGTTTCTTACCTCCAAAGTGCCATATCTCGCGAACGGATTGACCAATCCGCAAAATTTCTGTTGCATCTGAAAGGAGAAACTCGCCCGATTACAACGGTATGCGTACTTTTCCCCCAGGCCGTTCTAGTTATTCGTTTCGAGCATCAGAACTGTGAAAATTTTGATTTTCTCAAGCGTTTCTTACCTCCAAACTGTCATATCTCGCGAACGGATTGACCAATCCGCAAAATTTCTGTTGCATCTGAGAGTAGAAACTCGCCCGATTACAACGGTATGTGTAGTTTTCCCCTAGGCCGTTCTAGTTATTCGTTCCGAGCTTCAGAACTGCGAAAATTTTGAGTTTCTCAAGCGTTTCTTACCTCCAAAGTGCCATATCTCGCGAACGGATTGACCAATCCGCAAAATTTCTGTTGCATCTGAAAGTAGAAACTCGCCCGATTACAACGGTTTGTGTAGTTTTCCCCTAGGCCGTTCTAGTTTTTCGTTTCGAGCATCAGAACTGCGAAAATTTTGAGTTTCTCAAGCGTTTCTTACATCCAAACTGCCATATCTCGCGAACGGATTGACCAATCCGCAAAATTTCTGTTGCATCTGAAAGTAAAAACTCGCCCGATTACAACGGTATGTGTAGTTTTCCCCTAGGCCGTTCTAGTTATTCGTTTCGAGCAACAGAACTGCAAAAATTTTGAGTTTCTCAAGCGTTTCTTACCTCCAAACTGTCATATCTCGCGAACGGATTGACGAATCTGCAAAATTTCTGTTGCATCTGAAAGTAGAAGCCCGCCTGATTACAACGGTATGTGTACTTTTCCCCTAGGCCGTCCTAGTTATTCGTTCCGAGCACCAGTACTGCGAAAATTTTGAGTTTCTCAAGCGTTTCTTACATCCAAACTGCCATATCTCGCGAACGGATTGACCAATCCGCAAAATTTCTGTTGCATCTGAAGGTGGAAACTCGCCAAATTACCGGGCTATGTGTACTTTTCCCCTAGGCCGTTCTAGATATTCGTTCCGAGCATCAGTACTGAGAAAATTTTGAGTTTCTCAAGCGTTTCTTACATCCAAACTGTCATATCTCGCGAACGGATTGACCAATCCGCAAAATTTCTGTTGCATCTGAAAGTAGAAACTCGCCCGATTACAACGGTATGCGTACTTTTCCCCCAGGCCGTTCTAGTTATTCGTTCCGAGCATCAGTACTGCGAAAATTTTGAGTTTCTCAAGCGTTTCTTACATCCAAACTGTCATATCTCGCGAACGGATTGACCAATCCGCAAAATTTCTGTTGCATCTGAAAGTAGAAACTCGCCCGATTACAACGGTATGCGTACTTTTCCCCCAGGCCGTTCTAGTTATTCGTTCCGAGCATCAGTACTGCGAAAATTTTGAGTTTCTCAAGCGTTTCTTACATCCAAACTGCCATATCTCGCGAACGGATTGACCAATCCGCAAAATTTCTGTTGCATCTGAAGGTGGAAACTCGCCAAATTACCGGGCTATGTGTACTTTTCCCCTAGGCCGTTCTAGATATTCGTTCCGAGCACCAGTACTGCGAAAATTTTGAGTTTCTCAAGCGTTTCTTACCTCCAAACTGCCATATCTCGCGAACGGATTGACCAATCCGCAAAATTTCTGTTGCATCTGAAGGTAGAAACTCGCCAAATTACCGGGCTATGTGTACTTTTCCCCTAGGCCGTTCTAGATATTCGTTCCGAGCATCAGTACTGCGAAAATTTTGAGTTTCTCAAGCGTTTCTTACATCCAAACTGTCATATCTCGCGAACGGATTGACCAATCTGCAAAATTTCTGTTGCATCTGAAGGTAGAAACTCGCCCGATTACAACGGTATGCTTACTTTTCCCCCAGGCCGTTCTAGTTATTCGTTTCGAGCATCAGAACGGCGAAAATTTTGAGTTTCTCAAGCGTTTCTTACCTCCAAACTGTCATATCTCGCGAACGGATTGACCAATCCGCAAAATTTCTGTTGCACCTTAAAGTAGAAACTCACCCGATTACAACGGTATGTGTAGTTTTCCCCTAGGCCGTTCTAGTTATTCGTTCCGAGCTTCAGAACTGCGAAAATTTTGAGTTTCTCAAGCGTTTCTTACCTCCAAAGTGCCATATCTCGCGAACGGATTGACCAATCTGCAAAATTTCTGTTGCATCTGAAAGTAGAAACTCGCCCGATTACAACGGTATGTGTAGTTTTCCCCTAGGCCGTTCTAGTTATTCGTTCCGTGCTTCAGAACTGCGAAAATTTTGAGTTTCTCAAGCGTTTCTTACCTCCAAAGTGCCATATCTCGCGAACGGATTGACCAATCCACAAAATTTCTGTTGCATCTGAAAGTAGATACTCGCCCGATTACAACGGTTTGCGTAGTTTTCCCCTAGGCCGTTCTAGTTTTTCGTTTCGAGCATCAGAACTGCGAAAATTTTGAGTTTCTCAAGCGTTTCTTACCTCCAAACTGCCATATCTCGCGAACGGATTGACCAATCCGCAAAATTTCTGTTGCATCTCAAAGTAGAAACTCGCCCGATTACAACGGTATGTGTAGTTTTCCCCTAGGCCGTCCTAGTTATTCGTTTCGAGCATCAGAACTGCGAAAATTTTTGAGTTTCTCAAGCGTTACTTACCTCCAAACTGCCATATCTCGCGAACGGATTGACCAATCCGCAAAATTTCTGTTGCATCTGAAGGTAGAAACTCGCCAAATTACCGGGCTATGTGTACTTTTCCCCTAGGCCGTTCTACATATTCGTTCCGAGCATCAGTACTGCGAAAATTTTGAGTTTCTCAAGCGTTTCTTACATCCAAACTGTCATATCTCGCGAACGGATTGACCAATCTGCAAAATTTCTGTAGCATCTGAAAGTAGAAACTCGCCCGATTTCAACGGTATGCTTACTTTCCCCCCAGGACGTTCTAGTTATTCGTTGCGAGCATCAGAACGGCGAAAATTTTGAGTTTCTCAAGCGTTTCTTACCCCCAAACTGTCATATCTCGCGAACGGATTGACCAATCCGCAAAATTTCTGTTGCACCTTAAAGTAGAAACTCGCCCGATTACAACGGTGTGTGTAGTTTTCCCCTAGGCCGTTCTAGTTATTCGTTCCGAGCTTCAGAACTGCGAAAATTTTGAGTTTCTCAAGCGTTTCTTAACTCCAAAGTGCCATATCTCGCGAACGGATTGACCAATCTGCAAAATTTCTGTTGCATCTGAAAGTAGAAACTCGCCCGATTACAACGGTATGTGTAGTTTTCCCCTAGGCCGTTCTAGTTTTTCGTTTCGAGCATCAGAACTGCGAAAATTTTGAGTTTCTCAAGCGTTTCTTACTTCCAAACTGTCATATCTCGCGAACGGATTGACCAATCCGCAAAATTTCTGTTGCATCTGAAAGTAGAAACTCGCCCGATTACAACGTCTTGCATAGTTTTCCCCTAGGCCGTCCTAGTTATTCGTTTCGAGCATCAGAACTGCGAAAATTTTTGAGTTTCTCAAGCGTTCCTTACCTCCAAACTGCCATATCTCGCTAACGGATTGACCAATCCGCAAAATTTCTGTTGTATCTGAAGGTAGAACCTCGCCAAATTACCGGGCTATGTGTTCTTTTCCCCTAGGCCGTTCTAGATATTCGTTCCGAGCATCAGTACTGCGAAAATTTTGAGTTTCTCAAGCGTTCTTACCTCCAAACTGTCATATCTCGCGAACGGAATGACCAATCCGCAAAATTTCTGTTGCATCTGAAGGTGGAAACTCGCCAAATTTCCGCGCTATGTGCACTTTTCCCCTAGGCCGTTCTAGTTATTCGTTCCGGGCATCAGTACTGCGAAAATTTTGAGTTTCTCAAGCTTTTCTTACCTCCAAACTGTCACATCTCGCGAACGGATTGACCAATCCGCAAAATTTCTGTTGCATCTGAAAGTAGAAACTCGCCCGATCACAACGGTATGTGTAGTTTTCCCCTAGGCCGTTCTAATTATTCGTTCCGAGCTTCAGAACTGCGAAAATTTTGAGTTTCTCAAGCGTTTCTTACATCCAAAGTGCCATATCTCGCGAACGGATTGACCAATCCGCAAAATTTCTGTTGCATCTGAAAGTAGAAACTCGCCCGATTACAACGGTATGTGTAGTTTTACCCTAGGGGGTTCTAGTTATTCGTTTCGAGCACCAGAACTGCGAAAATTTTGAGTTTCTCAAGCGTTTTTTACCTCCAAACTGCCATATCTCGCGAACGGATTGACCAATCCGCAAAATTTCTGTTGCATCTGAAAGTAGATACTCGCCCGATTACAACGGTATGTGTAGTTTTCCCCTAGGCCGTTCTAGTTATTCGTTCCGAGCTTCAGAACTGCGAAAATTTTGAGTTTCTCCAGCGTTTCTTACCTCCAAAGTGCCATATCTCGCGAACGGATTGACCAATCCGCAAAATTTCTGTTGCATCTGAAAGTAGAAACTCGCCCGATTACAACGGTTTGTGTAGTTTTCCCCTAGGCCGTTCTAGTTTTTCGTTTCGAGCATCAGAACTGCGAAAACTTTGAGTTTCTCAAGCGTTTCTTTCATCTAAACTGTCATATCTCGCGAACGGATTGACCAATCCGCAAAATTTCTGTTGCATCTGAAAGTAGAAACTCGCCCGATTACAACGTCTTGCATTGTTTTCCCCTAGGCCGTCCTAGTTATTCGTTTCGAGCATCAGAACTGCGAAAATTTTTGAGTTTCTCAAGCGTTTCTTACCTCCAAACTGCCATAATCTCGCGTACGGATTGACCAATCCGCAAAATTTCTGTTGCATCTGAAGGTAGAAACTCGCCAAATTACCGGGCTATGTGTTCTCTTCCCCTAGGCGTTCTAGATATTCGTTCCGAGCATCAGTACTGCGAAAATTTTGAGTTTCTCAAGCGTTCTTACCTCCAAACTGTCATATCTCGCGAACGGATTGACCAATCCGCAAAATTTCTGTTGCATGGAAGTGGAAACTCGCCAAATTTCCGCGCTATGTGCACTTTTCCCTAGGCCCGTTCTAGATATTCGTTCCGAGCATCAGTACTGCGAAAATTTGAGTTTCTCAAGCTTTTCTTACCTCCAAACTGTCATATCTCGCGAACGGATTGACCAAATCCGCTAAATTTCTGTTGCATCTGAAAGTAGAAACTCGCCCGATTACAACGGTATGTGTAGTTCTCCCCTAGGCCGTTCTAATTATTCGTTCCGAGCATCAGAACTGCGAAAATTTTGAGTTTCTCAAGCGTTTCTTACATCCAAAGTGCCATATCTCGCGGACGGATTGACCAATCCGCAAAATTTCTGTTGCATCTGAAAGTAGAAACTCGCCCGATTACAACGGTATGTGTAGTTTTACCCTAGGGCGTTCTAGTTATTCGTTTCGAGTATCAGAACTGCGAAAATTTCGAGTTTCTCAAGCGTTTCTTACCCCCAAACTGTCATATCTCGCGAACGGATTGACCAATCCGCAAATTTCTGTTGCATCTGAAGGTAGAAACTCGCCCGATTACAACGGTATGTGTAGTTTTCCCCTAGGCGCGTTCTAGTTATTCGTTCCGAGCTTCAGAACTGCGAAAATTTTGAGTTTCTCAAGCGTTTCTTACCCTCCAAAGTGCCATATCTCGCGAACGGAGGATTGACCAATTCGCAAATTTCTGTTGCATCTGAAAGTTGAATCTCGCCCATTACAACTGTTTGCGTAGTTTTCCCCTAGGCCGTTCTAGTTTTTCGTTTCGAGCATCAGAACTGCGAAAATTTTGAGTTTCTCAAGCGTTTCTCACCTCAAAAACTGCCATATCTCGCGAACGGATTGACCAATCCGCAAAATTTCTGTTGCATCTGAAAGTAGAAACTCGCCGATTACAACGGTATGTGTAGTTTTCCCCTAGGCCGTCCTAGTTTTTCGTTTCGAGGCATCAAACTGCGAAAATTTTGAGTTTCTCAAGCGTTACTTACCTCCAAAACTGCCATATCTCGCGAACGGATTGACCAATCCGCAAAATTTCTGTTGCATCTGAAGGTAGAAACTCGCCAAATTACCGGGCTATGTGTTTTTTTTCCCCTAGGCCGTTCTAGATATTCGTTCCGGAGCATCAGTACTGCGAAAAATTTTGAGTTTCTCAAGCGTTCCTTACATCCAAACTGTCATATCTCGCGAACGGATTGACCAATCCGCAAATTTCTGTTGCATCTGAAAGTAGAAACTCGCCCGATTACAACGGTATGCGTACTTTTCCCCCAGGCCGTTCTAGTTATTCGTTTCGAGCATCAGAACTGCGAAAATTTTGAGTTTCTCAAGCGTTTCTTACCACCAAACTGTCATATCTCGCGAACGGATTGACCAATCCGCAAAATCTCTGTTGCATCTGAAAGTAGAAACTCGCCCGATTACAACGGTATGTGTAGTTTTCCCCTAGGCCGTTTTGGTTTTTCGTTTCGAGCATCAGAACTGCGAAAATTTTGAGTTTCTCAAGCGTTTCTTACCTCCAAACTGTCATATCTTGCGAACGGATTGACCAATCCGCAAAATTTCTGTTGCATAGGACGGTAGAAACTCGCCAAATTACAGGGCTATGTGTACTTTTCCCTAGGCCGTTCTAGATATTCGTTCCGAGCATCAGTACTACGACGAAATTTTGAGTTTCTCAAGCGTTTCTTACCTCCAAACTGCCCATATCTCGCGAACGGATGATCCGCAGAATTTCTGTTGCATCTGAAAGTAGAAACTCGCCCGATTACAACGGTATGTGTAGTTTTCCCCTAGGCCGTTCTAGTTATTCGTTTCGAGCAACAGAACTGCAAAAAAATTGAGTTTCTCAAGCGTTTCTTACCTCCAAACTGTCATATCTCGCGAACGGATTGACGAATCTGCAAAATTTCTGTTGCATCTCAAAGTAGAAGCTCGCCTGATTACAACGGTATGTGTACTTTTCCCCTAGGCCGTTCTAGTTATTCGTTCCGAGCATCAGTACTGCGAAAATTTTGAGTTTCTCAAGCGTTTCTTACCTCCAACTGCCATATCTCGCGAACGGATTGACCAATCCGCAAAATTTCTGTTGCATCTGAAGGTAGGAACTCGCCCGATTACAACGCTATGTGTAGTTTTCCCTAGCCGTTCTAGTTTTCGTTCGAGCATCAGAACTGCGAAAATTTTGAGTTTCTCAAGCGTTTCTTACCACCAAACTGTCATATCTCGCGAACGGATTGACCAATCCGCAAAATTTCTTGTTGCATCTGAAAGTAGAAACTCGCCCGATTACAACGGTATGTGTATTTTCCCTAGGCCGTTCTAGTTTTCGTTTCGAGCATCAGAACTGCGAAAATTTTGAGTTTCTCAAGCGTTTCTTACCACCAACTGTCATATCTCGCGAACGGATTGACCAATCGCGCAAAATTTCTGTTGCATCTGAAAGTAGAAACTCGCCCGATTACACGTATGTGTAGTTTTCCCTAGGCCGTTCTAGTTTTTCGTTTCGAGCATCAGAACTGCGAAAATTTTGAGTTTCTCAAGCGTTTTTACCTCCAAACTGTCATATCTTGCGAACAGATTGACCAATCAAAAACAAATTCTGTTGCATCTGAAAGTAGAAACTCGCCCGATTACAACGGTATGCGTACTTTTCCCCCAGCCCGTTCTAGTTATTCGTTTCGATTATCAGAACTGCGAAAATTTTGAGTTTCTCAAGCGTTTCTTACCTCCAAACTGTCATATCTCGCGAACGGATTGACCAATCCGCAAAATTTCTGCCTGAAAGTAGAAACTCGCCCGATTACAACGGTATGTGTAGTTTTCCCCTAGCCGTTCTAGTTATTCGTTCGAGATTCAGAACTGCGAAAATTTGAGTTTCTCAAGCGTTTCTTCACCAAAATTAACCGCGGATTGGCCCCACTCGCAAAAGAAATTACGATTACAACGGTTTGTGTAGTTTTTCCTAGGCCGTCCTAGTTTTTCGTTCGAGCATCAGAACTGCGAAAATTTTTGAGTTTCTCAAGCGTTACTTACCTCCAAATGCCATATCTCGCGAACGGGGATTGACCAATCCGCAAAATTGCTGTTGCATCTGAAGGTAGAAACTCGCCAAATTACCGGGATGTGTACTTCCCCTAGGCCGTTCTAGATATTCGTTCCGACATCAGTACTGTAATATTCTCAAGCCTTTTACATCCAAACTGTCATATCTCGCGAACGGATTGACCAATCCGCAAATTTCTGTTGCATCTGAAAGTAGAAACTCGCCCGATTACAACGGTATGCGTACTTTTCCCCAGGCCGTTCTAGTTATTCGTTTCGAGCATCAGAACTGCGAAAATTTGAGTTTCTCAAGCGTTTCTTACCACCAAACTGTCATATCTCGCGAACGGATGACCAATCCGCAAAATCTCTGTTGCATCTGAAAGTAGAAACTCGCCCGATTACAACGGTATGTGTAGTTTTCCCCTAGGCCGTTCTGGTTTTTCGTTTCGAGCTCATCAGAACTGCGAAAAATTTTGAGTTTCTCAAGCGTTTCTTACCTCCAAACTGTCATATCTTGCGAACGGATTGACCAATCCGCAAAATTTCTGTTGCATAGGACGGTAGAAACTCGCCAATTACAGGGCTATGTGTACTTTTCCCCTAGGCCGTTCTAGATATTCGTTCCGAGCATCAGTACTACGAAAATTTTGAGTTTCTCAAGCGTTTCTTACCTCCAAACTGCCCATATCTCGCGAACGGATTGACCAATCCGCAGAATTTCTGTTGCATCTGAAAGTAGAACTCGCCCGATTACAACGGTATGTGTAGTTTTCCCCTAGGCCGTTCTAGTTATTCGTTTCGAGCAACAGAACTGCAAAAAATTTGAGTTTCTCAAGCGTTTCTACCTCCAAACTGTCATATCTTGCGAACGGATTGACCAATCCGCAAAATTTCTGTTGCATAGGACGGTAGAAACTCGCCAAATTACAGGGCTATGTGTACTTTTCCCTAGGCCGTTCTAGATATTCGTTCCGAGCATCAGTACTACGAAAATTTTGAGTTTCTCAAGCGTTTCTTACCTCCAAACTGCCCATATCTCGCGAACGGATTGACCAATCCGCAGAATTTCTGTTGCATCTCAAAGTAGAAGCTCGCCTGATTACAACGGTATGTGTGTACTTTTCCCCTAGGCCGTTCTAGTTATTCGTTCCGAGCATCAGTACTGCGCGAAAATTTTGAGTTTCTCAAGCGTTTCTTACCTCCAAACTGCCATATCTCGAGAACGGATTGACCAATCCGCAAAATTTCTGTTGCATCTGAAGGTAGAACTCGCCCCGATTACAACGCTATGTGTAGTTTTCCCCTAGGCCGTTCTAGTTTTTCGTTTCGAGCATCAGAACTGCGAAAATTTTGAGTTTCTCAAGCGTTTCTTACCACCAAACTGTCATATCTCGCGAACGGATTGACAATCCGCAAAATTTCTGTTGCATCTGAAAGTAGAAACTCGCCGATTACAACGGTATTGTGTGTTTTCCCCTAGGCCGTTCTAGTTTTTCGTTTCGAGCATCAGAACTGCGAAAATTTTGAGTTTCTCAAGCGTTTCTTACCTCAACTGTCATATCTTGCGAACGGATTGACCAATCCGCAAATTTCTGTTGCATCTGAAAGTAGAAACTCGCCCGATTACAACGGTATGCGTACTTTTCCCCCAGCCCGTTCTAGTTATTCGTTTCGATTATCAGAACTGCGAAATTTGAGTTTCTCAGCGTTTTACCTCCAAACTGCCCATATCTCTCGAACGGATTGACCAATCCGCAAAATTTCTGTTGCATCTGAAAGTAGAAAACTCGCCCGATTACAACGGTATGCGTACTTTCCCCAGGGCCGTTCTAGTTATTCGTTTCGAGCATCAGACCGGCGAAAATTTTGAGTTTCTCAAGCGTTACTTACCTCAAAACTGTCATATCTCGCGAACGGATTGACCAATCCGCAAAATTTCTGTGCATCTTAAAGTAGAAACTCGCCCGATTACAACGGTATGTGTAGTTTTCCCCTAGGCCGTTCTAGTTATTCGTTCCGAGCTTCAGAACTGCGAAAATTTTGAGTTTCTCAAGCCATTCTTACCTCCAAACTGCATATCTCGCGAACGGATTGACCAATCCGCAAAATTTCTGTTGCATCTCAAAGTAGAACTCGCCCGATTACAACGGTATGTGTAGTCTTCCCCTAGGCCGTCCTAGTTATTCGTTTCGAGCATCAGAACTGCGAAAATTTTTGAGTTTCTCAAGCGTTACTTACCTCCAAACTGCCATATCTCGCGAACGGATTGACCAACCCGCAAAATTTCTGTTGCATCTGAAAGTAGATACTCGCCCAATTACAACGTATGTATGTGTAGCTTTCCCTAGGCCGTTATAGTTATTCGTTTCGAGCATCAGAACTGCGAAAATTTTCAGTTTCTCAGGCGTTTCTTACCTCCAAACTGTCATATCTCGCGAACGGATTGACCAATCGCAAAATTTCTGTTGCATCTGAAAGTAGAAACTCGCCCGATTACAACGGTATGTGTAGTTTTTTCCCCCAGCCGTTCTAGTTATTCGTTCCGAGATCATACTGCGAAAATTTTGAGTTTCTCAAGCGTTTCTTACTCCAAACTGTCATATCTCCGAACGATTGACCAATCCGCAAAATTTCTGTTGCATCTGAAAGTAGAAACTCGCCCGATTACAACGGTATGTGTACTTTTCCCCTAGGGCCGTTCTAATTATTCGTTTCGAGCATCAGAACTGCGAAAATTTTGAGTTTCAAGCGTTTCTTACCTCCAAAGTGCCATATCTCGCGAACGGATTGACCAATACGCAAAATTACTGTTGCATCTTAAAGTAGAAACTCGCCGATTACAGCGTATGTGTAGTTTTCCACTAGGCGCCGTTCTAGTAATTCGTTCCGAGCTTCAGAACTGCGAAAATTTTGAGTTTCTCAAGCGTTTCTTACCTCCAAACTGCATATCTCGCGAACGGATTGACAAGTCCGCAAATTTCTGTTGCATCTGAAAGTAGAAACTCGCCGGATTACAACGGTATGCGTACTTTTCCCCCAGCCGTTCTAGTTATTCGTTTCGAGCATCAGAACTGTAAAAATTTGAGTTTCTCAAGCGTTTCGTACCTCCCAAACTGTCATATCTCGCGAACGGACAATCCGCAAAATTTCTGTTGCATCTGAAAGTAGAAATTCGCCCGATTACAACGGTATGTGTAGTTTTTCCCTAGGCCTTTCTAGTTAT